>NW_009258260.1:525884-538709 GCF_000687185.1 Egretta garzetta
CCGCTCTTGTCGGGATTTAGGGAGCAACCATCGTCTAGGTCCTCTGCAAATTAAACCACAGTCCAGTTAGATCCACAGTGCAGTCCCCTGGGCAACAAGCTACAGTTGCTGCCAAAGTAAGAATATCAAGCCACAGCCACCTCAGCTTGTTTAAGCTATTCTGGTAGCTTTGAGTTAGAGATCTCTTTAGTGTTCCTAACACTGAAGAATTCTCCCACCCCCACACACTTCAGAACTTCTGTTCTCTTTCAAGTTTTCTTTTTTTGTTCTTTTGTTAAAATCATTTCTCTTCCTTCAAGCCTTTCAAAGCACTTCTGAGGCTTCTCAGTTGCACAAAGAAGGCTTTATGGGTTGAATTCCTAGTTGTATGCCTTGTATTCCTAGCTATTTCATGTTTCATATAATATAGGCAAGGTTTTTAGTGGTGACTAGTGATTATGGGCCATTCCGCAAGGCTGCTTGCCCACCTTGAGACCCCTTAAAGAAGCTTAATTACCAGAAGGTGATGAGCCCTCATTCTTTAAAGATATGATCCCTTTTAGCTGTTTCAAGGCAGACTTTGAAAAATATACATGAGGGTGGGGAGAAAGGAGACAAAAATCACAAACGACCTGGTCATCTATAAAAATTGCATATCTATTTAAGGTAGCAGGCTGTGTTTTAATCACTAGGACAGAATAAGTGTTATGCTGTGATTTGTGAGGTGTGTGTTTTGACGTGCGAGATATGAGAAGCTTGGTGAGTAAATGGGGAATGTGCTGTCGTAGTCTGGGTGCGAGTACATGCATGCAGAGAAAAGCGGCATTGGCAAGTGGTATCCATGCAATTTTTTAATAGTCAGAAGGAGCTGGCCAAGCAGTTAGTGGTAACGAAATTGTATTGAGAACAGTCATGGTATCTCATACTTTGTCCTTACTACAGGAAAGTGGCTTTGTGTGTCTGACGCCGGTGAAATACTCTGCTTTCTCCTGTATTGCCTGTCAACCAGGGTGTACGTCTCTTCTGAAATACTCGGTTAGAATATGCATCTGAGCAGTATCTAATGAAATCAAGTGTGTATCTTCGTGGGGGTGGAGAGCTGTCAGCATTTATTGCAACAAAAGGAATTAGTCATCAGAGGGCTTTGTCATGAACGTCTGTTTGTCTGTCTCGTATCCCAGAAAAAGCAGAGAAACAGCTTTTTATTAGTGCTTTCCCTTGTATCTCCTTCTTCCAGTAAAATTCATGCAGAAATAACTTTTCCTCTTCTTTTCAGAAGTGAATAAGAGGTAGGGGGGAATACTGCTAAGAGATTCCTGACAAACTGTGAAAAGAGTGCATAAACTTAAAACAGTTCCCCAGAACTTTGTGTTCAATGCTGATCTAATACAAGAGCCTCAAAAAACTGAAGGCTTCAATGCATATTTGGTCTCCTCTCTCAAAAATACTGAATTTTTAAAAATGGCTTGAAAATGTTAAGACAAAAATAGAAAACCAGAAACTTCAAGGGCTTACAAAAATTGGTTGAGGAAACTCACGGGTCAGTGGATTTGTCAGAGGAGGAAGAGAAAGTAAACCCAATTTTTTAAAGTTCTGTGCAATCACAATATCTCGTCTTATGCAAGCTGGTTTTTTCCTTGGTATTGCGCGCTTAACTACATTGTCAGCAGGGATCGCATGCGTGGAGTGCTGGGTAAACAATTTCTAGATAATGGAGGGGTGAAAAATCATGACAGCTTTGGAAGTATTCTGTCTTTATTTAAATTTGACCATA
Organism: Egretta garzetta; assembly: GCF_000687185.1. NCBI lineage: Eukaryota > Metazoa > Chordata > Aves > Pelecaniformes > Ardeidae > Egretta > Egretta garzetta. Next base: position 527,638 of record NW_009258260.1, read on the forward strand.
TTTGAGCCTGTTGTTATTCACTAAACTTCAAAGGTAATCTTCAGTGCTCAGTCAAATTCGCATACTCATTATGGTGAAAATTCTAACAACTTTTTTTAGGAGAAGCCTGGCAAACTCAGCTTCCCGTTCATGTTCCTGAATTGCTGATAAGCAGTTCATCATCATTCCTTGCCCTCCCTCAATTTATTGGCTATTTGAGATTATTCAAAGAATTTCTGTGAATAATTTCGGTCTCGCTAATTTGTGAACAATTTGTTTGATAGTCACAGTTTGAGTGATGCGTGTAAGATCTGGCTGGACACAATAAGCCATGTGCTCTTCTTCCTGCTTCCTAATTGGGTAATTAGAGTGCAGTCATGGGCGTGACACAAGAGATTTCCAGAAATTGCAAAGAATATTCAATGTTCATCACTATTTACAGCTGCAGCAATTTCTTTTATGGCAGCAAACTTGCTTCCGAGGATATCGCTAAGCAAAAAGATGCAGTAGGGCTGAAAACAGGTGTCACACTTGGGCGAGGTCAAAAGATCATTTTAAGTCCCGAGAAAGATGTTTTCTTCCCCTTCTTTCCAGTCTTATCCGAGATGAGTGGAGAGGAGTAACTTCATCTAAAGAAGAGGAAGAGCTTTATTTCATGGTCTGTCCAGGCTCATTTTGACCCTCAGATCTTAGTGGGATACAGCCAAGCTCTGCATGTTGCATTACCCCTCCTTTGCTCCTCTAGCCTCCTTCACAGTTAACAAGATGAGCTGGTAAGCAGGGCTGGGTGGATGGTGGGCCTTGGGCAAGCTACTGGTGCTCTAGTTCTGTATATGAAAATGTGAAGGACAGGGACAAGCGTGGGCAGTTGGCTGGGTGGGAGATGCCAAGGTATTTTTTTCATACGCGCTGTCCAAGCTGTACTGCTGGCATCTGCTTTGGCAATGACCTAGGCTCATGCTGGACAGATTTTGCTCTTCTGAACCAGGCAGAGGCCATCTCCCATGCAGCCAGTTAGTATGAAGGCGTGCTTGCTGTCTCTGAAATGGGGGTGAGGCACGCGTTGCACCGGGGTGGTTTCCTGCCTCTGAGTTGAGGCAGACTGTAACCCCGCTGCCAGTGATCAGACCTCAGCTGACTCCTGTGCTTGAAGTCCTGTTAATGAATGCTGGAATTACTTGACTTCTTTGTTTGGTCATCTTTGAGTAGGAACTTAGTTGGGTTTTTTTTTTAGGGATGTTATAACTCAGGATTCAGCTTGCCTTTGAAGATGAGGCCTTAGGGAGACCCTAAGTCATCTTCCATAGCAAAGACATCTGCCCCACTAGGATGAAAGTTAACTTTGTCCTTGGAAGCATCTGTGGCCTCATGCAGGCAGTAATTGTATTTGTCTGTTGTTTTGATCCCTGATGGTTTAGCTGTATGGTGCCACAGGGGGTGTGGGGGATTGTTGGCTGGAAGCAAATGCAGGGTTGTAAATGAGAGCATACCCCTAATTTAGATGGTGGTACTCAAATGTACTTGGGTACATTCATCACCCATGCATTTCCTTTGCTTCCCCTCACCCTTTTCTACTGCCTGTGCATATTGATCAGGCTGTCATTGAGCTGTCCTAGTGACACCAGGCCTCTTCCTTGAGTGGTCCCAATTAATATCGGCTGCGGCTGTCAGCGTGCGGACAGTTCAAACGGTGTCTTCCACTGTGTGTTACCTTCCACTTGTCAACAAGGGACTGACCTGTTATGCTGTGGGTGCACCCAGCTTGATCAGAGACCTCGGAAGAGTTGTCTTCTACAGGCCAAACTAGAGGCATCTTGCTACTTCTGAAGCTTTTTTCACTTTATGACTTATTTTTACAAATCATTAGTACATACCGAGGTAAAAAACACATTCTGAGAGTTAGGCACTACACTGCACTTCAGATGTAATGGAAATGTTTGGTGTATGCTTTCTCTTGCTGATTTCTGAGTGAGTGATAGTACCTTGTGCATCTAAAAGTCTCTTAGATTTTTTTTCTGATTGCTGTTTTAAGAATGTGAACTGGATGATATTCTGGTCACTGGTACACATTAGCTTATCAATAAGTACCTTTATTTTAACTTCTCTGAATTAATGGAAAAATAACTTTCAATTCTCCTTGTAACCTAGAACTGGCAGTTTCAAGAAGCACTTAAACCAAAATTATTTCTTTTAAACTTTTGTCTTGCTGTGGCTGGTCAGGTAGCTGTTACATTAGACTTTCTTTCCTCTTTGATTTCCTTCATCACTGTGGAACGTGTACCTTTTTTCTGAGCACTTTTATTATAACTTGACAAAAATACCAAGCTGTAAACATTTTGAAGACAGACGCTAAACTCGGACTGTTCCTGCAGTGGTGTTGTGTCACTGGATACTGTGGGAGTTGAGTCCATCCCTACTCTGGTGGTCCCTGCATTAAAGGGCCAGTGTCTCTACTGCCATAACTCTGCTGAAGTCACTGGAGTTATGCTAGAAGAAAACTTGGCTCCAATCTATCCTTCTTGAATAGTTTATAGCCAGGTAATACAGTACTGCATTGATTTCCCTTTTTTGTCATTTCTCCACGTTTTGCCATCAGAAATGCCTGTTGAGTTATGATCCCATTCTCCTACTAGGAATTCTGTGCTGCTTCTCAATTTGGTATGATAGCTAGCCTTCCATGTGTCTTATTTCTGGCACCGTGCCTTTTAGTCCCTTAACAAAAGGAAACTTAGGAAACCATTTTGTGTGGGTCTGTTCCTGTTTGTTTTGCCTCACTTGCTGTTTGAACACATTGGCTGATTTCAACCAGAAGTGTCAAAGTTGGGTGATTAAAAGAGCTTTTAGCCTCTTCTATGAAGATAACTAAATAGGTAGCTATTTGAAATGGTGCCATAAAGAGAAGCTGCAAAGTGAGCTCTGCTATTTTGGGTGCCATAGTTCTTGCAGGAGAAAACCCAACCCTAGTGACAGCTTCAATCAGTACCTTTACCCAGGACCAAAGAGACTTCTAAGAAGCTGGGCTTGATCCAGTTCTCTTGCCCACAGTTTAAAGTTCTTAATGTGTAGTCCTGTAACTCTTCTGGAAATTGCATCCATGAAGCTCACTATCTTCTTCCTGCTGCTGAGATGTATTTGCTGTCATACCCTATATAGGATGAAGGGCTCTCTTCATCCATGGTGCTTGGATTCCTGTCTGCCATGAATGCCCATAGCATCTCATGCTTTCCTCACACCACATAGCTGCAATAAGCTCCCTAACCCTGGTGTGTTCTTGTGGTGGGTGTCGGTGCTGCTTTGGTAAAGGTGGAATTGCCTTATTCCAGCCTGAACACCACCTGCCTGCAGAGTTGGTTGTTGGTTTTCTTACACCTGTGAAGGCCTTTTTTTGTCATCTGTACATTACTACAAAAACGGTCCTGCTCCAGATGTATAATGAGGGTTATCAGTGGCATGGCAATGCCAAACTCTTTTCCTGAGTCTTTTGCATTAGTCCATTTTCTCTTCTGTCTTGCTCTGTAATGAGACAACTAATTACAAACCTGCGTGTTGCAGCACTCACTAGTGAGTTGCCTAAGTGTTGTGGAAAAATTAAAAGCTCTGACACTAGGAAGTCAGAATCAAATGTTTTTCATGTTTACCATAAATACAGCTTCCCATATTTCTGAAGATCAAAGATTCTGACACCCTTTTTTTCTTTTATCTGTGTGAGAGGGAAAATTAGCCAAATCTCACTGTTGGAAACCAAATCCCAGCTAAAGGATTTGCCATGTCTTCCATCTCCCCCTATTTTTTATTCATTACCACCTGGAATATTGGAGGGGCTGGTTCTGAGGTGTTGAGCCGTTGTCTCAATAACATCCCCATAAGCCGTCTCTATAAATAATTCTGTCTCTACTAGTTCAGCAACTTGGGCCTTGGCAAGAAATGCAAAATGTCTTGGTTTACCCTGCCAGGTGGCCCTGAAAGGAAGTTTCTGGATATAGGTGATGTTTGGTTCGACTCAGCACTAGGGCAGCTGCAAAGGACTAATCTCTGACCTTAATTTTCAGAGTGTGGTGATGGGGGATTGGAAAATGAGTAAAACAGGGAGCTCAAAAAATGGCAGCAAATCAAGACAGGACCAGGTACAATGATGTGCCTGAAGAGAGAAGGGGGAGAGAGGGAGAGGGGAGGAAGAGGTAAAAAGCATGAGCGAGCAAAGATAAATGAAAGCAGGGAGGGAGGAGGTAGTGAGGAGAGCCCAGTTTTCATCTGTTTTCAGCACTGCAGCAAGTCTGAGGAGGCTTGGGTTAATGGAGTGTCTGGGTGAAAGCTTGGCCTGCTCAACAAATGGAGGAGGGAAATAAAAGAGAAACCATCAAAAGGAACAAGGAGAGGAAAAGAGAAGAAAGTAAGAGAGGCTGTAATTCACAGACAGGGAGACAAGAGAAGATAAAGTTCTAGGAGGATTGCAATAAAGGGATGTTGGAGAGGGAAAGGGAGAAGGGCAGGGCATGAATAAAATGATGGAAAATAGAAAGGTGGGCAGAAGAGCTTATGACAACTTAGAACAGCTTGAAAAAGGTCATGCATGCCCTCTGGGCTCCTAGCCACACAAGAGCCAGAGAAGACTGTCATGGTGGATAAACAAAGAATGGCAGGATTGAGCACAATTTATAACTTGCTTGTCATCTGGCATGGGAATGGAAATGAATATCCCATCCCTGTAGGGTTGTCAGGGCACTGCGGAAACTGGCCTCTGGATTTCTTTTGGCTGTCAAGTGGGAGGAAAGGTGCCAAATACTTGCATGCACGTTTCTCTCTGGCTGGGTGGTACTGGAAGGATTTCCGAAGGAAGAGAACAAATCTCTTTGAGAATACAGAGCTTGTTGCACTGAAACACATGCTTTTGTGCTGCTTCATCCACTGGCCTGTGAAAAGTGATCAAGAACAGAATAGTCTTGGAACTCTGCATTTGGGTGGTGCTGCCTGTGGCTTGGATAATTTATTACTTTGCCTCTTTAAGGGCAAATGACTTGGGTCCTGTCTAAATTTGTCTGAACTTGAGAGCACTGCAAACTTTGATAAAGGTTTTAAGATAAAGAATCAGTCTGTGAGCCCCCTCTCGTGTCAGGTCCTCTATCTGGCTCCTTAAAAGCTTCATAGATGGCTCCTCAGGGGAAGGTATATTACCTACTAATCTTCCTGTTAAGAACAGGAGGCTTTGGAGAGATACAGTGCTACTCTTCATGATGCTACGCTGCAACTGTCTATGCGCAGCTAGAAATCTTCCTAGGTAAAATAGGGGATGGAGAGGATGGCAAACCTGTGTGACAGTGTTTGTCTGCAGTTCTTGCAGCCAGCCCAGTGGAGGGCTCTTAGCAGGTTGCAAACCCACCCTGGGGTTGTCTTTACTGGATAAGAAAGGGTAACACAACATTTATACAACCCGTGCTTCCTCTTGCATCGTGCTCCTCTTCACTGACAGCTTTCATTAAGCTTTGTCAGACCTAGATTACTGGGGAAGGGCAGAAGGGTCTGGAGTCGGCATGGAGTTTCAGAACCAATGTAAAACTCTAAATGCAATGTGCAAATGGCATTTGTGCTTTCCACAAACTGGGACAAACTCAGCTTCCCTTCTCCTGGTATCATCAGGAATGAGTCTTTCATTCCTTCCAGTTTTGGTGGAGTGGAGAAGGAGATAGTTTAGAGATGGAAATGGAATTAGAAGTTGCTAGATATCACAGTGCTATTCCTGTTATTGAATGTCTGTCTACTTCTGGGATGCCGGCAATCCTTTTACTCTCACAGCAAGCCCTTCATGCTGATTAGCCATATGGACACTTTGAATTTGAAAAACAGCTGAGTGAAGAGGTTTGAAAAGAGTTTTGTTTCTCAATATTCTTGAGGCTCTGTTGTCACTCTGGTTATCTGTAGGTCAGGCTCTCAACTGCAGTAACTCCATCGAGTGGAGGCAAAGCACGGCCGGTGGTTCTCTGGGATGTGCAGCAGTCCTCCAGAGAGGGAAGGGAGCTCGTGCTGAGACACTGCTTTGCAGGGCAAAAACTGGAATGTTATTGAGTTTTGGCAGGAAAACCATTTCTGAACGTTTCTCAGCCTGAGAGGGTAATATCACAGGTACTACAGAAGAGCAGTAACAGACCGCTCTGCTGTGTTTGTAGGACTAATGACTATCCAGCTGAGAGATGAGGCTTTAACTTTTCCTGCATGTCTTTTATTTCCTGGGAGGATTCTTGGGGGCGTGGGCAACTGAGCCTTGAGAGTCTGAGCAGCCTGCTACAGGACGAAGGAGCTTCTAAAGTACATATGTGTACCCATGCCTTAAGAGACTTGTGTGTCTGTGTAGGCACATATCAAGTATATAAGTTATCTTCCCTTTTGTAATAATGGCTTCTCACTTTGAAAATGCATGTGCGCTCCCTATAGAAGGGAGAAGCAAGCAGTATTGCCTGTCTGACAAGGTTGCTGTCGCTTCTCACTGATGCCTGAGGGACTTTGCAAGTGATTCCTGCCCAGTTCCCTGTCCTTACCAGGCTCTGTGGGAAGTGGCAGCCTACCAAGTCCACATGCTGTCTCTTATGTCTAGAAGCATGTACTTTTTCAGCTGACTGTCTGAATGCCTGGCATGTTTTCTGATGTCTCCTGTTCTATCAGTAAACTCTCTGCCCTGCTGTCATCTCCATGTGGTTCAGGGGTTCAAGCTGATCTCTTCCTTCCAGAACTGGCAGGAAGGGGAAAAAAGTGACCTCATCTGAAACTTTAGGGGTGGGCAGGTTTGGTTTTTTTTTTTCTACTGGCTAGGGGGGAAAAAAAAGAGAAGATGCTATCTCTTCCTTCAGTGGTTTGTGAACAGACTCAGGATTTCAGTCTTCACTGGTGATCTCCCTAGAGCTCTTTGTGTGCTTGCATTCACCTGCCCCTGCTTCCTTTACCAGATGGTCTGGGCTATGAATCTTTTGTCCTAGTTCCCTGGGGCATCGTGGGCATCAAAATGAGGGGTGCCCCTTGTCCCTGGATCATGGATGGGGAACAAAGGCACAGGCTAATGGTATGCCTATGTTTTGGGGGGAGAGAGAGAGAGGACACATTTAGCTTTTTTTCTATATGAGTTGGCTCCAAAACCTGGAGCCCATGTCTCCTGCATCTTGTCCTGTCAGTCATAGCAGCTGGCCCGTTATTTAATGCCACGTGCTGCCTACTGTATTTTGACCCGTTTCCTCCATGAAATAATAATGGACAACAAGCTGATAATGGGCATGTAGTAGGTGATCCATTTCCCACTGCCGACAGTCAGCGATGTCTTGTTCCTTAAGCCAGGAGGGTTATAACTGCGCAGTCCCCGTTAAAGCCATAAGAAGTTGCAAAGCTACAACCCGCCCCTGCCAGCCTCGCACGAGTAGTCGACAGTTATTTAACCTTTAGTGACAGGTGACATACTTCAAAGAGAAATGATGCTGTGTGGGTAATGGTTTATTTATTTCTTGAACAGCAAGCTGTAAATTCACCCATTTACGGAAGCCACATTTCTTGCCTATTGTTCAAGTGTTGCTCAAAAGTGCCATTCTATTATCAGCTTGGATGTCAAATAGTCACAGCTCTGTCAATTTGATGTCATGTTGCCTGTGGAAGGAGCTAAGGTGGTGTCTCTGTGTGTTTGCATTTTGAGGGAGTATGTGTGAAAGGTGGGGAGGGAAGAGGCCCCAAATTTCAGCTGGTCCTTCACGCCTCCTTGACAAAACTGCAAGAGGAGTACTACCTGCTTTTTTGGATGCTAGCACCTTTGTTTCAAGGAGCCTGACATACACTTCTCCACAAACTGTGCGGTGTGAGAGGGGAGACAAGTGCCAAAATCTATGGCCAGAAGTCCAGCAGATACAAATCAGTGTAGCTTCACTGACAATGAGCAGAGCCTATTGTCCTTTCCTTAAACCAGCCTGCAGGTGTGCTGGTGCACTGAAATGTTTCCTCCAAGTGTTTTATTTTCAGTAGCTTCATTAATATGAAGGTACAGTGTGTTTTAAGGGTGTTCGTTCAGTCAACCACATGCGTTCATCCTCAGCTTAAGAGACCATGTGAGTCTGTCAAGGGCAGATTTTCAGCTGGGTTATACTATCTTGCTTGTCTCTATTTTTGAGTAATTTCCTAAGTAAAGGAAAATTTCCAAACCCATTGGGGGGATACTTTTGCAAATTTTCATCTCTTTCAGTTTCTCTTAAATATTTCTTGTATCTCCCATAATGCTTCTGTATTTCCTCCTTCCCTTTGATAGGATGCCTTAATGCTTTTATTCAGTACATGGAGTTGTTGTATTTCATCAGTGCTCAAACAAGTCTTTAATTTTTCAGGCGTATCTGGATGTGCAAATGACCATTTGCATATGAAAAATGAGTGCACCCACAACTCTGCTGCTACCCATAAATATCCGAAAGTACAAAATTGGAGGCTGCAGTATGCAATTTAGTACAGTGTCTTTGTGCCCTGTTCTGTTCAATTTATTGTTGGTGAAGCATGCACCTATGCATAAAGCTGAAGTTGTGCATGCATTTTCACTCTAAATGCTAAATTTCAAATGGAGCTGGATAAGATTTTTGGTTGTGTACCTCATTTGGTAAAAATGAGTATTCTGTTTGACCCAAGTGATTTGTGAAGAATTTTAGCCCCCCTACCCCTCCTCAAACTGATGAATCAGAATTTTCTGCTTCAGCTTTTTCAGAAAAGAGTATTTTTACCTCAAAATATTTTGCCATTTTTATTAACACCTCATTCTTTTAATTATTTCAAGACAACAGCGAGGAACAAGGATGAAACGACATTGACTAAAAGCATTTGTAGGTATCTGCGGTGGCACATCTTGGCAAGAAAATTCAGTGTTTCGGATAAACTGTAAATAAAAGATACTTCTCTTTGGCAAAAAAAAAGAAATCGATTAATGCTGAATAATTCATTCCCAGACAACAGTGTAGATAAAACAGGTTGCTCAGGTGCAAGGGCAACCACATGGGATCTGCACAGATCAGCTTAGGTTTGACAGAGCTTAATACCTCCAATGCCATACGAATGCAGCTAGGCTGGCTCCAGGCCTGAGCTGGTCCCAGGCATTCACACAGCGCTCTGGCCAGGCTAATAGACCTTCCTGGGACAGAAGACAAAGGATGCAGAAAACCCCGAGCTATCACACATGTCAACTTAGGCATGGAAGTAGTAATGCTGTTGGCGTTGTCTTCTCCCCAGGATCTAGTTTCCTATTGCTGTGCCCAGTAGAGAACTGATCGCATTTACACATTTCTATTTTAAGGTGCTGGCAATTTTTAGGAGGGAAACTGAATGTCCTTGTCTACTTCTGAATGGGGTTTGGGGTGGGGGGGGGAACTGATTAACACTCCCCCCACATCACATGTAAAAACGGTTATAATGTCTGCTTTTACAGTTGTGAGAACATGTCATTTGCTGTCTGGTTTGCAAGTGGCTTTAGTTTTTAACTTTTTTAAGGTGTACAGAAATTATAATTTGCCTGTAACTTAAGCTGCTGGGGACAAATGTGCCTGTGAAAATCTTGGTGAGGCAGTGCCAGTGTAAACAACAGTAGAACTGTGGCTATTCCTGGGCACTTGCTGTGGTGTTCCAAGGCTGTTTGTTCAGCATTTTAGTAGACCTCAAAAGTAATCATGCTCAGGTGAAATGGGAGTTGTGTGTACTTCTCTCATGTAAGAAAGCAAAGGTGTGTTTTCCTATTTTTGTCAAATCTCTCTACACTTAAGGTGGCTCAAAGAGTTGGGTAGTGGCTCCTCTGCAGAGAGGCATGGACTTGTTAATGAATATTGTGTCCTTCTGGTCACACAGCATCTTCTGTGCTTCTGAGTCCCTCTTGCCCTTGATCTTCCTTGAGTAGCTCGTAGGATGTTTCCAGGCAGGGAGTCTCTTCATGTGGAGTGGCTGGCACAGCGGGACCTCAGCTGTGGCTAATGGGTTACGACAACATAAATAACAATATTCTGGTTTGCTGATTAATTGTGTACTTCAGGTCCTGATCCTGCAAAAGAGCCACCAACCGCACACCCTCAAAACTGGCTGAATCTTGTGGGTTTGCTGCCTATCTGCCACCAGCCCTACCCCACTGTGTAATCACATTAATTCATTGCATCACATGGCCTTTAGGCTATTAACTCTGTGTGAGGTATAGCCACACTCATGCACTTAGTTTATAAATAATGATGAAGAGGTGAGAGCAGAAGCAGTGGGGGATTCTGCCCAGTCAATTGCTTTAAAGCAGGAGGTGGGCCAACCAACCCTCCCTTCTCCCTCTTCCTGAAGAGCTTCTTACAAAAATACAGCTTTAAGTCACTTGTAACGATCACAAAGTCTGGTTGGAATTGTGACAAGATCTTTGGGGGTGGGCATGGAGAAGAAAAGTAAAAGAGCTAACTTCAAGGAAATATAAAGATGATCAAAGTAAAACTTTGGGGGTTTATTTAAAAAAAAAAAATCTAAGGAATGAAAACTTTATTTTTGAAAGTGTTAGAAATCCTAAACCAGAGCAATCTATTCCCAATACAACACTTCAGTTCATCCAAACAAATTAGTTTGGGGGCTTCATCTGATTCTTTTTGCTTTTTAACATAGACCAAACTTTTTCTGTATGCCTTTTAGGGCAACCCAAAAATAACTTTTATTTTGATTTGCTAGCAAACCAAAAAATCAATTATTTCTACAGCTCTAAATTGCACATTTATAAAAGACAAATGCTCTATTGCTGTCTTGTCAATGTGTTGCTCATGAAGGAATTTCTTTGTTTATCCACTTTTCTTTTTTTAAAGAGGCAATGAAATTCAACACAAAAGACATGGATTAAAGTTACAGTGAAACAAAATGCACAGAAGTCAGGAAATACCAGAATTACTATACAGTCTTTAAATGCTCCCAGGCTGTTCTTATTGTAGGATTTCTGCCTTGTTCAATGAGGGGCTTAGTGTATGATGAATAAGATGTAAGGCAACACAATAATGAAGGGAAAAAGAAATATTGAATAGCTGCTCATTCAGCATGTCCTAGCCATCCTGTGGGCTGAAAGTGGTAGGGTCTTGCGGGTGGGGGGG
>NW_009258260.1:540543-541200 GCF_000687185.1 Egretta garzetta
AAAAAAAAAATCTAAGGAATGAAAACTTTATTTTTGAAAGTGTTAGAAATCCTAAACCAGAGCAATCTATTCCCAATACAACACTTCAGTTCATCCAAACAAATTAGTTTGGGGGCTTCATCTGATTCTTTTTGCTTTTTAACATAGACCAAACTTTTTCTGTATGCCTTTTAGGGCAACCCAAAAATAACTTTTATTTTGATTTGCTAGCAAACCAAAAAATCAATTATTTCTACAGCTCTAAATTGCACATTTATAAAAGACAAATGCTCTATTGCTGTCTTGTCAATGTGTTGCTCATGAAGGAATTTCTTTGTTTATCCACTTTTCTTTTTTTAAAGAGGCAATGAAATTCAACACAAAAGACATGGATTAAAGTTACAGTGAAACAAAATGCACAGAAGTCAGGAAATACCAGAATTACTATACAGTCTTTAAATGCTCCCAGGCTGTTCTTATTGTAGGATTTCTGCCTTGTTCAATGAGGGGCTTAGTGTATGATGAATAAGATGTAAGGCAACACAATAATGAAGGGAAAAAGAAATATTGAATAGCTGCTCATTCAGCAGGTCCTAGCCATCCTGTGGGCTGAAAGTGGTAGGGTCTTGCGGGTGGGGGGGGGGGGGAAGGGGGGTGTGGGGGTTAAAAAAAAAAAAA
>NW_009258260.1:541210-547011 GCF_000687185.1 Egretta garzetta
AAGGGTGAGGGGCTTGGGGGGGGGGGGGGGGGGGAAGGTGTGTGTGTGTGTGTTAAAAAAAAAAAAAAAAATGAAGTTGCATCAAAATGTGTATGTGCAGGAGGCTGTGGATAAGAGCATGAGGGAAGGTGTTACACTGACATTTTTTGACTGTCTTTCACTCTGCATATTAACTTCTAAAAATTAAAATAAATCTGAAATTCCTCATACTCATATTACAACGGCTTTAAATGACTTGCGAGCACTCTAGGGATTATCTGAATCAAGCCATTATGCAAAACAAGGTCATGATCTCTCCAGTTGCTCCATGTGGGAAAGCCATGGAAGTCAGCGAAGGCTCCATGTGGTCACAGGTAGGTGCGTGCACAGAACAAATGGGCAGATTTGCCGGAGCGTGTGCCAGACATCGCAGGCTGCCTTCAACACCGTTTGCCAGGCTTACAGCCTCTGCAAGAACTGCGCTAGGTTTCTTGATGCCTTCTTTTGAAGAGTGTTACAGAGCAGTCCTGTAAAGCAAGACGACAAATCTCCGAGGACGCTACTGTTTCCCAGTAACTTGGTAGCAGAAAGAAAAGCAGCGTAGCACTTGGCAGTGTTTCACTAAAACGCAAAGTGTGTTTTCAGTTTGATCTTGGGGTGCTGTGCAGCCCAGACTCGGGGCTTACTGGAGTCCCAGCATAATGCTATGGTATAGTGTTATGGTATGCTTAGGCAGATGCCAGGGCAGGCTGTCTGCTAGTGGAGGTGCATGCAACAGTAGGCATGGAATATCCTTCAGAGTGCGTCTGGTCTGCCTGACATTGCCTGGCTTCGTATCTATTGAGTACAACTCCACAGATCCGAGACAGAGAGCACACATTTATCAGCCTTTCCCCCTTCTCTGTATTTGTCAAAGTTACCTTGGAAAGATGGCTAACTTGGTGCTTATGTACGGGGATAGCTACCTCTGTGTAAGTATGGTTTGACCACTGTAGAATGGGAATAACAGCCAAAAAAAATAATTGAAGTTTTGAGTCAGTAAAGAATGTCCAGCTTTACAGCATCTATGCTGTAGTTTCTTTATCAGTTGTGTTACATTTTCTCTTGTGTTTTATACCCATACAACCTTATATGCTGTATAGAAAAAACTGCAGGACTCTTTGAAAGAGCATGCAAATCAACCAGTAGTCATTGCTCACCCATCCTGTACTTTCTGTAACCTCTTGAATGCATTGCCTGCAATTAATAAATAGCTTGCTTCAGAGTGTGGAGTCAGCAACCTTATGCAAGGGAAATTTGCAAAACCTTCAGCACATATCCCTTTCCCACCTCTTCTGTCTTCCAGGATGAAAAACTGATTATTTTTCCTGTGACTTAATTAAAGCCAATTCTTTCTGTCCCTCCTCTTCTAGATAGCAAAAGAATACTACTGACAAAATGGTCAGACTCATGACAGCATTGATTGAATGTGAAGAGGCTCTGTATTCACATCTCTGAGTCTGGAAGCTTCACCTGCAGGCTCCAAATGCCACAGCATTATACTTACCTGTGCAGCTTTTTCTGTAGTGCCATTGTATCATCTTTTGTTGCAGAGGTGTTTACATACTGTGAGTTAGACCCATCAAAGACAAGACCTGTCTTTCTAATGCAGGTTACTAGAAAGGGGTTTGCGCTCTTGTATGTTGAGTGGATTTTTTTTACCTGCAGTGGGGCTTTTGAGTGCTTTACAAATTTCCAGCTTGCAGAGAGACTTGGAGTGAAGATGCTCCAGGTGGGAGAAGCACTCTAATAGCCTGCTACCACCAGTAGACTGAGAATAGTGTGCCTCTTCCAGGCGCATGTTCCTGCCATTTACCTTCTTGCCCTGGTGCTTGGTAGGTCCCTCCCCAAGTTCATTCAAGTTATAACCCAGCAGTTAAAAGCACCTAGTTTTCAGGTTGGTTAGTGAGCCAAATTGGCTGATTGAAGGGTGGGTCCAGCAAACCCTGGAGCTGGTCCAAGGAAGGGACAGAGCTGTGCAGCTAAGAACAGGGATGAGGAGAGAAGTGGGGAGCAAGTCTTCCCTCTGGGCTTGGTAAACTGTTGGATTTGCTCGGCTGCTCAGGGACTAATTCCTTCAGAGGAAAGGTCTTGCAGAGCCATTACTGAAACTTGCACTCACATTTGTTAAAGTTTTCACAAGTTCTTACGCTACTTGCCTGTGAAATTTAATTTAGCAGTGAGTTGGCACAATGCCCTGCATACTATTTTTACCAGATAGTAGCTGGTTACAGGATCGTTAGTCCTTCCCCCAACTTCATCTTAGTGGATCCTTGAGGTTTAGAGCTAATTTGGAGCCCTGGTGCCACTGAACGGTGTACAAACACTTGCTAAGAGGTGCACGTTTGAAATCCCTTGGCAGATGCTTCTGGTTTTTTAACTCTCAGACCTAAACTTTGTGGACTTTAAAGCTGCTTAATTCTGTCTGTCAGGACTTTTGATTAATAGCGATGAATGCCGTTCCAAGTGCTCTGTAGTGGTTAAGTCACTTCTGCCATTTTCTTTCAAAAAATAATCGCCCTTGGATACTGGCCAAGTTTAGAAAATTTCAGCTCTGAAGATGAAAATTTTGGCAAGTTATGAGTGACTGAAAACAGCAGAGAAACTCATTTGCATTCTGAACTGTAGCAGATGTTGCTGCTATTGCCCTGCAAGCCAGGCAGCAAGCGGCAGAAGCAGGGGCTGCTGTGCTGGCACAAGAGCTGTTACCACTGCCTTTCTTCTTGCTGCCCTCAGACAGGTTAGGAAAGCGCAGAATGTCTTCTAAACTTTACCTCCTGGCAGTGGTTTCTTGGTGGCACCAAGCATGTTCTCAAGCACTCTTATGTCCTCCTATGTATGTGTGCACCTCCCTGCTCCTGCCTTAGCCTGGCATTGGGAGCTGTGGAGTAGGAAGAATATAAGGAGTTGCTCGGGCGAATGGGAACCCTGTGTGCAGGGACACGGGGTGATGCTGGGTCAAATCGTAAGCTGCATCCCAAGACGTGGGTCTGGAAGTGCATCTGATCTTGAGCGTTGTGGGTAGTGACAGGTCCTGAAATGCAGATTGGACAGGTTGGAGCCTTTCTGGAAGAAGGTTCAGGCACAAGACAGTGTCAGAGCTGAACTTATATCCAGTACAAGATACATGTAGTATCTCATCAGTCAGCCTAAAGCATTTTGGCAGCCTAGGTGAATTCTTCTCCCTACCCTGTGGCAGAATTTAAAGAGTGAGAACTTGCATGGGGGAAGCCCTGGGAAAAACATCTCGCTGGTCTTGCTAGCACTGAGCCATAGGAAGCAGGGGGTCTCAGCAGGTCTACCCAACCTCTTCTTCCACCGATGTAACCGAAATTTAGCAGTGATGGGGAAAGGCAGCGTCTCTACTGCTGCTTAGCAGTCTGCCGTAGCCAGCTCCCTGCTTTGCTTCTGTGGGAAAATGATGTTTACCCATTGCTGTTATCAGAACATGCAGACTTTTTGTTTCTGTATAAGCATACACAAGGATTTGCTTGTTCTGTATAGTCAATGTAATATGAGGCAATAGTGGCAAATGTCAGCTGTAGAAGATCTATGTGCTGCTGGAGAGGCCAGCAGAAGTCAGATGAGAGAACCCAGGGCATGTAGAATGGCACTATGTAGCTCAGGTAAAGTAGCTGCTCCCCATCCCCTACGTTTACACTGCCAGTCATGGTCTTGAGCATATTAACATATGGTCTTCCCACCTTTTGGTGCTATTTTGATTTTTCTGAGACTTTAAAGTTTGACAGTGAAATAGTTGGTATTGAAGTGGGCGTTGTTTCTTTTGATTAAAATCTGCTACTACCAGCACCGGTCCTTCCAAGCGAGGAGTGCCAAAGGGACCAGCCTGTTCTGTCCTGTGGCATTGCTGGAGTCCTGAGCCCCTTCCCACCATTGGAGGTGCTCGGGCCAGGTTAGATTAATGGGGAGAAAATGGCAGTGATGCCTGCGAGTGAATGCAAGGTGAGACAACAGAGCTGTGGTCATTAGCAACTCCTGTGCATCTCGGGCTTTTTGACGAATGGACGTAAGGGGAGAGACCTCATTCAGTGGTGTGAGCTTGTGAGAATCTGGTTTCCATAACAACTCACTTTAGGTCTTCTCTTCATGTTCGAGCGTTATCTTTTTGTGTTGCTCCTAGAGCTGGACTTGCCGTAACAGCGCGATGCATTTGAACAGTGGCGAGCTCCTCTCCGGGAGCTGGAGCACCTATTGTTTTCCGAGGAGGCGACTTATTCGTCGCAAATATAACGCAGGAAGTGGGACACACACATCTGCAGCATCTCTATCTACTCTTCCTAGCCTTTTTTTGTATTTGGTATTGTTTGATCTTCTGAAAATGGAGACCTGCTGTCATTAGCTAAACTGTGTGTGTAACCCGGGATCTCGTTCTGCACACCCACTCTCTGAGAGCGGTTACTTGGAGGGGGACTGACCCTGTGGTCCTGACTGCCTCCCGCTGCCCTGTCCTCCTTGCTTTCAGCCCTGTCCTGCCCTTCCAGACAAGATAGTCAGGACTGAATCACTATATTCCAGCATCTTCTATGAAATCCTTCCCCTCTGGACAAGCTAGGGGTTCCCAAGGCAAGATGAGGAGTACCAGGCTGCCCTTCTCCCAGCCCTTTGGAGTAGGTGAGTGTTGGTAGTGGTCAAGGTGCAGTACCTGGCTGCTGGAATATCCTTTAAAGAGCTGTTAAAAACTGTCATAGGTTGCAGTAGTCCAGAGACTGCACTGGCTTGTGCACAGAAATGCCACAGAACTTGTGAGGAGCTCGGCGGTGGTGATGGGCGTGAGCATCTTTGCTACCTGGGAAAGGGGAAACTGCAAAACTGGATGCACATGTTTTTCCTTTCCGCTGCTGGTGATGTTACATACCGCATTTGGCAAAGATCTATATTCTTGACTGCTTGTTTCCTTTTAAAATGTTGGTATAGCTTGGGGAAAATATCAATTTCTTCTTTCCTCCTGTGACTTCCCACTTGTTAGGAATGGAATAGTCAGAAGTAAACAGGGTTTATGTTTCTATAGCATGTTATGTAGTTACAGACCAGTTGGCAGTCCTTTGTATCAGAGTTCAGCTGTGCACTAGAGCACACCTCTGCTGTTCCTTCCCTAATTTTGCAGACAGAAAGTTGTTAGAAGGCACAGAGGCTCTTGGAGGGAAGGTTTACAAAGTACAGCAACCTGGAAATTGTGGATAGCTGTGACAACTGCTGTCTCTGTGTGGGCTGAGAGCCAGCACCGCAGCCCCATCGCAGATGAGGGGTGGCCCTGGGAGCAGCTTCATTTTGCGGCCCCTCTCCATGTGCAGAAGAGTTGTTCCCCTTTCCCATTGATGTTCCTCCTCCCTTAAGAAAATCCCCTGGGCTTAGTCCAAAAGCAATGCGCGGGCTAGAGCAAGGGCCAGAAAGGCATCTGCGTCTTCTGCTCCAATCTATTGTTCCTACATCCCATCTTTTTCAGTTCACTCGATTTTCAATGTTTGTCACTAGGGAAGCTTGAATGCATAAAGGAGAACCACGAGCGAGGCTGGCATTGAAGTAATAAATTTAACTCTGAAATAAACGATACCTGTGGGTAATAGGTTCGAAATTGCTGTGTTCCTTGGTAACGGGATATAATTACAAGTACCACAAGATCTGCAGGGCAAAGGTGCAATTATCCCCCTCACATCTAAGTTTCAGTGAAAGCATTACCACAATGTTGCCACAATTCAGTGGCATGGAACAGGGAGCTTATTCGGAAGATAACAGTAGTTCAGCAAATGTGTGTGGTTTTGTTG
>NW_009258260.1:547227-550586 GCF_000687185.1 Egretta garzetta
GGGGTGTTTATCGTGTGGAGATCCACAGACTGGGGGATCTGGGTAGCTGCTGAGGCTCTGGACATGTTGGGCCAGGTATTTGGCTGATGAGTATGCTGGGAATTGCGAGACTTGGGTATTACCCTGCATAGCTTCCAACTCAGAGGTTCACCTGTATTTCTGGAGTGGTGCTGTATGTTTATCTGATCAATGTCATTTGGGTGTTGACCAGTAACCTGGGTTTGGAAAGTTTTGTGGGTGTAGTTTTTGGTGTGTTTTTTTCATGTGCAAGATTCTTCCCAAAAGAATAACTCCTGCATTTTGTGCTCTATTTCACTTTTACTTAGATATTTACCTATGTAATGGCACACAGGTCTGTGGCCGGTGCAGCCATCCAGTCCACTAAGGCAGTGTGTCCATGCAATCTGACTTGAGCTCATGTCAGATACACCTGCATGACAGAGTTTTGTGTTTTGTTTTTCTTGAAGATGTTGGTTTGTCTGCCTGTGCTCTGAACTGACCGAAAGCTGTGCGGACTTCTTCAATGTGGTCTGAGTTGAGCTAGACAGCCCTCGCAGGGCAAGGGACTTGGGGCACAGCATCACCATGGTCACAGGGGGCTTTCCTCAAGTTGCATTGCTGGCAGACCATACTACAGAGGTGTACTCGGAGATATCCAACCTGGTCTAAAGCTGGCCACAGTCAGAACTCAAGGCAACCTTGATTATGTGATCAGATGTGCTACGTGTGGTACCCAAAAGCAGGAATATCCACTCAAATTGTGATTGCTCTTCACTTCAGAGGTAGATACATCCAACAGTTTTCTTCTTCCAAGTATCTTCACGCCAAACAGTGAGCCCCATTCTTGGGGTGAAAACCAAAAGAAAAATTTTGGTGGTGTTTGTCAATATTTGTGTTGGACTTTCTTGTACTTCCTATGTAACAAGAGTAGGATCGGCTGAAAAGCTGAGTGCAGTGGTATGACGGAAAGCCGTAATAAACAGCAGAACCAGCTGAATAAAGGAAGAAGGATTTTAATCCTAGTCCTTCATGGAGCAATGTAATGAGAACCAGGCTGGTGACTTGCCTCCCCACATCCTTGCTCATCCCGGTAAATCCTGCCATGCGTTGCTAGTGTGTTTGCAGGGAAATGCTGGTTGTGACTTTCCCTTGGAGCATCTGAGATCTGGCAATTTTTGAAAAGAAGATTAGCAGACTGGGTAGTGCAGTCTGCTCATCTGTCGTAGCTCTGGGGACTCAGTGAAACCAAGGGAAATACGGCCCCAAGCTGCAGTGCAGATCCCTGTAGGCCTTGGGACCACTGGGGTCCTTCCTCTGTGTGGGAGTATTTGAGAGGAAAAATCCCCAGTTGCAAAACCACGAGGAGAAAGCTGCCTGTCACATCCAAGCTCCTCGCTCCTTTTGGAGGCTGCTGCAGCGCTGCCAGATTCTCTTTTCCCGTGTGTGAGTCTGGCTGTCTCTGTTTCTGGGAGTAATGGTAGTTTCTTCCTTTCTTTTCTTTCCTTTTTTATTAAAAAATGTAACATTTGGGTCTTTGAAATTGAAATGGATTTCAGTCTTCCTTATATTAATTATTGATAAATGGGGGGAATGATGCTGTGCCGTACAGAGGCATGCTGCAAGCCCCAGCACGTGTGGAGAACGCACGTGGAAGCCGCACAGCCCGCCTGTAAAGGCGAGGGAGCTGCAGGCCGGCACAGCAGAGTAACTGCAAAGCTGCTGAACTGGGGCTGGCTGATGATGGCTCTTATCTCGGCAACATTAAGGTGGCCTTGCCATTAACCAAGACCCTCTGCCCTGCATGAATGCAGAATCAGAATGGCAGTTCTCTCCTCCAAAACGTTTATAGGCTAATTAAAAGGCGAGACACAAAAGATGGGTAAAGACAGGCAAGGAGATGATATTTTCCTCTGAATGTGGGAGGAAAAATGTTCCTCTCCCTGTCAAGCTTGCTGAAACCTATGCAGGCAGGTGGTGTATTTTGTATTGTCTTTGCTGTTAGTGATGCTGCTTTAAGAACATTACTTCGTGTGGCCTGTGGCGATGAGGTTTACTCTCCCCAGCTGAACACTGCCCACTGGCTTTCTAAATACTTACTCCTCGGGTTGTGTGTCTTTCTCAGGGGACTGACTGGGTTAGCAGGCTCTGGTCCCTCTTGTGATGACATTGTTCAGGCTGTGAGGTAGGAGGGACTGTGTGGTGACCTCACCCGACACCATCAGCTACTGCTGCTCTGAGCTGGAGAAACTGCGGGTGGTTGTACCAGAGTACGGCAGTTCTGATACAGAATCGATTCCTGTGTTTTCATTTTAACATCACTTTGCTGCTATTTCTGTTAGGGACATTGCTAAGTTTGTAATTCATGGCTGTGCCAATCAGAGTTTGTTTACTTTGTTGAGTGTACTCTGGGATGGGCATGCAGCAGTACTGTGAAACCATGGCGCAAAAAATCCCACCACCTGCCCCCAAAATGCTGGGCAGCTCCTTGTCTGGCGAAACCTGGGATGCCAGTCTTCAGCTGAACAGACTCAAATGAACTGTTGTGAAAGTTTTGCCTGAATTGCTAGCTCGGTTAGTGAGGTTAGCGTGAAGACTAGCATTTACTATGTGGAGTTTTCCTGATACCTCTGTCCTGGGATGGGCTTGGATCTAGGAAGGAGGCTTGCAATGCGCAGAAAAGACTGGAGCAATTCTCTCCCCTCATTTTGTCGATAGAAACCCAGCCTAAAGAGATTTCTGTGTGGATTAATAGAAGCAGGCTTGATGCATAAGCAGTGGAGGACAAGAAAAGGAGTTGATACAACAGTGATATTCATTGAAATAGAAGGGAACATTGCTCTAGCGGTATCTACTTCCCATGTTGTGCTCGTTCTTCACTAACTGTTACGTGTTGCAAGTCCTCAGGGAGGAAAAGGAGTGTTATCTTCTGTAAGGATGTTTATAGCCTAAGAATTTGAGGGGGTTTGGGGGCCGAGACAAATGGTGGTTTCTGGTAATGAGTTGAGGGGAAGGACCAGTGAGGACACTGTCCTCTGGCAGCAAACGCAAGGAGGCTTCCAATTTGGTGTTCATCTCTGTTCCTGTCTGTCTCCTACACTCACGTGGTCTCTATATGGTCATCTGTGCTTTTATTAAAGTGATATGAGCTGTTTGAGAGGTTTTGAGCCTTCATTTTCCCTTGTGTTTCTCCTGGCGAGAGAGTCCTTTTGCTCTGCACCTCTCTTTTTTTTTTTTTTTTTTCTTAATAAAGAGAGCTCTGATTTAGACTAATTTTTCAAATTGAGAAAAGAAATTGGGGAGAGAGTGAGTGTAAGTTCCTACTCCCTTTATTTGGGTATTGAAATAAACACTATGATTTA
>NW_009258260.1:550600-561511 GCF_000687185.1 Egretta garzetta
ACTCTTTCCAGTCACATTAAAAAAGCCCAGTCCTCCCCGAACCCACCCCCTTATGGCTGCTATTATATTTGCTCTTTCTCTTGGAGCAGGTTCTTGAACCGTTCTTCCATAATGTTAGGACATAGTTTCTCAGCTCTTCTATAGAATTTGTGTGTCCAGGAAGCAAACACTACATTGCTTCTCAGCAGGATAGCTATTTATACCTAAGGGAAAGTGCCTCTTTTCCCTTCATCATCCTTCCTCTCTCTTTGTTCCTTGATCCTGACTTACTTGCAAGTAAGTTAGAGATACTGCAAAGCAGTAGTTAGGGAAGATAAAAAGTGTGGCACCTAATGATCAAATGCCTGGCCCTCGGAGCCACTCTTGTAGGTAAACTCCTGACCAGGCTGCTTGAGACCTTCATGGAAGGCTGGTCTGGCTGGGAGGGTAGAGGTTTAGCATCAGTCATGCTGTCCTTTGAATGCGATAAAGACTTCAGCCGTTTCCCCAGGGCACTAATGCAAAAGATTATAAAGCTGCTCTATAATTTTTGTCTACTCAGAATTTAAACTACCATCAATCATCTCAAGTTTTTAGTGTCAAATAAGATAATGTAGCCAACTATATTATTAGAAAGAGATGTGTTTCTGAAGCAGTGAATGTCTGTGGGTGCATCTGAATAGCACTTAACTAGATATGCAATCTCTCATCAACAGTGCTATTAAAAGAGCTTCAGTTTGTGGAGGTGGACTCTGACTCAGGGAAGCTGCACTGAGGGATATGGCTGTCTACTACTTCACTTGCAGACTGAATATTTGGGAGGGAGGGAGGATAAACAAGGAGGAAGGATCGAGCGTCACCCAGTCTGTGAAAATACGTTTTCCACTGTCTCGGCATGAAATGCCTCCAGTGGCTGGAGAACCTTGGTTGGAAGGTGGTGAGGAAAAGATGTGGCTAGCTGTACTGGTCACTCCCAATACAGCATACCTTGTTGGTTTTGCTCTCTCTAAAATGACATTTTTGTGCTGATGCAAGGTGCTGGAGTGACCACCATAAAGGCAGATAACTCCGTGCAGATAGATGGCAACAGCCTGGGTAGCTGGAGGGCAAGCTTTCTGCCAACTCTAGCATAATCCTTGATGGAGGTTTTTCCTCAGGTTGGACGGTGGACAGTCAGAGGGGTTCCAGCTTCTCTGTGGGGGCTGTGTGGCGAAACATGAGAGGGGAAAACAAAGAAGGCAGAGGAGGAGATGTGAGGATGCATGACATGAGACACAGGAGGGGATGCAGAAGCAGATACAGGAGGAGGCACGTGGAAGGGGACACTGTTGGGGATGGGGATGAAAATGTGTCTTGGATGGAGGCACTCTGTGCTGGGAGGTGCTTTAGTACAGGAGGTGCTGCAGCCCATGGGTGACCCACACTGGAGCAGGGACACCCCAAGGGACTGCATCCTGTGGAGGACCTGAGCTAGAGAAGAGGAAACAAGCAACAAGGAAGGAGCGGAGAAAGGAAAGAGTAAGAAAGAAGCAGTAGCAAGAAAGCATCATATAGTGACCCAATCTCCTTCACTGCCTGTCACCTCACCCATGGGGCTTGCAGGGAGCACGTGTAATGTGTGCTCAAAATGACGGAGGGGGAGATCTGCTGGCTTGGGGGGCAGGGAAGATATGTTGTACTGAGGTGGAGCCTGGGGAACTAGGAAGAAAGGGGTTTACCTAAGTGTTTGTTTAATTGTTTGTCATGTTTGTTTTCCAATGCCTGAATCAGTAAATAAAAGTTAATGTTAATTGGCAATAAATTAAATTAAGTGAAATTCCCAAAGTCAAGACTGTTTTGCCCGTGATGCTTTGGAACTTTTGCCAAGACTCTTGTCTCTCCCTCAAGGTTATTTATTATCCCCTTTATCCTCATGATTTGCCTAAATTTTAATAAGCAATAAGATAGATTTTTCATTTTTGGAAGGCTATATAACATTATGCCTCTCTAGAATGTTGTGGAGGCTCCAAACATGCTTTGATTATTGGTTTGGGTTTTTTTTTTCCCCCCCAGTGGTATCCAAATCAGCCTTCAAAACTAGTGCTGGGGAAGAGCTGAGAAAAGGTTTATTGGCCTCCTTCACCTTGGTTCTTATCTAAATAAAATACTAACTTGATTGCCCGTGAACTCTCATAATGCCTTTATGCAACAGTGTCCAGAGGACAAAAAGCAGGCCTCATTATGTCATGCACTGGCAAGTGACTTTAAGATAGTGACTGCACTCATCATACATTATAGTATAATGAGAAAAGATACCTGTATCGATCTCTTAGCAGAGAAAGCACAACAAACCATATAAATGATGTATGGGTTGCTTCACATCACTGAAATGCAGCCATCTCTGGTGAACTACTGACACAGGTGCAGATTTGGGGTAACGAAGAATACATAGGTGACAAAGTGACAGTGCCGCTGCACTCTGGGCTCTTCTGTATGGCATTGGATGCTCCTGACCTAAGGTTGTCCATCATGTCTGACTCGTGCTCAGGGCCAGCCCTGGGTTTGATATTAAGCAAAGGATGAAGGGAGGATTATACAGACAGTTGCTCCTTTGAATTTTGTTTCCTTCCATCAGCAGGGACCAAAGAGATACTGGCTTTATATATAAATTCACTTGGTTGCTTTCTGAGGCATTTGTTTTAGCATTGTAAAATTCTCCAGTTGGGTTCAATCCTTCTCTCCTGTTGAAGTCAGCAGCCAGGCTCCTCCTGCTCCAGTGAGAACAGGGTTTGGAGGCACCACAGAAAATTCTCCTTTGTTTTGTTTTGGAGGCTTTGTTTTTCTTTTAAAAAGCTCTGAATAGACAGATTCATTCCCAGCTATTATAGTAATAATGACCTTTACACCAAAAAAATAATAATAATGGCCATAAGGGTCTCCAGCCAGGCCATTTTGGGACCCCTGGTGCTGGAGGCCAACTGCCTAGCCAAAAAAATCACATCTCTAAATATAATTGGCTCCAGCAACAAAAAGAGAGAGAGCAGAAGGAAGAAAGAAGTCAGCAGGTCGGATGGTGAGGTTGCAGGCATTCATATCTAAATGGCCTCCCGATGTACCATTTTGCTCCTAATGACACAGGATTAGGAGAGGAACATAATTGAGGTTTTATCAAACATGCAAGTGAACAACACAGCCCATCCCCCTCCTGTCCCCTCCCTGTTCAGCCTAAATTGTAAAGGACTTTAAGGATTTGGAAAGCCAGATTTAGCAGCTGAAAGTCATTGGCTCCCTCCCTTCCTCCTCCATCCCCTTTCCCGTTGCCCCCTCCATTTCCTATTTCTGTTATGTTCAGTAATTAACCTTTTGAATAATCTCCCTTGCAGAGCTGGCTAAGCTGTTCTTCTATTTCCCTATTGTTGTGTGTCCTTAAGACGAGCTGGACCAAGTGTCTTGAGTGACTGACGGGTAGAGCTATCTGGAAGGCAGAAGAGGTTTAGCAGGAGCAAGGGGTGGTGGTGGGGAAGAGGGCTTGGTGTCCTCTGGTGATAAGGAGGAGAAAGTGGTGGAGGTTGTGCTTTGGGATTTTTGTTCATTATACCCAGTGTTGTTCTTTGTAGGTGGTTGTGCTCTTAGGTTTTGCCCAATGGGGGCCAAATCCGCTGCAACCTGTCTGGAATTGGGTAGGATCTCAAGCAGTGTAAGTAGAGGAAGGCTTTGTCCCTCTCATTTTCTTTTCCTGCAAAGGGGGAACTGGTGTTTTTCCATCACCGTTCATGTTTTATTCTCTACTGCTCATCATTCTCCCTCTTTTTTTTTTCTATCACTACTCCCAGTTATTGTCAGTGCACTCTATTTGTAAGAGTTAGAGCAGGGTGAACTGTTGGCAGGCAGCAATGTGTTATCAAAATGTATTCTCACCCCTCTGTTCAGTAAGTTATCTGGCAGCAGTCTGATTTTATACTAATTTGTTCATTATTCTCAGTTGTTAGATAAATAGTTTGTGTGACTGAATTTTAGCCTCTGGTTTATTTGGGACTGTCTTTTTCTGAGTATCTACTCCTAATTTCCCATGCTATTTGATGGATCATTGATGCCATGTGACATGATTCCTGTTCTTACATCAGTGAATCTAAGCTCACTACAAGAAATGAGCCCTTAGCCTGTTCACAAATTGTCCATGAATATTTATTTATAAGTATTCAATGACTCCGGTATGCATTGAGCACCAAGGACTGTTCAAAACATCTGCAAGGCCATTTCTGAAGAGAGGGTGTACATTGAGATATGACTGGGTTCAGGCTGTTCACAAATATTTTAATGTTATCTGCTTTTCCATCTCTGGATAACTATCTTTATCCTTTCTGTCTTTGCATACAATTCACTGGAAAAAATTATCTTAAGCCTGTTGTCTTGAAATGAACCATCCAATCTTGCTGCTTCTTGCCAAGACACTTGTTTTTTCCTTCCATTAAATGAGTTACATCCAGTTGAGGCGGGTGGTGCTGGCTGCGTGGAGGGACATGCTGTAGAATTAAGTTGTGTTGATGACTAATGGAGACACCAGGAAGACTGCAAGAGTTGTGGGTGAATATTATTTGGGAACCACTACCTTGTTGACCCTACTAGTGGTCATCATACCCATGTGGTTTGAACTGTAGGCAAAATAGCTGGTACAATGTGGCGCGGTACCCCCTGTGCAAATGAACAGGGACTTGTATAGCCAGAAGTCCTTGTATTGACGAGCTTGCTCTGATGTCCGTAAACTGAGTCTGAGTTGCGTGCAAGCAGGGATAAAAGCTTGCTGATATGGGTCTATATCCCACAGAAGTGATGTTCCCTTTCTGATTAATCTCTTGACTGTAACCTGTTGCTCCCTTCTGCTCTGGGCTATTGACATAAATGGATTTTTGGATTGGGGTCCCCTGAAAATATTTTTGAAGCAAAATAAATACACTTATTATAGGAATGCTTCATTATACTCAGTGATACAAGCTTTTATTTTTTACCTTCTGCTCAGAAATAATAGTGAAGCAATGATAATGTGCAAAATATCCATCCTTATGGAATGGAGTTAGTATTTGTAGGCGTTCTGCGCAGCAGCTGATAGCCATGCTCAGCGCAGCTCTTCCCGGCACAGAGAGGCACGGTTGCCTGAAGGACGGCAGTGGCAATTCTCTGAATGGGAGGCTGGGCCGGGGTTGGGGGGGGTGGTGGTGGTGGTGGAGTCAAATTCACTGCATAAGAATCAAAAGACAGGTTACAGTGGCAGGACAGGAGACTGCCTGAGTGGGAAGCCCCATGAGTATGGGATTTTCAGCAGTTTTCAGTGATACTTGTAGTTTCACCATCATCAAGCTTCACCATTTTCTCATGAAAACTCATGAAAAATTCAGTGGAAGCACCTTGAAACCCCTTCGAACAAAGCCATCTTTGTTTTTCTGTTTGTATAGTAACCTAGCACTGTGGAGCCTTGGCCTATAACAGCAGTTCCTGTGTACCACAAAGACCTGCATGGTTAATAATGATGAAGAGATGGATCTTGCAAAAATCTACTTTTTTTTCTGCATGCAAAATAACCATAGGAAATAAGCCCCCTTCACATTTTAGAGCCAATTCAGAACTAATTTATTGTATTTATTTTTTAATTGCTCCCTTATGACAGCTAGCACAAGTATTTCGCATAATCCTTAAGACTTGTCTGATGCTCTCACAGCCAAATATGAGTGTAGTATTATTTTCCTGCTCCCCAGGTGATCATAGTCTGATGCGCTCATCTTAAATGAGAATGTAAGTTCCTTGGGGCAGGAAATTAAACTTTTGTTTTGAACCTATCTGTAAGTGTGATTAAAATAACCCTTGTTCTCAGTGTCATCTTGTAGGATGGTCCTCTCTGATGTGGGGGGGCTGTCAATGGGAGGAACTAGATCTGCTTTTCTTGGTGTTCTGTCAAGATTTTTGTCATATCTCTGAACTTGAATTGTTGAAGACCTTCTGTTCTTGTGTTTGCTCATTCCATAATTGTTTCTTTTTTTCTTCATAGGTAAGTCTTTCTGCTTTCTAATCCTCTCTTGACTGTCCTTAAAGTAACGGTAAGTTATTTAATTTGATTTGAATACTCTCACAATGACATGACTAGGTAACTTGGACTGGCAATAAAACTGCCAGTTGTGTGCCTGCCTGTGGTAAAGTTGGGAGGGGGATAAAAAAAAGAGATGACTGAGATGACTAGGCATGCACAGCTTGTTCCGAGTCCTAGTCACTGTTAAACATCTTAATAGTAGATAAAGTTGGGAGGGGGATAAAAAAAAAGAGATGACTAGGCATGCACAGCTTGTTCTGAGTCCTAGTCACTGTTAAACATCTTAATAGTAGCTGTGGTAAATACCAATATCTCACTGTAACCGATCAGCATCCATCAAGTTATGCCCAAGTATCGGAGCATTTTGTAATCCAAACGGTATTGGCTACAGCTTTTATGACTACTAGAGGAGACAGCAAGCAATACGTGTTCTGGAGACAGTGAGCAGTGTTTTCTGGAGTTGGAGTGGTTATTTGTCTGGGGGGAGGGTTGTATTAATAAGATGCATGGCAATGGTTTTTGTTATAGGTGTGGAATGTATAGGTTGCAAAACATTAAGAAACTGTTCTTGGGTGGTGAGGAAGATGGTATGTTCATATGGGGTAGGATATTAGCAGAGCCTTTAGGTCTCCAAAGAAAGTTTTGTGTTCATCGGAAACTTAGTGTGTTCCCTATGGCAGCTGTCCTTTGCTTTACTGCGTCAACAGAGTTCTGCTGAAGGTCTGGCAAGTCAGAGTAAAAAGTCAGGACCAAAATGCAGTCCAGACTGGACTGCAAACATGCATTATGCTTAGGTCAGCCTACTGACCTCACATGGGTGATGAAAGGCAGGGCACGGGCATCTTGGCTATAGTGCCTCAGATACGTGGTCTGTTGAGATAGGTAAGCAGGCTGCTTCTTTAGAAGAAAGTTTTGATCTGTATCTTGAGACTTGTTCAGACTAAAATAACCAGTGTGGTACACTTTCAGAATTGCTTGCTATTTTTTTTGAGTAAAGTTCTTCATTTTAGAAGTAAAATTCATAGCTTGCCTTTCACTGTCTGCCTTACGTGATAAAACATACAAATGAAATATGTCTAAAGTGTTTCTGCAATCTCAGATTAAATAAAAAAAACCATTAAATTTGTAGAATTAAGAGATTACTTTTCATGGTCAGCTACTCAGCTGGAGCCTCTTTGGTCCTCACCATCAATTCCACTTGTATCAGTTGAAGTGTCTAGTTGTCTAATCAGATGTTCAAATCTTTAACTTGGTAGCAAAGAGTTGTTACTTGGCATGTTGGCAATGGCAAGATGTTTATAGTCCAGGCACAGTCTGGCAATAGGGCTACAGCCTTGTAATAATTTCTTAAAAAGCCTTCTAAAAAAAGCCCAAAACTTCTACTCAGGTAGACACTTCTAGTGTCTGAGGAGAGAATAGATGGGAAC
Organism: Egretta garzetta; assembly: GCF_000687185.1. NCBI lineage: Eukaryota > Metazoa > Chordata > Aves > Pelecaniformes > Ardeidae > Egretta > Egretta garzetta. The sequence continues at coordinate 558,065 of NW_009258260.1, forward strand.
TCGGGTTATCCAGATCCTGTACAAAAACCTGTTGTGGTTTTGGGGTTTTTGTGAAGTGTATAATATACATAAAGTCTGAGTTAGGTCTGGTGCTGAAGTCAACAGCAAATCTTTCTTTTTTTTTATCCATATCTTTTTTAATCCGTATCTTTCTGCATTGTTACGTGGTCCATGATCCTCATGCATACGGAAGGGAGTAATCAAAACTGAGTAAAGTTTGTCATCTATCCTAGTATTTCAAGCTCCATTAGAATCAAAAGGTTAGAGACACTGTTTTCAATATGGCATAGGACAAAACTATGTTGTGTGACAGCAAAGGGAGAGTAAATCAAAGTGCCTAAAATGACATTAAAGACTAGGGACAAAACTCTCAAAAGCACCTCAGCTGCTCAGAAGCTTGTCTTCCTGAAAATCAAAGGACTTGGGGATTTGAGTTCTTTTTGAAAATGGGTCTTGTTTTTTGAAAGCTACTTTTGAAAACATATCCTTTGCATTTAAAAACTTGTTCATTCTGGACTTATTGAACAGGCTTACAAAACCAATTTTGTTGCTCTGATGTTCAGGGTACTGTGGTTTGTTAGTACTTGTACATAGTCCACTGATCAAGGGAAAAACCTTCCAGGCAACTGGTATGGGGTGACTTTGCCACAGAGCAAAGTGTTGTGGGATGGTTCTTGCTACAGCGTGGGATACATGGAAACCTCTGGATTATCTGATCCAGCTCCTGGTTTTGTATAATGTTCTTTTCATAAACTTGCAATGTGATTGGGATGGCTTTCCCCTAATACTGAAGTTGGAGGTCCCTGGCTAATCTCACCACGCTGAAGGTTTAAAAGCATCTTTTTAATTCCCAGTGTAAGTGTATTCATGGCCAGTTAACATCCATATGCTCTTATGTCAACATGATCTCTTCGTTTAAAGAGCTCTTTTTCCTCCCTGGTGCTTACCCATCTGATGAATTTATAGCCTGTAATCACATACCCCTTCATCTCTCGCTACTCTTTTTCAGCTGTCTTCCTGTGCGTTCGCGCAGGGAACAGAGGGAAGGGTCTTCAGGAGATCTCCCGAGCACATGCAAGGCTGTCTTGACAAGATATTGGGCAGCCATGACGCAGCTGAACAAATCTTCACCTCAAACAGCCTGATGTATCGAGTTTACGTGGGAGAGCAGGGCTATAAAAATTGCAACCCTGTGCTGCTTCAACAGTGCTAAAGTGGCCAGATGGATGTCAACCTAGCAATATAAGGACTCCCAAATCTGCACAGTGACATCTGATGGCATATTTAGTGCTGGTGCTCAGATGGACTTTGCTGCAATGTTTCTTGAACACAGCTGCTAGTCTGCGAGTTTTCTTTATTAATGAATCACAAAGAGGCACTGGGAGTGGATGTATAGTTATAAGTGATTGCTCTGCAAATATCTTTTTTTCTCTTTGGCTTCTAAATTACCTGCTTAGTATTTCAGGGATTGCAAGTTGGTGGAAGTGGTGTGCCTAAGGGCCATTTGCACTTCTGAAAATCTCCCCCATAAAGCAGTTCTCAGTCAACCTTTCAGGGGTGAGTTTTGTTTGGGGGGTTCTGTAGATGCCTGTCCAGAGCCTGTCAGTCACTTTATGACCATATATCGGCATCTGATGCGAAGATGGATTCCAAATGATATGCAAAGCGTGGTACCTGGCTGTGCTTTTAAAGAGCTCGTGAATCTTTAGCATTGGAGCTCTGGCCCATGTTGTACCTTTGAGTAAAGTTTTCTAAACAGATGTTATGCAAGGCTTGAGTTAGGAGTCTGAGTTTCACTGAATTTTGGTGTGTCTTGGGCACCGCTGCACTCCAGCACTTCTGAAAATATCATGGAGTTCTGCATAGTTGGTTATATTCCCAAGGCTCAAGGCAACTATTTCCTGGCCATCAAGTTCAACAAATGGCTGCTGTAATACCTTTGGTTATTGCCTTATTTACATACAATTTTAGTAGTTGTTGTTTTACACTGCCTGTATTTCCTTCGTAGGCTTACAGTTGACATTGGTATCCAGACGTAGTACCGGTATCCTTCCATTCTGCTTTGGTCTCTTATTTGCTTCTTGCACTCTTTTCCACGGAATGTGTGTGAACCTGTAGAGGAATGACTTCACAAGCAGAAAAATAAATTTCAGCACAGGGTTTGCAAAAAAATCTGTTCTTTCTGAAAGTTAATGTGAAGTGATACAGTCCTGAGCAGAAATAGCATGGTGTTAGGTAGTAAGCAAACCGCTGGTTTGCTGGATAAATTACCCCTCAGAGAGCTCTCCTTATGGGAGGCACTGGGATGCATGCCGGCTAACTTAGTAAGGGTGGAGGTAAGGATGTATTATTAGCTATTCCAGTCACACAAGGTATTTCTAGGAAGAGCTGCTGGATATCCCTGGCCCTTCGCTACTGGTCCATCCCTGCTGCTGGTAAACGTAGATTAGGCAGTTGGTGCTCAGTGTATCATATAAATTTACTGCAATTAATCTACAGAGTATTTTGCCAAACATCTAGTGCCTGCTAAGCTGTTTCTTGCAGAAGCCAGGTGGGCAGTTGGCAAGAACTGCTCGTTAACAGTGGGAAATGCCAGTTCAGATCGGATCACATGCAACCTACCAACCACCCCGGCGCCGAAAGAGCCGCTGCTGCTGTCTGCATTGAGATGCTGTTCCACCGCCGCAGGGACCTAAGGTCTCTCAGCCATTTCGTTGCCACTCGAGGCCACAGATTATTTTTTGGCAACTATATGCAGTGGTGAGATCTTGCTAAGAAAACACAGGCGGTGTCAGGGAGTGTGGCTGAGGGTTCAGCCTGGGGCTGATGCTTTGGCCAAAGAGCAAGGAATAAATAGGATTTTGTTGTATTCTACGTCTTCTACTCAGATGAAGTACGGTGGGTGAACTTGCGGGTATTTGGGATGATGTCATTACATGTGTGGAATTAGGATCTGTTTTCCCAGTTATCTCCAACGCATGCCCCGCAGTTCAGGCTGTGTGTTGTCTGCAATGATTTTCAGCTTCGTGTTTCTAAACTCTCACCCGTGGAGGATGTACTAAACTCTGACTTGCAATCATGGTAAATTGCAGAAGACTTGGCCCACCACTTCTAACATCGTACTAAACTCTGACTTGCAATCATGGTAAACTGCAGAATTGCAGAAGACTTGGCCCACCACTTCTAACATGCTGCTGGCTGCACAAAAGAGCTCTGTTCAGGATGCACCTCTGAGCTGTCTCTTCCCCAGTGGGTGACCATGGGAATAGAAAGCTTGGTTTTGTAAGGCCTTCAGTGGCTGCTATTCTTTAGTGTTTGGCATCGGCCAAGTGATGGTGTAGCAGTAGATGTGGGCTGGAGGGCTCCAGCAGAGGTCACGTGCCAGAGGAAAAGGAGGGAGAGATCAGCATCTACCATCTAGGATGTGCTTTATTCTCATGTCATGCC
>NW_009258260.1:561553-573121 GCF_000687185.1 Egretta garzetta
TTTCTTTCTCTCTTTCATAGCTCTAATGTCTGTTTGTTAAAATAATATGTTTTTTTTCTCTGCATGAGCTTCTGTCATTAGATGAAAGGTCATGGATATAATATGAATCTGGAACGATAAATATGGTGCAAAATGGATTGAAATGCACATGACAAAGAGGGTTTCCAATTAAAAAACACTTTGCCGAGCTTGCACTAAACAGACAGCCATGCAGCCTCCGATTTCTCTTTGCTTATAATTAGCTGCCATTGAAAGTTAATTACTTTCAGGACTGAAGGAAGTGAAAATAAAAAAAAAAGAAAAATCTTTCAGAAAGTTGGGCCTAAAACAAATCTTTTCTTGGAAAGGTTTTTGTATTGCACCTGTTCCATGGACATGAAAATCCAGTTCGGGTTCTTCATGTCCTAGAAATCAGAGATGGAAAAGGGATGTGTGAGTACATCTGGCACCTGGGATGTGTTCCTGGGTTGCTCTGAAGGCTCTCCCTCTGGATTCTATTCCAGAAGGTGTATGGAGATTCCAGCTGAGATCCCTGATGTGCCGGTACGATGTGAAGGGATAGGTAGCAAGCCAGAAGCTCCACTCCCCATTTGAAAGCCTGACCTCAGGACCTGTTCCAGCAGACCATTCCCACCCAGTTCAGAGACCCTTCCTGCAGGGACTTCCCTCATCTATCCTGAGTGCCTCAAACAGTGGTGGTCTTACTGACCTCTCTTTCCCCATTGTGCTAGCTGAATTCTAAAATGATCTGTGACTAGGTTTCCTGAATTTAATTCCTTTCACCTTTTTTAGCTTGCTCATGGGAGAAATGTGGGTTGTTACAGTGCAATAATGAGGTGCCTACACATAAGGGTTTCCCACAGCCATGCCTTATGCTGGGGTTCCTACTCTAGTTAGAGCATGCATCAGTCACACATGTCTTGTTTTGAGCTGTTAGATGTTTACATGTGCAAGTGACAGTATAGTTAATTATTCTAAAATGCAAACCAGTTGTTTTAGACAATGCATCAGTGATACTTCCTATGGGGGGGGCGGGGAGATGGACCGTCAAACAACTAAAGGCTGGGGAGAGGCTGGGATTTCCGGTGCTGGTTGTTATTGATGCCCCCAGTTTTTAGAGCCCCATGCCTGAAAGCTAAGCAAGCAGTGTTTGTTTTCAGCAATTCTCGCTGTGCTTTCTAAGGATTAGGCTTTTTCAGTGTGTTTTCAAGTCAGGCATCTGGAGAAGCACCCATGCTTTCAAGTCACCGCTGACTTGAATCTGTCTCCATAAGGGACTGTGTGCACCTCCTTCGTAACAAGTGGCAAGAATCTGGGGGAGGGGGGAGAAACGAGCGATCTTTCTCCATAGAGGCAGTAAATTATAATTCCAATGCAAAGAAGGCAGGTGTAAGTCTTACATTCCTCATACTCACTCAAGATCCATGAATCAAACAAATAGATATTTTCATCTATCACATGATTATTAATTGTATCAGTAGATTACCCTCCACTGCAGGTGAAGCCTTTGTATATTTAAGAGAACATGACAGGTTGTGTTAATTCCAGAAGAAAGAATCATGTTTGCACTCTTTACAGCATGAGGAATAATCTTCAAAATGCCAATGGGTGTTAAATTCTCTACCAGCACAAGATCTTTCTAGCAATTTTTGAGATAAAGGGAGGCCATTCCCAATCTAACTTGGTGTGCAAGGGCTTTGTTTCTACAGCATTACATTTAGGATTTCCTTTCACCTATGGGCACGGAAACACGGAAATACTCCCTAAGACTGGGAAAGAAGGGAGCAGCAGGGAGAAGGTATGCTGAATAGTTGAGCAAGGTATTTAAGTAGAAGAGGGAGAAAGGTGCTTTATGGGGGCAGAGGAGCAATAACTGATAAAGAGTTGATAGGCCTTCCCCTTTCTCTTTGTGAAAAGGGAATATGAAAATCCATGCAACTAAGAAGGCAAAAGCTTTTTTTGTTGGTTTTTTTTTTTTTTTAATACTCAGTCCCATAGTTGTTTTTTTTTTTTTGTAAAGGGAAGACTTGAGAAAAATTCAATAGGCTTGTTAGGTAGCTGGAACAACCCAACTATGAGTGAACAGGTACCACTACTCAAAGCTGAAACCAAGACCTGGACTGCAGGCTTCTGGGAAAGGCTTGTTCAGCAAGAGGAGTATATGAAATGGGTTTTAGGGAAATAGTTGCCCCATGTGAGAGATGGACACTGGTAGCTTGTGACATTCCTGTCTGGGGAAAGAAGCAGGGTTTGTAGTCTTAGGTACTAGCTGAATTCCAAGTTTTTTCTTGGCATTTCTTTGCAGGAGAGGAATGTGCAAGTGTCTGGACCACAGATACATCCTCTGACCTATGCTGCCAGTGTTATTAGGTGCAGATGGACAAAAGTGTAGTGATATTACAGGCTTGTTCTCCTTGGTTACATTTCTGGCACTACTTCTACACTGAAAGTTTTGGAGGGGCTGATTAGACCTTCTTGTAGGCTGCTTTGAGCTTTTTCTTCTAGCCAGAAGACCAAGTGAGGTATCCTTAATACTTTCCTATGATGGAAATGGCCAGCATGTCATTTGAGGAGCCAGGCTGCCTTTGAGCCAGAGAAATGTGAGCATGGGTATTCCTATGCCAAATAAGCAGAGTTCTTGGGGAAGGCGGTCAGGGGAAGCTTTTGGAGGGGTAGGAGGGAAATACAGCAATTTAATTTTCCTTGGAGTCACCATGGCAGCAAATTACTTCTCCTTCCTTCCCCCACCTTCTTTAAAAAGAAAATGGGGAGTAACAATGGCAAGCAAGGCCTTCAGCTAGAGTGAGTAGTAGAAACTCATTTACAGCTGAAAAATATATAGAAAAGAAGACAGGAAACTATTGAATGATTTGTAAAAGGAGCATGGTTTTCTTGTTTGCTGCTCCATTCACTGTCCTCTATGTTAATCTCTGAGAAGAGAGACAGGCCATTTTCTCAGCCAAGAGCAATTTACCTGTGTGTTGGCACATAGTTAAGAGCAATTTAGAAAATCCCATTCCAAATTAACATTTAGCTGGTGACATTAGGAGAATTCTTTTTTTTTTTCTCCTTTTCCCTCCCATTCAGAAGTTAAGAAGCAGGAGCTTTCCTGCTCTCTGAATGCGTCAGAGGAGCATGCTGCACACAGAAGTGCGGTGTGGGGTGCCCTGAAGGAATAAAAAAGCCAAACTGTGCAAGACACTTGTAGGTGCTGAGCCCTACATGTGCATGTCAAGCACATGTCCTTAGCACAGGTCATCTTTCCCACTTGGCATGTTGGCACCTCAGGTGGCCCAGTATGAGGGCTGCTGTGGGGAGCTGCAGCTGTGTGTGCAGAGAGTGTGGGGCATGTTTGCACTCAGCCCCACCACCTTGGTCCCTGTGCATTTCCATTCAGGTGCAGGCATTGCTCTGAAATACCAAAAAGCCTGATACTGGAGTCACCTGTAGGGGTTTCACTCCAGGTCTTGGAGTGCAGGCTGGATCTCGAGGGCTATGTCTCCCACTGAGGCAGGCAAACACCAGTGCTAGCAGCTGTAGAGCAGCTCTGGTCCCTGACTCCATGATGGGGGCTCACCATTTGCACCAGTTTTGATATTGTGACTCTGATCTCGCACCATCTTTTCACATCTGTGTAGTACACGTATGACTGAGAAATTAGTACCACTTAGCATTGTCCCTAATCTTTTTGAGCCCTGAGGTTTTGTCAGCAGGCTTGTTAGCTGTTTTATGGAGAAGGAGGTTATAACCAGAATTATTCCGCCACGTGAATCAACAGTCTTGGATCAGTGGGTGAAAAAGCTGTTCCTTCCATCCATCTCTGGTACCCCCATAAGCACACCAGTGGCAAGGAATCATGTGAGCACATAATTTCCAGCTGCTGATGCAATCCCCTTCCCTGTCCTCTGTTCAGCAATGCCATAATGCATATGTGTGTGTGACTGGGCTGTACTGGAGGTGACAGACTTTCCTGATTCTGCAAATTGTATTTCAAAATCATTGTATGGTCAGGAGGTAGAAAACTCGCCTCCCAGACCTCATAGCCCTTTGAGGAGGTGGCTGCTCCATGGGAGTCTTCCAGCCCAGTGACCGTGGCATCTCTCTTGAAGCCCCACTATGGGATAGGGCTGGGCTTGCTGCCAGGTCCAGCATCTGTTTGGCTTCTGCAGCCATGGTCTGGCCCAGGGCCCAGCATGTGGCACAGCCCTGGCAGAGGAGCTTGGTGTGACAGTCTCAGAAACAGCACATGACTCATGAGTGACAAGTTGGGTGCCTTGAAAGAGTTGTATCACCTGTGCTACCAGTGCTTTCTTGATCATTTGCTGGACCAGGAGAGATGTGCCCCCCAATATCAGCATCCAGTAGGAATAACTTACTGATCTTGCACTTGTAATGCACCCTTTCTGTTGGCAGGACATGCGCTTTCTCCCCCATTGCCCATGTTCTACCTCTTTCCTGGGTAAGGAGGGGATCCTGGCATTGGAGTGCAGTCAGTCCCCTTCTGCCTGCCAGCACTGAACTCCCTCAAACCCTCGTGAAGTTCAGCACTTGCTATTAGTCAACCAGTGATGTGGAGCTCAGTGAAGCTGGCAGAAAGGGAGAAAGCCAATTTATTTAGGTGGAAGGGAGCATAGCATATGTGTGGGGTGAGGACAGTCTTTACTACATCCAAGGGGGTGCTTGTGTGCAAGTGTTAGGAACTGGGAATGACTGTCATCCCAAGGCTGTTCAGCTCTGCTTGCCACACCACCAGTGACAGGGAAAGCAGACCAGACTGTTATCTTCCCCTTCCCTTTGAGTGTCTTTTCCAGAAAATTCTACAGGTGAAAGGGGCCTTAGTACGGGAGTGGCAACACCCTGTCTTGGAGGGGAAATTTCTGATTTCAGGCCTTTGATTCTTGCTTTTTCTGATCTGGCATTAGCACTCAGACAGCCTTGCAGTTGATGGAAATGACAGCTCAGTCTCATTGTGGATCAAACCCTCTCCACCAGGGAAAGCTGTTGACTTGAGGAGATCCAGAAAGACCAGCAGCTAGTGCGCAAAGGTGGGGAAGGAGAGTATTGGGAGGGTGGGGGCGAGGCAGGGTGCTACACAAATAGAAAACTTGATGGAGGGATAGTTCATTTCAGTACCTAGCACGGAGTGGGTCAGCATGTTAGCATCTGGAAGAAGAGATAATTTTTGAGGAAACCGTCCTTTGTTCCTCTCCTGTGTGAGCCAGGCAGGTGGCAGCAGTGGTTCCCACTCAGAAGATCTATACAGAGGCAGTGTCCTTGGCTTACCCTTATCTGTTCACATGGATGCAGCGCAGCTGCGTTTTTGCCGAGGTGGATGCTGTTGGCCAGATGGAAATGCTTTGTGCATGGCTAGCTGGACCACCCTGATCTCAGAAATGCCCTCCCTGCTCCACAGTGCCCCTATTGACAGGGTTTAGGCAAGGGGAATAGGGGCCTCCACCTGTTCATTTACTGCAGGATAAAGCTCCCCTACATGTGTACGCGCTCATCTTCCAACCCCCATGTTCCTGCAGAGCATCACTTTAAAATAAACATGCAAACGGCTCTAGAAGTAATCCTCTTGCTAGTTGTATACAGTGCATGTTCCCTCTCATCCTACTCCTTCCTTCTCTGTTGGAAAGCACCTATCCCTGCTTCCCTGGAGCAGTCCACCCCATCATCTATTCTGCTGCTGTACATGCCATGTCTCTCTCTTCTTTTTTAGTTAATTTAATAAAATGAGTGCGTGGGTTGATTTGCATATTCATGGATCACTTGATTAATAATTGATGAGAGGGCCTGGGGCAGGTGGTTGAGAATAAAAAACATTTAGCAGAGAGCAGAGTGGAAGGAACAGATCCCTGGCTGGCACATGTCCATGGGGGGAAGAGCTGCCGGGGGCTGGCAGGGAGGGGAAGGGGAGAGCGAGAGGCAGAGTAGACACAGTGTTGAATGTCACCAGTGGAATGTAATTTTGTCGATTTAAATAATTAATCACTTCCTCGGAATCTGCAACATTTCAGTCCCAGGGGCTTTTTCCTTTGTGGAGCTATTGCCAGGAGAGCAGGGCCAGGGAGGTTTCTCTCCTTGGGATGGGAGGAGATGAGGACAGGGCAGAGATTGTGGGGAGGCACTTGATGGGTTGATGTCTTTACGAGTATGAATCTGGAGAGCTTAGAGGAACCTGGTGTTCTGTATCCTAAAGCCAGGACCTATCCGCAGACCCTGCTGCAACGCTGTGGCTCTCTGATACAGCCAGCGTGGCTGATCCATGATGAATTGCAAGGTGAGGGATCGTTCAGCCTGGGGTATTGCCCCACAGAGAGCTGAGTCCCATAACTTCTGTTCCCAGCCTGCATCCGTGCTCTGTAGCCAAAGCCAGCTTCCCCAACAGCTCCTGGGTGGGAGATTTATGGGTGGAGGACTAGGAAAAAGCTCTGGGGGAGGGGAAGTGTTTTAAAGGCATTTTAATGCTAGGTGCAACTGCTGGTTTCAGATGCTGCAAGACGTCATTCCTAGGACCTTCCTGGCAGGAAGGATCAACTATGTGAAAGAAAAGAGGGGACAAAAAACCCCCCTAAGAGCACACCAGCTTCTTGGGATCTCATTTAATAAAGCAGGAACGCTGGCTGCCTGTCTCGCCTCCCCAGATCCCTATCCTGCCCATTCCTGGGAGGCTTTGCCATGTTAACATGCCAAATGTAAATACAGCTAGGCTTAGGCTTAATGGACCTCCAGGGTTTGAGGGCAAGAAAGTAAGGTATGGCTTCGTGCTTTTTTTTACAGTGATCTGAATGCATATATCTCTCTCTATATTCTGAATACAGATGTCCTGTAGTGTTCATCTTGGGATTTGTGGTTGTTCCTTTTCTGCTAAACGTGCTGCATTTTGCATGACTTGGGAAAAAGACTGTTTCAGTTTGTTCCCTGGAAATTGTCATCAGTGGCAGAAAGTATTACTGGGAGTAATTAATCTATTAATGCTGACACGGTAAAGGTAAGGAGACCTGGCTAATGCAGGAATACTGGTAGAAGCTCCAGCGTTGGTTGCAGTTGTGAAACTTAAAGGTTTTGTTTTTCACCTTCATGACTAAAGGCTGGGAAAGCTGGTGGGACAGATGCTCCCAGGTCGGTAGCCATTCTCCTGGTTGTGCCTGCTCAAGGAGAGCAGGCTGGTGCAAAGTCTTTGTGCGGTCATCTCAAAGGCTAGGGCTGCTCTGAATCCATTTAGCAAAAAACCACCAGATTTGGGTCTGGAGCAATTCTTGCCCAGGACTTGAAGTCTGATCCTCTCTCCTATCCTATTGCCGGTGACAGCACACGGGATCAGCTGGGGAAACTTGGATCCATAACAGAGATTTTTCATCTCCCAGTAGATGGTTTGATGGTTTATTTATGAACGGTCTTCACAGATAAAAATGAAAGCAGCCCTTAACAGTAGCCCAAGGGAGGCACTGACCGTTCACTTCCATTAAAGCCTAGCTGCCTATTAATAAATAGTAAGATGATACATTATGGAGCAGAGATAAGTAATTAGGTAAATAATAAGTAGTTATTATTCAATTATTATGTAGTATTTAAAGATACAACTCTTCTCATACTGTTACGCTGTTTCCTGCTGGAGAAAGGGATCAGCTTTTTGTACCCTCCGTGTTCTGCTGCTGCTTTCATCAGCATTGCCAGTTGGGAGAAATTAGCTCCGAAATGCCGCTCGTTCCCATGTCTGCACCTCTGCTGGTGCTCCGCTAGCTCCAGCGGTCTGTTACATCTCTTTGGTATCTTAAGCTACACAGGAATCTTTCTGCCGTTTTTTTTTCTCGAATATCTCACATTGAAAAACGTATTATTCTTCATCTGAGGTGCTGCCTCCCTTCCTTACATGCAGGTAGTCCATTCTGAGTACTGGACCATACCATCGTTTTGAGGGCACCATCTTGCCAGCCCTACCTGCATCGGGGGTCAGGATCCCCACTGGCACAGAAGGCGCACTGGGGAAGCAAAGGAACGTTTCATGAGCTGGCATTTGGACGTTGCAGAAATTTCCCTGACAAGAGCCTTGCCATGCTGCGTTTTTGTAACCACACCAGGAAAGGCTGCACAGATATGTCTGGTCTTTTGCTTGCTTTGGCCTGTCTGTTCAGGCCAAAAGAGGATAGATAAAGCTTCAGTAATGTGGAACAATCCTGGTATCCTATGGCTCTGCTTTATCATTTCAGGACTTTGTAAGCGCTTGGGTGATTTTTATACCTCCTACCCGCTTGCCCTTCCCGAAAATCCTTCAAGAACATGGAAGGCTGGTTTGAATCAGCATATAAAATACAGCAACCTTTCTAGACTTTGCAACCAAATTTTGTGAGCTAGAAAAAAAAAAAAAACACACAACCACAAATTGAATCTAAGTGGAATATCCTCTTGTATATTTTTCACACCTGAGGTGGAAAGATTCTAGTAGCAAATACCAAATAAGTAGAATCATAGAGTGGTTTGGGTTGGAAGGGACTGTTAAAGGTCATCTAGTCCAACCCCCTTGCAATAAGCAGGGAAGTAAGAGTCCTGTGAAACCTTTTTTACTTAATACCAAAGATATTGGGGAGGAAGGTCCTGGGTTTGATTTTAACTTTTATTTGGAAGTTTAGGTCATCCTTATGTTAACAGGACTTTGATCGTTCTTCTACTAATTGGGAGCCCATGATTCAAGAGAACTGGCTGCAAAAGCTGACAGAAAAAAAGAGTATCTGGGATAAGTGTAGCCAGATATCTTTATTCTGTCTTTGTGTACCTGGACGTACCAGTGGTAATTTCAAAGCAAACGTTTGTACCCAACCAACCTTGAATGGAAGATGTGACAAGTGTTGGACATTTGCACAGTCCCATGAATTCTGCATATGTGAGACTCTGCAGCAGAGTTGTTTTTTTTTTTTCATCCTTGCTTTTGCAGGGGCTTGAAATTCACTCCAGGATACCAAGCCGGGCACGTTGCTTACTTTAGCTAGATAAATTTTCTCCTTTTGCAGAGAGTGGTTCAGTCTTCCTCTGTCTCTCCAGTACTTTCGCCCCTATTATCACTGTATCTAATCACAACTGTTGAGATGATTATCTGCGTCTGTCCCTGGTGGAAAGGAAGTGTTATTCTTCCCATTTCACAGAAGGGGAGAAAGACACCGTGCAACTACGTGACTAATGCAAGGTCCCGGGGGAATTAATTGAAAGCAGTGTCTAGGGAAAACTGCAGGAAACGCAGGTTTGGTACTGAGTGCTGTCTTACTGAGTGGCTGATTTTGCAATGTGAATCCTACTCCCTGGGATATCATCTGAGATTCATCAGTTTGTTTTCTACTTGCAAGCTGGTGATAAACACCAGCCTCTGCCAGCCTAGTCCATGATTTAACATAAGTGCATCTTAGCAAAGTTGCTGATTTAGTTGACTGGAGATTTTTCCACATCTGGATCATCTTAGTCAGAGTCAACTTTTTTCCAACTTTCATGGGTTTTATTGACATTTGAGACTTCGGCCCGTGGCTGCAGGGAGGAAACCCTGTAAGCAGAACTCAGCTCAGTAGGCAAATTTCCTCGGAATCTGAAGGTAGAGATGGTGGCTTGTAGTTCAGGCCTGTTTCGTTGCTAACCTCTCTTTGCTATGTAGTTAACCTCAACAGCGACTGTAGGCATATTGTACCTGTCTTACAACTGTCCTGCCAGTACCATGCACAATTAATATGACACCCGGGAATGTAATACATGCTTCATGTCACAGAATTCAATTCATTTAGCCATTTTCTTCCCTGGATATATCTTGGCTAAGGTCAGTGAATTTGCACTGAAATTTCGTTTGTCTCTCTGTGCACATATTGCTGCGTTACCACAAGATCCCAATTAACAATGTCAGACACATTTTTCTCCTTTTCTTCTAATAGGAGAAGAAAATGCACAATAAGCTGATTTTTCACAATGCTTTTCAGCACACAGGCCTTGGCACAACCTAGGGAATACCCTTCTATTGCTAAAAATAATAGCTCCAAAGTCTTTGCCCAACTGTTAACTAAAAATTGTATAGCATGGCGGATAAATCATCTGCTTAGTACGTCTGAAGCATTATGTTCCAATCCTGTTAAAGTTGTAGTTATTCAATATTTCAATTAACTCTTTTCTGCTGATATGATTATATATTAATTAAATCTTGCTAATATTTCCAAAGCCATGATAGAGGAATATATTTGATCAGATATTTCTTTTCATGTGTATGAAAGGCCTGCTAGGGAGAGAGCTGCAGAACTGTAAAGAGATATGCTATCTCTAAACAGAAATGACTTTAAGGAAAGGGCTGGCTGTGGGAGATGCTTGCAAGCATCTCACACTGTTGTGTGATCGCATTTTTTTTTCCACTATGCAAGTGCAGTTGGGCCTCAGCAGAGGCAAAATTGTAAGAAAAGCCAGAATCGCAAAGAAGTGGTGATACAGCAGGTTGCACTTCTCCTTTTTAGCTAGTCCTGTAATGATGTTCCTGTGTAGCGAAAGGATTTCATAGGTGTTGGGAGCATTTTCCCATACGGACTCATTTCAAACCGTAAATAGTGGTTCCTGTGATGCTTTCGGTAAATACAGGTTATGTTAAGTCTCCAGGCTTTCCAAGGTCTAAACGAGGCAATTGAATTTTCATGGTGCAAAGCTGAATTCTGTCTGTGCTCTCTGTTGGAGGACAATCTTCCTCTCCAGCCCTTTTCCTGTGCTGTTTAAGGTCATTCCTGCATTTCTCAGGGTGAGTGTCCCATTTCCATAGTTTGAATTGAGGTTTTCTGTATAACGCAGGGAATCGAGCTTTGTTTTTTGTGAGCAATGCAGGGCAGAGTTGTGGCTAACTCAGCTCCTGCTCTCTCCACGTGTGTAAGCCTGTCAGCCTTTCCGGGACTGGGGTAAGCTGGTCTTAATTCTGCCTGGTTTCATTTGACCATGCAAGCAGCTCACTTGTGTGTAGCTGCGCTGCTTTAATCTCTTGCTCCTTCCCTTCCCTTGCTTATTGCCTGCCTGCAGCGATTTGGATCCACCCCGCAAATCCTGTGGGTGCTGCCATATGAAATCAGCAGCTTCCTCTTCCTTTTTTTCTTTTTTTTTCCTTGCCATCTCCCCCCTCGTGCCATGGTCCCCGTCAGTTGCGGGGTGGCCAGGAGCAGAGGGAGCTGTGCTGCTGGCCGTAATGGATGGGCTGGAGCCCCCGGGGTGCAGGAGGTGCAGTCCTGATGGACAGGAGGCCACCTCAGTGGCACCAAACGCTAGTCCCTGCCTTGCCTGCTAGGGCAAGTGATGGCGGAGAGCTGCGATCCTGCGTGTTAGCAAGGGGGGAAGGGGGCAGGCAGTGCCCCTCGACAGCCACAGGCGTTTGCTGCGTGACCTGCCATTTGCTTTCAGTCGTTTGGATGCAGAGATGCGGTCTGCAGTGTCGCTGCTGAGTGAAGAAAAACAGTGTGGCTTTTAAAATCAAATCCTTTAGGGCTCTGCCTTTTCCCTCTGTTTATCCTAGCTCCCTAGTCTCTCTTCTTTTATCTCTTTCCCCCTTCCCATCTCTTCTCCCCCCCC
>NW_009258260.1:573175-577797 GCF_000687185.1 Egretta garzetta
CCTTGCTCTCGCTGTCTCTTCCTGCTCCTGCTCTTCTCCTTCCTTTACCTCCCTTCTCATTTACTCTCTTGATGAGAGGAAGGTAGAATTTCCCTTTTTGGATCAGGTCCATTTGGCCCAGCTGTCCCTCCCTGCCTTGCGCAGCCCCACAGCAATGCACGCTACAGCCCATCCTGCATGCTTCAGGGGAGAACATGTGCATCTGCCTAATTGTACAACACCATACAGGAATGGGGAAAGCATTTCTTTCCTTCCCTTTCCAGGCCCTGATGCCCTGAATTCCCCTTCACATTTGCTCAACATAGCTTTCAATGTTGTTATTTCTCCCAAAATTATCCAGTCGTGGTATCTGAGCTGACAGCCTCCCATGGCCACGGATCCCACAGGTTCTCCACCACAGAGAGAGAGAGAGCTGCACTTTTTTCCAAATCGACTGCCTCTTAATTTCATCACCTCTGGGCCCCCTTTAAGTTTCATGCCTGCACTTCTGTTGATGGCCATAGCTTGCCCAGTGTGTCATGTATTTCTGTGAATCAAATACGGTTATGTCTCTTCTGAAGAGCAGCCTTTGCGAAGCTCTTGCCATCATTTGGGCTCTCTCTCTGTTTAGCACCCTGTGGATTCAGTGCCTTAGATGGGTATCTTAGCACAGGCTCAGAATTTGCCGTCTGTAGTTGTGAGCTGTGCCCCAGATTTCCGGTGGGATCCTGTAGAGGGCAACGAGTCTTTTCATGCCTTGTTTTCCTGTCTGTAAAGTGGGGAGTTGTGTTGTTCTTTTTCCCCTTCCTGGCAGTTTTTGCCCATCTAAGCTACTTTTGTTTCAGATGGGCTGTACCTGGCTGTGTGTAGGTGAAGTGCAACAAGGAGCTCTCACTAGAAGCTTCCTGGGTGCTATAACAGAAGAGCAAACATAAATCATATCCTGGGTTCCCTGTGCTCCAGGACTAGTAAAACTTCCACCCTGAGGTCCTCTAAAAGGAAACGCCAACATCCAAGTTGCAGATGCAGATGAGCTGAAGACGTTTTGTGTCTAAGTGGGTTGGCTGCTTCAGTGCCAAAGAGAGCCCCCTTCCTTGAAGAGCATCAACTACAAACCCTGTTCCTCTTCTAAGGTTCTCTGGACCTGGCTTCTTTTTTCTCTCTTTCATGACTTGATGGAAGAGAGGCTTTTATTAAACCATGATTTGTGTTGATTAGTTTGTAGCATTGGGCTGATAATGGGTTGTTGGGTTTGTTGGGTTTTTTTTTGTTTTTTTTTTTTTTTTTAAAACCTTCCTTTCGTGTTATTCCTGACAAAGTGACAGTTCAGATGATGCGAGTTTTGGAATGAGATTTTTAGCAGGTACTGTCTCTCTAATGCTACCCATTTTCAGGTGATACCGTTTTGACTTAACCCTAATACAGCAATGTGGTATATGGATATGCCCCTGAACTCATGCTAAACCTGACCTAAATCACTGAAATCGGAGGCTTTGTAATAGATAACTATTTTTAGGTAGTACCTAGATGAACCCAACAGTAACAAGCCAGGCTATCGGCTATCTTTCAGAAACTCAATTCCTTGCCTTTTTTTTTTTTTTTTCCTTCATTGCTGAATTTGACGTTTCATTTGTCCACATCTTGGATCCTGAATTATCCCCAGAGGTATAGAATGATGCTCAGCACCCCAGGCTCCAGCCCATCTTATTTTACAGCCCAGTCATGTTTTAAGTTTACCCCTGCTGCTTATCTCTCCCCCAGCCATTCACCCTCTGAGCAAATTCATGTTGAAGATGGAGTGGTAAAGTCCCACTCGCGCAAGCGGGATGCTGAGCACTGGATGGATGTGTGAGGGTGGGATCCTTCATCTTGTAGCCCCAGCAACTGCCAGTCAGGGATTTGCACTGAATCTGTAAGGCCAACCATTTAGGTGTTTAGCAATAAGGAGTTCAGTTTCTGAGGGGCTGATTTAAATAAGTGCCAAGTGACATGGTTGGTTGATGCATGATGGATATGTTCCTCTGCTCTAGGATCATGACCTCCAGCTGGGTTACTGAATCATATTCTGAGGTGACCATAGCATTTTCTGGAAACTTAAATTCCTTTAGTATACAAAAATAATTTTTGTCTTTCCTGGGACTGAAGGGAAACCTGAATGTAAACAGCTGCAGTAGTTAATATTGCTGAATATATAGCACTGGGCCATGCATAGTTCATGAACACTTCATTGAGAAGGTATGAATTTTGCTTTCTTCTATGTGAAATATGTAACAAAAAAAGGAGGCATTGGACCCAAGAGGCAAATTTAGCCATGTATGGGGCAATGACAATAAAGTAGGCTTTACAGCATTTTTATTCTGAGGTGTGAAGTCACAGATGCAAACAAAAGTAAGGGTTGAAAAAATGGACAAATTTAGACCAGGGGATTGTGGTGGTGGCCACATCCTGTGTCTGTGGTAAGAATCCAGAATGACATGCATGAGGGGGACCCCAAGCTGGGAGATCATGGGGTGCTGCAGGGCAGAGGAAGGGGGAGCACTGGGGGGAGATTTCTTGTAAATTAAGTTCTCCTATGACATTTCTATGCATTAAAATAATTACTACTTTTCAATGAGAAATGTTTTCTAACACATACATAGGAACTTTCTAAAATGGTTCTCTGTGAAAGAAAAAATATATTATGCATTTTTGAAACGGTAGAGAAAATACAGGATTTTTTTTTTTCCCCCCACCTTTGTTTAAATGTACAGCAACAGAAAATAATCATGCAGGTGTGATACCATGCAGGAACAACCCAATGACCTTGAGTGTCAAAGGTTGCAGTTATCTCCTTTTACTACTTTGGATCGAAACGTTTAGAGATGAGTCGTGTGGGCAGGGTGATGGGGAGACATGTGCTGCTTGGGTCTTGGTGGTAAGGGAGAATTTATATTAAATGCCTTTGGGATGGATTAAACCCAGTCCCCAGTCCTTACCTGTTGGGCATGTGGGGTCTTTGGTCAGTCGCAGAACAAGGCGGCAAGAACTGGTGAACCAGATTATGCCATTGGTTCTGCTTGCATCTGGTGTTAGTTTTGCATTTGAAATATTGAAGCCTTTCATTTACAGGGAGTGTTGGGGGTGGGAGAGGGAAGTCGCACGACACAAGAAGTTATCTGAATTAAAAACAAGAGCAAAAATGAAAGCCAACTGCAGTCATTAAAAATGAATTTCCAGGAAGGCTGGGGAAAGGGAGATTAAAAAATATTATGATTTCTGTCACGACCGCGTTTAAGCTGGGCCATTAAAGATGCTATTGTCTGGCCCAGCTGTTTTAGAACAATTATCTGTTTGACAACAGGCAGAAGGATAAGCTGGCTGCTGCCCCCTTTCCCCGAGATGCTGTACATGTTGCCCCCCGTGAAAAAAATCCTGATCTTCACCGAGAGAGGCAAAGAAGCCCAAAATCTCACCCCTGAGCCCCCTTGTTGAAATGCTGCATGAAGCACATCCTGCAAGGAGCATGGTCGGTCTGTCTGTCTTGGTTTTTTTTTTTTTCCCCCCCTCCTCTGCGAGAGCTTTGTGCCACACAAGTCTGGCAAGATCACAAATGTGAGTTTGGCACGTGGCTGTATGTGTTTTAACACCCACCTCCGCAACCATGCTTCAGTTTCTTATAGCTGCCTTCTGCTCTACTCTTTCTTGGTGTGAATTAGGCTGGTGCTTTGAGCTGAGGAAATCTGAGGAAACGTACTCCTGGGGGGAAAAAAAAAGTGACCCATTTTGGGAAAACTCTTCCCTTTGTCCTCATTGGTGGTTTTGGCCATGTTCCCTAAATATAATTCCAGTCTCAATCTCTCTCTCTCCAGCTTCAGTTCCCAATGATGGCCAGGAGGTATCTCAAAACAAAAATATAGTTGCAGATTTTTAAATATAATTCAGTTTTGTATAGAGGCTGAGTAAGCAGAGCCCCTTGGGACTGGTTGCTTGTTCATTACTGACTCCAGGAAAACTCCTGTCACTTTGCATATCTGGAAGATGGGGGGGTTGAGTTTTTCTTGCCCCTTCGCTTCCAGACCAATAGTCCATCTTGGGACCTGGAAGCCAAGCTGGCTGCTTTGTAAATCATATGTACCCAAAAGGGAAGATGCAGCAAAAAAGCTCTTAGTTAAAAACCAGTGTGTCTTTTAGCTTTGTGGTGAATGGTCACGTTAATTGCTCTGCTGAATAGACTGGATGGATGCAGAGAGGAACAAACTTTGGAGGAAGATACTTCGCAGCTTTTACACTTCTCAGAAAATATTTTTGTGGCTGAACTTCTCTAGGTAATTCCAGTCAACTAAGTAGGAGAATAACAGTAATCTGTTTCTTAAGGTAAACAAGAAGTTCACTATTTGGTTTTTGTTTTCTACCCAAGATTACTTCAATAACAGGCCCAGGCCTGCAAATGTTCAATCTCATGTATTGTGTGCTGATTTCGGAGCCCAGGCTCATTCCGGGAGGAAACACTGCAATGTTCCCTGAAGATTTTCTCTTTGCTGTCCTCATTCTGGACTGTCAGAGAGATGATCTCTTTCCTCTCCTACAGGCTGTGTTTCCTGGGAGGGGGACTGGCACACTCCCCGTTTTCTCCCCGCCCCCCCCTCCCCCCCCCCCCCCACACA
>NW_009258260.1:577850-646893 GCF_000687185.1 Egretta garzetta
TCCTAGGCAGGGTTACAGTGCGGCTGGGATGCTCCACTTCACCTCCTCAATGGTAGGGGGTTATTTCTGAATCTTTTTCCACCTGCATCACGTGCACGACAGTTTCACAGTCTTCAACAGCCTTAAGCCTGTTACGTTTAACGAAGCTGCTTTTCGATGTGGGTCTTGCCAAGAGGTCACCAGCCACGCTGGCTGTTTGGTCGCTGGTACCACTCCGTTCTATGCTGTGGTTGCCTGGCAGCTCGGAGGGGAATTTCTCCTTTGCCAAAGCTTGTGCCATTGACACTCGTGTTAAATCAATCTCCCTGCTAACAGCTGACAGTATGGAGCCCCTGACACATGGCTCTGCTCCTATTTCCACTTACTAGAAAGCAGTAGCGACGCACGCTAGCTGGCCAACTCGTTACTGACTGTAACCACTGCAGCAGCTGATTGTCGTTCCTTCCCTTTCACTTTGGATTTCTCCACTGCTGCTTGCTGCCCCTTTTCCTATCAACTTGGATGACCTGATCACAACGGAACCCTGTCCTGTTAATATCTAATGAGCAGTTCATAATGGCTATGGAGATGCAGCATCCCATCTAGGCTAGACATTGACAGGCAGTAAATAAATATTGCGCTCCGTGCTTCTGTCAAGAGTACTCATCGTGCTGTAGTCTTTGCTTGTCTTTCTGTAGCTGCTGGCACACGTATCATGTTAGTCCTGTCTCTTGGTTAATGTATGGGAGGGAGGAGAGGGTCACCTTGGCTGTACAAAGTTAAAGCAGAAAACTTGCAACCCCTATGCCTCACAGGGCAACTGGAGCATGATGTGTCCTTTCAATGTAAAGCTGTTTGTAAGGTGGGCTTTTCTGCATATGGAACTTGTTTAGGGGTTGGTCTCTTCTTGCCTTTGAAAGGTTTGCACTTGGCTATCTCCTTCAGTTCATTTAAAAATGTGTTCCCCTGGCCCTTGCATAGGACCTGGTTAAAATTCTACCTCTTTTCACCCAGAACTATTTGAGCAGTATTGGCCTGGGAATATGGCATTAGAAACCTTCATTGCAAAAAAGGAAATATATTCAAGTGCAGAGAGACATTAGTAACTTTTCCAGCCTTCCATAAGCATCTTTCTGTTAGGTTAAAGCTTCCTCCTCACAGCAGCTTTCACCTTTGCTGAGGTTTTTTATAGGCAAGGGATGTGGGCAGTGCAGGGAGGTTTTTACAAGGTAGTAAGAGCACAAAATCTTCTGCAGATGATAATGAAGGGCTGATTCAGAAATGCACCACCAGGCAAGAGCTGAGGAGCACGACTTTCTCCCCCAGGCAGACTTGGGAAGCCATCATATGCCCCCGTTATTGGTCATGTGCACGTTTCCAGCAGAGTACTTTGGGGATTACTCCACCTCAGTTGGGAAGCCTCATTCAAACCTCAGGTCGTGAGATTGGCAGTCCGTCCTTTTACAACCTCCCAGCTACCTGCTGCGACTGATATAAGCCTCTGCAAAGTTGAAAGGATGAGATGACTCATTTTTGTAATGGAGATGGATGAGTTTTCAAACATGCATGTTTATTCCTTGCCCTACTTGTGAGCGTCTGTGGGCACAGCTATTCATCCACCCGCACAAACGTTTATGGCATGTGGCCTCCCCTGACCTGTGCAGAGGCATGCTTCGTTTCCTTTTCTCTTGGCTGTGCAGGGAAGCACCTCCAAACGATCCAGGATGCATTGCTCTAGCAGCTGGAACAGCTGCCAGGTCTGTAGCACCCTCACCTGGTGCAAGTGTGGCTATCCCCGTTAATGTCCATTCCCTCACGTAATGCACAGGCAGCTTCTCAGGAATACAGCTGCCCGAAAACAACCCAGCCCTGAGCATCATGTTGTGGCTATGAACCTGAAACGGCGCGGCTGCTTGCTTGAGGCAGGCAGCATCCCACCTCCTGACCTGCCCGCAGAGCCACTCGGGTCTTTACACTTACAGGTGTCCAGTGGTTCTTTGGATCACCTAAGGTTTTGGTGTCGAAATGGCATGACTCAAAGCAAATGGGGTCCTGGACATCCTCTCAAAGATGTCCCATGAAACAGGCTTGTCGAAATCTGGTAAGTCCTGGCAGCTGGTGGACCTCAGCAAAGATGCGTGTGATCTGATCCTGTGTGTATGTAGATCTGCTCAGCCACCCAAACCCTCTGAACCCTTTTATACGTATTATATGCGTATACATGTATATAAACACACAATTATCCATACGTAGCTCTATGTATAGAAAATTCCGTATGTTTTCATTCTCTCTTGCCCTGCAGCAGCTATTGTTTTTCCAAATTGCGACTTTCAATATTTTCCCCTCATTGCCTACTTCAGTTCCAACCCGCTGCATCCCCTGCATTTTGCTTTGTGAGCGAAGCTCACTGTGCCAGGCCCTTCAGTGATTTTTGCACAGGACGGCTGGGGAACAGGCTGTGAGACCCCTGTGTCTTGTCTCACGTGCACGGATTTATCTGGTGAGGGAACCCAAGCTTTCAGAAGGGAAAGGCTGCCCCTGTAACACCCCGTCCTGTATGGATTCCCCAGGTTATGCCTTGCTCTCTGCCGCTTATGTGCTGAACAGGAGGACGTATAGCACTTGCAATGTATTTTGAGAGGCTTGACTGTTTCAAGCTGCTTGTGGCTCTGAAAACAGCTTTATTTAAATACTGCGTGCAAGCTGGTGTTTCAAAATAAGAGAATAATTAAGGCGAGGAGGAAGGGTGGGAGGATATCAAATATTCATGTACTTCAAAGAAAATACGATCTTCTTAGGTGTCCTGTGGCTACAGACTATTCAGGGAGCAAAATGTACTGCGGCAGTTCAGTGAACTTTTCCAGGCACAGGCACCGGGCAACTGTGATGGCATTTGGAAATAGGCAGAGGATCGCAGGGAAAAATAGGGGGGAAAAAGTAGGAAGGTGGAAAAATAAGGGGAAAAAAGTAGGAAGGTGGAAAAATGTCAGCAGGAGTGCTATTTTGCCTTCCTAAACATGCAGTTTGGGGAGGGTTTATGCTTTTTGCGTGTCATCCTTGGTTTTGGAGAGGGAAAAATGGAGAAAATATTTGGAGAAGGTGAACTATTTTAGTTTCTCATTTTGCAGTGACAAACTTCCTTTAAAAACAAAAGAGGAATTTCAGAAGGAAAAGGCAGGGAGTTTTTTCATATAGCTCAAATAAAATTTTTCGGCCAATCTGAAAAGATTGGGTTTTTTGTAAAGAAACCAACCAAACAAACAAGCAAATATTAAATGATAGGTCTTGAGTCTTCCTGGAAAGAAGTATTTTCAATTTATCATTTTGACCAGTGGACAGAAAAATAGTGCCTGGTGCTGAAGAGAAGGTGTGTCAGAGGCAGGCGAGAAAAGAGAAAAATGTGGCTGAGATTGATAGAAAGGCTTGAAGCTGCTGATACCCAGGCAAGGAAAGAAGAGAAGGGGGGGGCAGTCAGAAAGGCCCATCACCCTTGCAGTGCTGCTGGGGTGCGTGAACGAGGAGATCCAGACCTTCAGGAAAAAAAGAGGCTGGCGAGCATGCCGGTGCTGCCAGCCCCGGGGACGGGGGGCAGGAGGGGCATCGTGACGTGGGCTCGGCTGCCTGCTCCACATTGAAGGGCACGCTGCTTGGCCCATGGGCTCGTCCAGCAGCGCTAGCGGTGTTGCTGGGGGCATCCGTGCCCACGAGTGCTGGAGCAGGGGATGGAGGAATAATTGGTTGGCAGCAGCGGTCTCCGTGCCCACTGATCTGTGGGGAGCGGAGCCGTCCAAGAGGCGCAGCCAGATGGTGAGCTCTAATGTGCCCATATTTATAGATGTCTTCATTAGGCGACGTCCACACGAGAGTCGAAGGATCTGTGCCTTTCAGGGCTTGTCAGCATTCGGCACAGCAATGTGATGAAGATGGGCTATGAATTAAGGGAGTGGAGCACAGGCGTGGGGATGCAGCTTGAGGAGAGATGCAAGGTGAAAGCAGAAAACACAGTAAGAAAAAGGGGAAAAAGAATAAAGATGGGGGTGAAGCCAAGTTGAAAACAAACCACAACCTTCTCCCCATGTCCAACCCTACCTTCGGTCCCTTCTCTGTCTCCCCATCCTGCTCCCAGGATGCCTGCGCTACCCAAGTTCATGCTAGCCTCACGCTTGCCACACTGTTGTGCTCTTGCTGCCGTTCCCCAGACTCAAAGCCCAGTGCTGCTTCTGGCTGCTGCTTAGTGTGTCCCACTCCCAGCCCATGTGTGCACAGACACATATATGTGCATGTGAAAGCCTTCCTGCTACGGGCTCCAGGATATCTGACCTATGTAAGAAACCTGGCTGATGAGGGCACTGGGAGGGATATATTCTCTTTGGGGGGAGAGTGAGTTGAGAACAGGAGTGTTTGTACTTGGGGTCCATCCCTGCTTGTATTCCTGCACCTACCATTACTCCTGCTACAGCTCCTTGCACGCTCTTTCCCCTAGCCTGTGTCTCGTGTTCACTCTGCAAAATTCTCTGGAAAAAGTGTGTGGATGATAAGAATTTTAGCCTGCAAATTGTTGTTCTTATTATTGCCAAGGCCATCTTTATCTACTCTAGTATTTCCCTGGGTTTAGTGCTGCCATTATTATTAAAGGAGAAGTAGGAAGCATTCTGTCCCTTTATCCACTGTTCCCATTTCGGAGTCAGATACTCTTCCAACATGGATGAATTTCCAGAATGTCATTATGTGTGTTAGAGAAAAGCATGTGGAGACTTTTGGACTTCCTTTTCTATAGACAGATATTGTCCAAAAAAGGGCAATTGCATAGACAAAGCCCTCTTCCAAGGATTATGGGCTAATTCAGGTGAATTTTGGATAATAATGGTCAGATCACAAAAACCTGGAGTGAAGCACTTGGGGAAGATGTGGAAGGGCTGCTAGCCAGGATTTTAGGAGGCCTCATCTGATGACACTTTGGCAGTGCAGGTTGGGTAGACTAGACGGGCATCTTGGGAGCCAGCGAGCCCTGCAGAGTTCATCTGCATCTGGCAGCCTCGGTAAAGAATTGCCTTTCAGCTGATTAGATATCTCAGGCCACTTTTCATTTCCAGAAGACATATTACATGCCTATGGAGCTTTTTGCACTTATATTAAGTCTGGGTTTGTGTTAGCAGCCCTTGAAAGTTATTTCTGAGGAAAGAACAGGTAGGTCTACATCAGGGCAACTAGAGAGGCAGATTTTGGCTTGCATCTTGACTGCAAGTAGGTTTTGCCCTGACCTTGCTAGGGTCCGATGACATGTTAACATCTTTCCTGCACCTGTATTTCTTACTGTTCTCTGTGTACCTTGGGTGACTGCCAAAATACAAGCATACTGCAATTCTGCAAGCATGGTGGCTCATCTGGGAGGTGGCATACAACTTTCTGCTGTGGAAGTATCTAACGGGCTTCCGTTAGTCTTGGTCTGATGTATGGCTGTACTGCAGCCCTGGGAGAGGTTGCTGTGGTGAGCTGGCTCACAGATGATAAGAGTAACTCTAAGCTTTACTCAGACACCAGTGACCATGGTACAGAGAGGGCTCTCTACCGAAACAGCTGCGTGGCTCTGGGACCAGTGCAGTGGGAAGCCTGGACCAGTCTCGGAGTTACAGGTGGTGGTCAGAGAAGGAGCAGAAAAAAAAAATGAGCTCTTCCCACTTGTGGGGGAAGGAACTGGGGATTGAATACTGTTGATCTAGCACTGCTAATTTTATTTTTTTTAATAATAAAGAGCCTTGTCATCTCTCCGTAGTCTCAGGAGAGCAGAGAGCTGTCCCATCAATCTCCCTCTCTCAGCTGCTGGCCAGAGCAGACAAGGATGCCCTGGTCATCTTCAGCCCCCCCGCAAAGACAAGATCCTACAAGCACGCTTAAAAATCCTGGGATTTCTCTGCTCGTTGAGTAAGTCCCAGAAGCAAAGTCCTTGTGTAGTAACCTGAAGCAATTGCAGAGATAAAATTCCGCTTTGTGTCAGGTTGTGGCAGAGCCACAAGGTGCCAAGATGGATTTAAACAGGTCAGCGCTGGGTTTTGAGAACATTTAATAATAATTGCAGGTCTGCTGCACGCTAAGATAATACATTTCCAGTGAAGGCTGATTGAATGCAAGGGCTCAAAAAGGCAGAGCTCTTCTCTCTACGGCCTCCTCCTGCAGGGTGTCACACGTTGGCCAGAGGAGCGTTGCGGTACTGTTTTGCACTTATATTTGAAGCGTCAGCACCGTCTGCTGCTGCAGACTAGAAATTGTAAAGTGGGACCAATTTCTGGCCGCTCGTTAAGAGAAATTCATTGATTTAATTGTGCAATCCCATAAATGCCAATAGTTTCTCTCTTCCAGGACTCATAGATGCACTCCGTGTTAGGTGCTGCAGTCCTGCTAATGAAGTGGTATTAAACTTGTACCTGTGTGTAGGTGCATTGACCTAGATTTATCAAGCTGTTACACTTAATGCTTAAATTGCACTTGATTGGCCCAGTGGTCTGATCTGGTCTGGCAAATACAATATTCTCTACAAGGCTCCTAAGAGGAATTCCCTAGCTGATCACACATTTCTTTGCACTATTATAGATCTTCCCCTATCCATTTC
Organism: Egretta garzetta; assembly: GCF_000687185.1. Classification (NCBI taxonomy): domain Eukaryota; kingdom Metazoa; phylum Chordata; class Aves; order Pelecaniformes; family Ardeidae; genus Egretta; species Egretta garzetta. Next base: position 584,437 of record NW_009258260.1, read on the forward strand.
TTCTCACTCGTTTCTACTTATTATCTAGGGAAGCTATTTGCAGCAGCTTGTTCACAGGAACATGTGAAATTACCTTGTTCCTCTCTGCTCCAAGTCTCCTCTGTTAAAAGAACAAATATTTGATTTTTTTTTTTTTCTCCCCTTAGCTGGAAACATCTTTTTGTATACAAGAGTATTAGTGGTTTTTTTCTTCTCATTCCCCCAGTTTTCTGCCAGAGAGAAGAGCAGTTGGGAGTTTTCCACTGAAACAGGTTCTCATTAGCAAATACCATTTTGTTGAAATCAAAACACTTTGCAGAAACTTACTGGTTTCAGCAAACCTATGATCCTCCACCATACAGGGGCTGCCAGAAATCCACTCACGGGGTGAGCTGTTCAGAAGTGCATTTTTCCAAGCACCGTGATCTCCGAGGATGCAGCTCGACAATAGGTTTAACTGATATAAGTCAGGGCTAATGAATTCCCATTCAGGCCCAAGAGAGGGTTTGAGAAGGAAGCGGGTAAGACCATATGGGTAGAGATGGGACAAAGGCGATGCTGGAGCAGTGGTTAAAACTATGGTGGAACTGCAGCCTGAAGCAGCCTTGTTGCACATTTGTGCCCTGCGTCCTTCTTGCTCAGCAGCAAATTTCCCAAATACATCAGCTGGAAATTTCTGCAACATTCCTACAGTAGAGATTCCCACAAAACAGAAATCCTCAGGTTTACCCAGTTTAAGGCTGTGCTTGTTTGGTTTTTTTTTCTCTAAAGCATTAAACAGTTGTGTACCCTTGAGGGCAAACTCTAAGTGATAAACCCTGCCTCACTGTTAGTGTGACCATGGATACCATCTCGCATCCATTTTTTTCAGAAGCCCTCACAATCCTGGGTTAATGTTCATAAATCCTTTACATAGATGTGAGGTTTTGCTTATGGAGCACGAGAATGTTATGATATCCCTAAGGATGCAGCTTAGGCAATAGTCAGGATTTGCTCGTGTACAAAAATAACCTGCATAATGATGCACTCCCCCCTCGCCAGTTTAGGTGCACAAGTTACACGCAACTCTTGGTAGCAAAAGAATTTGTCTCTAGCACCTGAGCTAAGGCACCAGCTGTTTCAATTCAGAGCAAGAGGCTACTGCTATCTGCCAGGTAGACTGTGGACACAAAAGAGTTTTTTGTATTTAGCCAGCCTCTGAAATGTAAAATGTGGAGCGCTGTGTAAATAACTGATCTCTTCCCCTAGTCTAGATAAGACAAGCACATCCAGCAGTGTTTTCTGTATGTAACTTGGATGAGATTTTAAAACAAAACGCGCTTTTGTGCTCCATTTGGGACAAGTTTTGAGGGACTTGTCCATCCTTCTGCTGCAGAGGTCCTCCAGTGGCTGCTTGTTAACTGGCTCAGTTAATATGTTTTGTGTCACTGGGGTGTTGCTGCCCAGGCTGGCCTGCTAAACCCCCCGGGGCAGCCTGGCCCCAGCCCCTGGGACCTCTGAAGGAGCCACAGAGCCCTTGCTGTGAAGAGCCCTTGTACTTCAGAGGTGCAGCCCCCACGCATGAAGCTCAAGTCCAGGGCACCCACCCGTGCGTCAGGCAGAGCAGGCGCTTGGCTACTTGCCAGCATTGCTCGGGGCTTTGGGCAAGTAGCTGTATGGCAAGTGGTGGGAGCCTGGGGCTTGCAGGACTTTCTCCGAAGTTGGTCTCATCAGATTTTAAAGGAGAAACTCCACAGCTGGTTTGGGACAGAAACCTGCCATATTCCAGTACCAATATACTTGGTGTCTTCCTCTGAATTTTTTTAATTCTTATTGGCTATGGGCAGGATATATGCCAATTCTCTTACACACAGAGACACTCAAATATTTTTCAAACCAGCTGAATGAGACTGAGAAAAAAAAAAAAACCCACCCAAACCTACGGATCTGTTTTAAAATCTGTGAGATTCTGTTTTAAAACAAGGGAAGAAGCGGAAAGTTGAGGAAGAGGGAATCAAATATTTATGTACTTCAAAAGCAAAGCAATATAATTTCAGTGACACTGTTGCTAAACGACTGTTCATCCCCCCTCTTGATTGACAGATAAAACAGGTTTGTGTCATTTTGAAGTGGCTCCTCATCCGTGTAACTTCTCCTTTGCAGTGAGGGCTCTGGCAGCTCCCTTCAGAGGCCTCTGTGGGGAAGGAGGGAGGAAGATTACAGGGACACAAAAATATCAGCCATTAATTCAATTGTTTCCTTTGCTTGTTCTACTGTTGTCACTGATGGTATTTGTTATGTATTCTGCTGCTGGTACGACTATGCATGAGTTCTGTTAGCTCAGTTCAAAGAAACCCAAATTCTAGTTGCTTTACAAACAGGGAGATGGTAGGGAGCCTTAAGAAGGTGGGAACGTGGGGTTCATAATGTAAACATTAGTTTGTGATAGTCCTTTTCAAGTTGCCTGCTGCCCTGTAATCCTGGAAACACTCGCAGCGGTCGATTTACCTGGGTGCGAGGTAGCAGCCCCGCAGGGACTCCGGCTAATGCGTTTGGGTCTGCATCCTGATCGCAGCCTCGTGTCCCGCTGAAAGGAGACTGGGATGGGGGAGAAGAGGCAGTTGTCTCCGTGGGGCATCGCTCACAGGAGCCTGCTATCAGTCTGGGAAGTTTGAAGAAACATTTACTATTACTACACGCTTGTTCTCTGCGGAAACTGTCAGCCGAAGGGATGCATTGATTTACGGGCAATAAGCTTAAGCATTTCCACAGGGGCTTTATTGGGCCTCTGCCTATAGAAATGGATTGGGTTGGAAGGATCCCAGCAGTGACTGGGCATGTGCAGGGCTGGGAGTGTCAAAAAAGAAAAAAGGAGGAGAATAAATCAGCCTGAGGGGGGGGGCAGGGTAACAGCGCCAAACGTAATAAAAAGTTAACAATTTTTCTGGACATATTAGGCATCAGCTACCAGAATCTAACCTGAGGTCCCAAATGGCTCAGTACCATCATTTACTGGCTTTCTTGTCCAATCCAAGAGGAATGCGGGGCAGGGGGGATCTTTCCACAAGACTCTGCATAATTCTTCCCACAATGCTATACATTATGTATCTAAGTCATAGCTGATGCGAGAGGCTTCAGCTCTTCCACTTCACTAGCCTGAAACACGTTTGGCATCTCCTTTCATTTTAGCTCGGCTGCCGTTCTTCCCTTCGCACAGCGGCGTTACTAATCCCTCGTTCCGTTTGCTCTCCTCTCCCTGCTTTGGGGGTGGCTATGCCTTCAGCGGCGCTAGGGTTAATTAGCACGGTGTTAGTACGGGCAGCAAGCAGCGCAGCAAGGAGAGCTGCATGGGCTCTGGAGTAAATGTTGCATCTCGGCTATGTTAAAAGCAGGGCTGGTAAAGCCTCCTCGCATGCACCTGCATTTATTACCAACTCTGTCGATGCACTCTCGTTCCTCCATTTGCACTTGGGGCTGGGGGGAGAGCGGCTCTGCTACCTCATCCAGAGGCTCCCGCTCCTGAGGCTGCCTTTCCATGGGAAAGGTGATGATGGTGGCCCTGCATGCGGAGCTGTGGCCGCAGCGTAGCTAGGAGTACCCCGCGGATTTTGCTGGAGGAATGACAGGGCAAAGGTGGGTAGCAAGGAGTTCAGCAGCTCTGGCAGCTATTGGGGAGAGTCGCTGTGACCCTTCCTTGGGGTCACTGTCGCGATGCCCTCCTCCGCTGCTAGGGGATACCTCAAATTAATGTTCCCACAGCTGTCTTCCAATACTGTAGCTATTGTTTGAATCTCAGCCAGTTCCCTGGCCCCTCATGCTGTTCTGTTCCCCTTTCCCTCCTCATTCTCCCTTTGCCTTCAGCGTGCTGGAGTTTGCAGAACACCTATTTGATGTTGGAGCTTTTAAATGATGGCTCTGTTTTCTTTAGCTGCAGACTCCATCTCTGCAGCATTTTGCTGAACTGCTGGATGACTGCACCAGAGCTCTCAGTCACAGAAAGCTTTCCTCCATCCTGAATCTCTTTTGGAAGGACAGTAGCTCAGTAACGCTGTTAATAAGGGTAAATATATCCACACCGAATGGAACTGAACCTCTCGGTCCTTTGCAGGGCTTAGAGTTTGTCAGCATCTCTAAGCACTCGGAATTGAGCATTAAGTGTCTTTAGAGGCATATTTCCATTCTTATCTCTTCAAGCCCGCTCAGCGCTTTAAGATGGTCTGGAGATACCTTTAAAGAAAAGAAAATCTAGTCTCTCCAATCAGCAATGGCATCTCTGGAGAGGAGAGTGATTAATACATAGTAATACAAAACGTTGGGATAATCATGGGGTTCTCATTTCTATAGCTAAAAAAAAATAATAAATCATATCTTGAAACACCACCGATGGTAAACTGCCTCCTCTGGGATGGATGGGTGGATGGCAGCAGTTTACCGGCACAGAGCATGCTGGATAGTGCTGCGAGAAGGGAGGATGCTTGGGGCAGGATTATTATACTGACTGGATTATTCAGAGGGCATCACGTGGTATGTACCTGTTCCCAGCAAAAAAGAGACACAAGCTTGATTTTTTTTTTTTCTAAGGTTAGCAGCACAGAGAATGTTCTGGATTTAAACCTCATGCTAAGGTGCTCTCAGTGTACTCTGAATACGTAGAAGGGAATTTGTCATCTTCAGAGAGAGGGAAAATGGTCTTACGGTGGTAAAAATTCAATCCCACAGCTCTAAACTGGAAGTGCTGATTAGAAAATACCAATAGAAAATTTTCCTGCTGGGAGACATTGTATCAGTAAAATCAGTGACTTTTGAAGTCAAGTTGTTGACAAAGTTCACATTGGAACAGAGTAGAAAACTGGTATTTTCTAAAGGGGGGAGAGGTTATTGCTTGATTATACATTTGTGGTAGAAAGTACTTTATTTTCACTCAAAACTTAACTTTGTTTTCATTTATGAAGATGGTACACTTAAACTGGCCCAAATAAATCTTTCTTTCAGCATGAAGTTTTAGAGAAGATTTTGAAATTTTAAATAGGACATGAAAAAAAACCTTTTCCCTACCAGTTTTACTGGACACACTTAGATTCCTGTGCCACCTGGTTCATCTGTAGGTGTTTTATCTAAGCTGTTATCAGCTGAATCTCCTTGTTAGCTAGCCTCCTGCTCTGCTGTGGGCTCAGGTTTTGGGTGCTGGCACAGGCTCCTCTTCAGCACGTGTTTGCTGAGAGCTTGGCCACAAATTCTTCTTCTCCTTTCCTTGGCGGTGTTTTTCCCCATGACCATAGCGTGGTGCTTACTTGGCGAAGCTGGCCAGCCAGCCTATATCATGTAGCATTCTTCCACCTGAGGGTTGCTGTACACTTAGCAAACATCTATTCAATTAATGCTTGTGCAATCATTATGGCATAGGTGCGTTAATCTGAATTTTACAGAAGTAGATATGGGTGTGTACTTAGAGGAGAGAGAGGAAGGAAGAACAAAATACAAAGAGGTGATGCAACCTGTCCAAGGTCATGCAGTGACAGTCAGGAATTACTTTAATTTCCTATTTTTCTCCATCTGTGCAAGCTTTTCCCTCTGTTTTGGTACATGCTGAGGGCATGAGTTTTGGGGGTCGGTCTTGCCGCTTTTAACGTTCAGATCCAGCCAAGCAGCTGAGGCCACGCTATAGCTTTGAAGAGCGCGTAGCCCCATCTGGAGTACTCGCCCTTGGAGCTCGGCGTGCAGTTGTGTGGCGCTGGTCCAGGCGTTGGGAGTGAAAAGTTTCTCTTGCACATCCTGCACGGAAGAGGAGTCTGCTTTGGGAGGATGATAGCAAGAGAGAGGCTAGTGCTCGCTTCCTAGAAGAGGCCGTGCCTTGATGTTTGGGTTCATTGGTGGGTTGTACAGGGCGGTCTCAAACTTAGCACCGTTGTTTGAAGCCTCCTGGCTTTTTTCATTTCACTGCTAGCAGGTCTCGTCAATGCGAGTACTGCTATTTATTTTTTTTTTTCTTCCTTTACCAGTTGCTTTGTGTTTTCACATGGGAAAATTGATTGAAGCAGAGGGGAAGAGGCTGTATTGCCATGATTTTCCATACCTGGGTGGCAGAGCACTATTTAGGAAACGGAGCAGGACACGATGCTCACGGTTAATGTGGCTTGAGGGAGGAAAAGGAGGGTACGGAGTATGGTGGATGTCCAGTACCTTCTGCAGGCCTTGCCAGAACCTATTGCTTTGCACTCAAGCAGGCTAAACAGATCTCCTCGCACTCCTTGTAAAGCAGAAGGAGAGGAGAATGAACTGTGCTTGTCCTCTTCTGAGCACTTTTTGACTTCATTATGGACTGATTTGACAACTTAGTTAATCAATGACCTGCCACCTTCTTTTTCCAGCCTGGTTTCCAGGGAAGAAGAATATATTTTTTTTCCACCGAACCGTGGCTTCAAATGACTACTCCCTGTTTCTCTATAGCAAGAGAAAGAGAGGGGAAAAAAAAAAAATCTTAGAAACAAATACAGGAACCCCCCTGCTGCCACTCAGTGATTCTCAACTGCAAAGGTCAATCTCCTCTGCTTTGAAGGATGGTGTCAGCTCTGGAGTGGGCAGAAGTTCAGTGTCTGGCCTCCCTGTTGACACATTTAAAGATTTCACTCACATGTCTCTCCTCCTGATATACTTTTAACAGACCCTTTTGAAAAAGCTGCAGCCACGAAGCAGTGCCCCCGCTGCTCTCTCCTTCGGCTTGTTACCAAACCAACACACATTATTAGCAGACAGTCCCCTGTAACCTTGCAATGTTCTTAAGAATTGTACCCTTTTCCTATGCACTTCGAAGCTCTTTAATCTTTTCTAGCAAATAAGAAGACGTGACAATGGAAATATGTTTGTTGGGGGGGGGGGAAGCCCATAACTTACCTGATCCAAGCTCCCAGGGGCAACACCCTCTGAATCTGCTGATGGATGTATCTATACAAAAGCTATATTGTCTGGAGTTGGCCAAAAGATGGGCTTTCTTTTTGTCACTGGTGATGAACTTCTGGCGTTTTGGTTTGTTTTGTTTTCCTAAAGAGAATTTCAAAGTAAGGGGAAAAGACTTTTATTCCTTTCCCTGTGATTACAATCTTTTATTCAGATTTTCCTTTTCAGCCAAATAAAGGCTTTCCCACTTCTAAAATATTTTGTCTGGAAGTGAAGAATGGAAGTCATCTTGTACATAGTGATGATGCAGTAGATTATGGAGGTAGGAGTATGACTACGTGCTTCTAGGTATTTGATTGTTTTCAATTTAAATAACGATATTTTTTGTGGAACATATCTGATAAGTTGGTCTCCAAATTTCATTGAAAAAAAGTTTTGACCAAAAAAACCCCAACTTCTTTTGGGGAAAAAAAAAAATTAAATTCATTAACTGTCTTTGCTTTTTTCTCTACTGTCCTTTAAAAATGTAATTATTTCAATACAGGCATCACAAAGAGGACAACTTTGCAGCCGTGAATATAAATTTCAAATGGTAACTTCATTCAATTTTTTTTTTGTCTTGAAAATTACCAGATGAGTTTGAGAACTTGCTTCCTTTTGACCCAGCTCAGAGCATGAGGTCTTCCAAGTTAACAGGGACTTTGATGTGGTCATACCTGTGAAGTCATAGCCAGGAATGGACCTGGGGAGCTGTAGAGCATGGGAGGTGGAAAGAAGACAAAAACCCCTCAGATCTAAAAGGAAACTTTAAAAAAAATTACCGGTGCGTTCAAGGGGGTACTGCTTTTAGCTTCTCTCTGCCTCAGTTTTCCTGTCTGTAAAGTACAGTTGATAATTAGAGCTAATAGAGTCATTTGGGTTGTACAATTAATTTAAAAACCGTAGCTGCCTCTGTTTGCAAAACAACTCCGAGAGGATTTTGGATTTTTCAAATGTATTTGCTACTTGCAATTATTCAAGTCAAATGATTCAAAACTGAATCATTTCTGCAAACAATTCTTGGGCTGTAAGTTTACTTCCAAGATACTCTTTGAGTTTCCCAGGCTCACAGAAGAGGGAAATCTAGCTAGATCTCCATTTGCCCCGGGTACAAGTTAGTGCTGCTCCTGTTGTTTGTTGTTGTGGAGTTTTGGCTTTGGGGTTTTTGACTGCTTTTGCTTTTTGCTTTTTCCCCACTACTGCCTTTAAAGACCTGTAATGTTTCACTTCCCTGGAGGAACATTTTTCTCCCAACCTGCTTTTTCTGTGGGTACATGTTTGCTTTGTACATGTTTGCATTAAGACATTCTGAATTAAAATTAGGTGGTGAGGTATCTCTCTCTGCCTCTGACTGTTCCTGCCAGGAAATGCATTTTCTCAGGCAGCAAACAGAAAGCACCGATTAGCAAGTTGCCAGCATCATTTTGTCTGATCTGTGACTGTCAAGTCCTCCTGTTACTCCACGTGTCCTTGAGACGCTGGTCAGCACGCACGCAGAAAGGGGATTTACTCGCGTGGTGGAAAGCAAGCTGTCTTACAACCTGAAAGCGGAGCTACTTGCTTGAGTTTTCCCCTTCGTTTTAGCTGTTTAATTAAAATAAATAAATAGATGAAAAAAGCGTAGGTCAGGCTTGTGCTGACGATGCATAGCTCAACATTTGGATTGCTAGCCCAAGCACCGAGCTTATAGAGCTGCTGTTCCCGTTCTTTGCTGGGGTCTGCTCGTGTGCCTTTCATCAGCAAATTCTCTTGTGTACAGCGTTGCAGTTCATTTCCTACAAACCCTTTGTGGCAGTAAAATTTGATTGCTTGAAACTCCATGGGAAATGACAGCACAAGGGTGCAACCGAAATGAGTCAATTCTTGCAGTCAGTCAGAGGAGTATTTGTGGAGAGTTTTCCGTGTCTTACTCGCCCACCTCTCACGAAAGTATTTACTGCACCTATGTCCCAAGGGTGTGATGAGACTTAATTTAATAAAAGCTTGTGAAGTACTTTAGAGAGGAAAAAGAGGTAAGTGTTGTATGTTGTTATTTCATTTTAATGTGCCTTTGAGCTTCACAGTTCTATCTGGGCTCTCAGGTAGGAGTGCTAGAAAGCCCATTCCCTTCGTTTCCAGATCTGAAGGAGTAGTGTATTTAAAAAAAAAAAAAAAAAAAAATCTGGGATTTTATTTGAGCGTGGTCCACAGGCTGCTTTAACCAGCTCAGTTGAGCTGAAAAAGCTAGGAATGCAAGATCATCAAAGCCTTATGCAAACACTGAAGAAGGAGCTCCAAAACCTGTGAGCCTTCTCAACCAGTGCATGGCTACGTTGTACAGCAGATCAACAGGATGCAAAGATGCCACCACGCAGGGAGGCTTGATCTGTCTTGGAAACCAGGCAGTGCTGTGATAACAAGGCACTGTACCTAAACTGATAAAGCCTGCCTCTCAGCAGGGCTTGAGCTTGAGCACGGGCCTATCTTAACTCTGTAACCCTTGCACATCACAGCTGGCTCACGTGGTGCTGGGAACGGCATTTGTACCAGGCTCCATTTGTCCACCCTGAGTGTGTCCTTGGAGCTCTGCTAGGAGGAGAGTTGTTTTGCCTGGTATCATGGTTTGGTAGCTGTCCCCTTCCAGGTGTGCTATACCCTGCCTTCTGCAATAGCCCACCGTTACCTGGATGCAGCTGTTGCTGAGTTCTTCCGTATTTCTCAGTGCACGCAGTACATGAAAGCTCTTAGTCCTGTTTACAAAAAGGGAGGGTTTGAGGCACAGGGATATAAATCTCTTTATTGACAAAAGGAAGCTGGAAGAGACAGATTCCCTTGACTCCTAGAATGAGGTTCAACTCCAGATTAAAATGTCTAAATTTAGGGGTCTTCCTGAAGGTATCTACATGTGAGTTGGTGTCTAAACGCCTATTACAGCTGATAGAGATTCAGTGCAGTCAGTTGAGGCTAGGAACTTAATTCAACTCATCCTAGAGCGGACATCTCCTGATCAGCTGAATTAACCTTTTGACTTCACTGCCTGTAAGGACTGAGTCTCCATTAACTGCAGTGGGAAGTGAGACCACGCACCACCTACCTGTGGGAGATTCAATCTCAGACTGAATTCCACCTCAGCCAGCATCCCCCTCACAGTGCACCTACATCTATGACTTTGCTAAATGCTCTGCAGAAGGAATTTTAAGGAGATGGGAGATAATCCCAAAGCGGAGCTTCCAGCCAGGGAATGAGACTGGGGACCAAGGAGTCTTGGAGAACCATCTCTTGTGTGAATTGGAGAGGCCATATTGTCCTCTACAAAATAGGACTACTCACATCTCTCTCTCATGCTATAACAAAGGCAAATAAAACCCAGATCTGCATTCGACATCCATGAAGAGAAAGATTGGGGGGGAGGGAGGGGAATGAAAAAAAGGAAGCAAATCGACACATGCAGGGCATGAGATGGAGGGATTTGTGTTCCAGACGTAAAACAAATTGTCCCTTCTTTTTTGCCCACCCTTCTCTCTACCCTCTTCTGGCACTCACTGGAGAAATAACAGCTGGTTTAATGATATCGACGGACTCCTGTCTTCTGCTTTGTAAACCTGTTTTCTATATTAATGTATGGGGGCTGTAGGGCACAGCAAGAACAAGATTGAAGTTTCATTACTATATCCCCTTAAGCAAGTGTTTGGAACGACTAGCTCGCCCAGCTGTCTGGATCCCTTCTGGGTGAGAATGCCAGGGCAAGAGTCTAGCAGCCAGCTCGCTTGGAAAAAAAGAGGAAAAGAAAGTAGAGAAGAGGGAGAGGGCGAGATGGAATAAGATACTTTCCATGTATTTATTATCTCCAGTGCTTGATCTGATTTTTGTAATATAGAAAATGCATTTAGAAGGTTACAGAATTGCAGAATTCTGTGGTGAAATACGTATATGGTAAGACACGTTAATTTTAAAGCCTATTTCTAAATGTCATGGTAAAGTCCTTTGCTTTCATGCTGCATTTGTATTGCCAGGGTCTAGTAGTAACGCTGTAGCGTGGTCTACGATGGTCCCACCTAGCTTTTTGGTGTCGGTCCTTCTGTTGTGAAAGAGCCACGTGATCCCCTTTATCTCAGAAGGGGATCCCAAACACACATTCTGCCTCCTCAACCCCCTTCTCCAGCTAGTTCTTACAGCCTCTTTCTTTTTGCCACAGTTTCTTAAAAACAGTCATGATCTGGCAAGATTGTTTACAGTGACTTCAAGAGCTGCAAGCTGTAGCCAAGGAGGTCTGGGGTGAAAAAGAGAGAAAAGAAATCCCAGCAGCTCTCATAAGCAGCACAGGCAATGAGCTTGGGCATGAAAGGAGGAAAGGAGTTGGTGAAAGAGTTGGGGTGGTAAGCGAGGAGTGGGTAGAACAGGACAATTTGTCTCTTTAGGTATTGTTTGTGTCTCCCTTGAAAACTCAGGCAAGCACTGATATGTCAAATATGTCTGCTTCACATTTTCTTTCTAAATGAAAGCAAAAAGCTGCAACACTTCTATCAAAAAATATTAGAAAAAAATAACAAAAACCTGAACACAGTAAGCAAACGAGTACCAAGCTCAATGCCTGCTTGTAACTTTCTCAGACAGTTCCCTCTGGGCTGACATTTTTCACGCTTGAAGTAAAGAAACGTGTATATAAAATACACATGCACAGTGCTACCGTAATGGGAAGTTTTGTCAAAATTCCAGTGATAGAGTTTTATGTAGTTTTGGTGGTGCTAGTTTTCCGTTTCTTGAACAAGGCAAATAGTTTTCAGTTGCTTCTATTGTACTGAGATGACATAAAATTCTCATTTAATTGTCAGTGTGCTCCTGAACATATGCTCTCACTGAGTCTTGCTTAGAGGGATTTGGGGTTTGTTTCTGGCTAACTATGAACATATACGCACTTGAAGAATACAGCTGGTGGCAGCATATGCAGAACACAGTTCCCCCCCTCCTCATGCAGATATTGCACGCACACGAACACGCACCCTCTGCACGAGGGTCCTTTGAAAGTCAGGACAGGTTGCTACCTGAAAATGCTTTACTGGGAAAATCAAGGGCTTGAAAGCAAAAGTTTTGGAGCATCTCTCCTGCCTCCGTAGGAATCAACCACTCTGCGCAATGACCTCTGTGGAGTTTTGAAACCTTGCTGGGAATAAGCGCATCCCAAGAGGAGGGGCTGCCTCTGAGCACGAACTGTTTTGTTGGTGGCAATCTGACAACTGAGATAGGGTGTTAGAGGTAGAGGGCCTGAGCATACCAACTTTTCGGGGTCAGGAGGACTTTGCCTTTGCAATAATATTCAGTAGTTTTCCTGCTGTCTCTATGTTTCCTCATAAGTATGACTCTCAAGGCTTTAATGCTACATGGCCTGTGCATTCTTGTCGCTGCCAAGACAGTTGAGTTTCTGGTTTTGCTTCCTTGCAATTTTAATATATTGTTTTATTCTTTAATCTCCCTCTAAGACTCTTTAAGGTCTTTGAGACATTGCAAAAAACCTTTCTTCCTGGCATCCCTCTTTCTCTATTCCCTCCCCCTTAGTCTTCCGCGCTCTGCACTCCATCCACCCAACCAGGAGTTGCAGTCCGATAGCCTTGTTTATTTTCCCTGTATTGCAGCAGAGGATTTGATTGATTGCACTAAGGCAGGTTTTGAAATGGATATTTCAACAACTCCGATGCCGGTTGTCACAACACTGAAGTACGAATGTGTGTACATTGTACCTGTCTCCCAAGTGTAACTGGAAAAAGAAAATATATATTGAATAATGAAATCAAATAGAAATGCATTTAAAGTAATAACAAAAACAGAGTAAACATCCTCAGTGTGTCATTTTCCTTAAAGGAAAGCTTTTGCAATTTAACTACATAAACATGTACATAAATATTTTCTATTTTCTTTTGTGTAATGCACACTATCTGGTCTGCTGGTAGGAATCTGAATTCATTCACGCCTCTGTGGCCTCTGTGATGTTGTGTAGCACCACAAAGCTATACGCTTATGTTTTAAGATTCCTTTATCTGCTGCTGGTCTCTTAGATTTTTACAAAGTGATGAAGGTACTGTGTAAATCTCCAGTATTTTCCCTGGTTAATACTCTTGGTGGGGAGGTTTACAACATGCGCTTTGCAGGGTGTGCACCATAAAGCTAGGCACAGTGCTTCCACTTTTCACTCCCTTGAAGCAGAATTGAGGGCAGTCACGCTTCAGCTTTATAGCTGGCCGTGCAGTGGTATCCTTCCTGCGCTTCCCTCGTAGGCACCTCTCCGATGGTCTTATCTTAATTCAGAGACCAATCCCTTACACGGGCAGTCTGAGCTTCCTGGCATTTTTTGCAGTAGTTAGTACTGCTTCCCCGAGGATGCTCTGTTGAGCTGGGGTCTTTTGCAGCTTTTTAAAGCTGCAAAAGACCCCAGCTCAACAGAGCATCCTCGGTGAAAGTCAATGGTGGATTCTAGACCCCCGTGAAGCAGACTTAAAAGAAAACAGTACAGCAGTTCCTAAGCCAAGCACAGAGAAGACTCTGTTGGCGATGCCTCCCTCCCAGGAGCCAGTGCCAGAATGGAAGGTGGGTGCTGATGGTGGCTTCACCCAGGGAGGCAGCCTGGGCCAGGAGAGGAGCTTTAGTGGGATTCAGCAGGTGCCTGCGCTCCCTCGCAGCCCCGGGTTTTGCAGAAGCTGCGGCGAGGCAGGGCAGTGCTGTGGCAGCTCACAGCCAGGGCTGAGCGCTGCAGAATGTCCAAAGTCCCTGAATGTTCTGAGTGCAAGCTGCTTGTCCCTGCTCTTTTCCCTGTTGCTATTTAGCTTTCCATCCTTTTCCTGTTTTGTTTATGTTCAGGCGCACCTGTAGTTTCTATATAAGCAATAAGATAACAGCTGGGGCTGCTATATTCGAGCTGCAAACACTGCAGGGAAATAATGGATTTCAAACCACAACGTTTTTTTCCATTAAAATAATAATCTCAAAAAAAATCCTGGGAATTTTCTAAACCCGTTGCACCTTGCCATCCTCTGCCTCGCCCTCTTTAGTGCTGAGTTGAAGTACCGCTGTTGGTTAAAGGTTTAGAGCCTGTGACATCCCTGGTTTTGCTTGGGGGCTCAGCCCTTGTTTCAGAAGACAGGGCTGCCATTTTAACAGCAGCACGCTGTGTTGCCTGGTGCTTACAAAGCCACGCAGAGCTCCGGGTTTTTTTGCTTCTCTTTCAGGCCCCAGTCCAGGGAAACACATCAGCATCTGCCTAGTTTTAAGGAGTTGAACTGTCCCGTTTCCTTCCATGGGATTACCTATTGTGCTTAAAGTTAAACAGAGCAGGGTACGGATCCAAAGGTATTGCCAACTGCAGCAGTTTGAAGCTGGGATAAGGAGGGGTCTGCCAGCGTATTAGGTGCATGTGTACATAACTGGCTGCTTTAGCAATCAACACAGCTACTGTAAATATTACCGGATTCTTGAAATAATGAATTTGCGTCCTCAATGTGCTCTGCCATCCAGTTATTCAGAGGGAGAGGGCTGCTTCGAGACCTCCTCTGCATCACCAGATTGTCAAAATACAACTTCCTAGTGGATTTTTAAATAAGTATAATTTATATTTCTGTCCCTTATTTATTTCTTTAGAAAGAAGGAAGAAGGTTCATCATTCATTCCTCTTTGTAATTTGATGCTGTTTGTTTTCTGACTTATTTATAAAGCACCTCGGGCATGTGTGGCACTTTACAGGCAAATAATATTGACAGGTCCTTCTCTCCTGCAGGCTGAGCGCTCCGTTGTGCCTATTTCATACTGGCCTGCAGTGCGGCAGCCCCACGATGCACTGACCTAGCAGGGACGTTGCCTCAGGAAGGCGCGATGGATTTTTGGAACCTCTTAGCACGGGTGTGTGAGCAAATGCTGAAAGAGGGAAAATAGATCTGCTTCTGTACCGTCAGGGGTCAGCACCGAAAGGAAAGGCAGAGCCCTTCCGCTTCTCAGCTTTAGGACTACTTCCCCCAGCTCTACCATTTAGATTACACTTGTTTGAAGAGAAGCTGATGGCATGGTTGTGGCCCCCAATTCCTTTGCCTCTACTACTCTTTGTAGACCCTGGAAGTTGGTTATAATGTGGTGGAGATGCAGCTGAGAGCAGATCCCCGCTGCAGAGGTGCTCAGCGGGGAGGGAGCAAGCTGTGTCCTAAAGAGCTTGCAGTCTGGGTATCTACAGCAGATGAAGGAGGGCAGATGATGACTGCAAAGGATTTGGAGGTGGCTTCTACCTTGCAGGTGCCCTCAGAAGGGGAAGGTGCCTTCCTCATGCAGTTTCTCTCCTAAAATTGCTCCCAGGTCGGTTCCTGTGACCTTGCAAAATGGAGGGCGGGGGTGTGTGCATGCTCAGGCAATGCCTGTCTTGTTTCTAACCATGTTCTCTCTAACCCCTAAGCACACGCTCTCTTGTTGGTTGCTTCTATACTGCCCAGCTTACTTAGTGTATCTAGTTTACCTGCCCCTCCTGCCTGCTTGCTTGCCTTTCTCACAGGGCTAGCACTTAACCTCACTGTCATTCTTGTCATCCACGGCATTAAAAATGAGCTCTCCTCAGCCCAAAGAAGTTGAATGCAAAGGTTTTGATGCTGTGATGTTTCATTTTGGAGAATGTCTTTAGTTTTCCATTGATAACAGGCCAAGCCACCATCAGCGCGTAACGGCATTGAGCAAAAGAGATGGAAAGGAGAGCAAGAAAACTGCTGCCTTAATGGGGTTTGGCGCCACTAACAATCTCCAGAGTGTAATGTCTTAGATACACACCTCATCACTTCCCAAAAAAACAGAGAAAGGAGGAAAAGGGTTGGGGAACCAAGACACTGGCTTTGCTAGCTTGTCTTCACTTCCCTCCCCCCCGCTTCCCAATCTGCCTTCAATCTCTAATGGAGAAACCTACAGCTCCAGAACTAATACTTTCCCACATTGCATTAATCCTAATTGACTTGGATATAAGTTCCCGCTCCTACTATCTTCAGCATGGCATTACCATCTGCCCCCTGGGAACCCACAGCCGCCTTTGCTCGCTGACTCTTGCTGGCAGCTTTTGCGCAGGAGGGAACAGCTTGGCAGTGGGCTGCGTAGGGCAGAGCTGGAAGGACGCGGGCAGTGACCTTGTTGGGGGAGCTCAGGACACAAACTGTGAGAAGTTTGTGTGTTAGAGGTTAGGTTAGGCTCTGGGAGGATCTGGGGCTGCGAATTGGTTGGGTCAGCATCCCCTTGCACATCCCCTTCCATCTGGGAATGGGTGATGCTCACAAGGCGCACTACTGAGCACTACTACTCTTCCATCTCCTTTCCTGTCATTAGCATAGCTAGGATTAGTTAATCCCTGCCTTTTGCAGATGGGGAAACTGAGGCAAAGATCAGCAAAATTGACTCAGAGTTGCTCTGAATCAGTCAGCAAGCCGGAACTCCTGCATATCCCGTGTCCTAAGCCCCGCACCTGGCAGCAAACCTGATCAGTGCTGGTTTTCCACACCGTTCCAGTGGTTAATCTGGGCAAAGCAGCGATTTTACCTTGGTTACTTCCCCACTCCATCCAGTCTTTTGGGGTCACAGTGGTGGCCAGACACGCGCCCACCCGATCCTGTGAGGAGCAGAGAAAGATACCGGAGGGAGCTTGGATGGAGAGAGGAGACCAGGAAATTGGGTGGAAATAGATGGATGCATGGAAAGGGAGCAAAGATGATAAGAGTGTAATGAGAAAGGGATGGAGGAGTATGGGGGGCGGGAAAGAGGGGTGCCCAGCTTGGGGCAGCTGCAGCTCCTGGTGGGGAAAGGAGCACTGAAAAGCTACACGCGTTGGCTTCATTTGTGCAGCAAGGGAGAGGACACTGTGTGTCTCTGGGGGCGTGTGTCGGGGGGGTTGTAACTGCAGGGGGATTACGTGCAGCCTAAGTTTCTTAAGACACTGGAGAAGCCAGTGCCTGTGCGCTCTCTTCTGTATCTGCAGATCTAAGCAATATTTTTTTGCCACTGTGCTGGGATTTCATCCCCAGCAATAAGACAGAGAACGCAGGGGAGAAAAGGGGGATTAGTGCAAGAGCCTTTCTTGCCTCTGTCTCTTCTTCCACTCTGATTGTTTTCGTTCTCAATACCGTATCGTTCCCACCAGTGGCTCTCAGTTCTTTCTCGCGTGACAGCATCTTTCTTGGATCATCCTAGTCCAAGTATTTTTCTTTTTGGAGCACTCCTCCAAAAAGGTGTACCCTGGAGGACAAGCATCTGATTTTCACTCCCCACCTACCTCCTAGGCCAGCATGCTGGTTGTTAGCTTTTCTCCACTGTGAGCTCAGCTGGCCCACGGCAGGAATGGGAGTTGGGGACAACATATCTTGTCTTTTCCTGTTCCCCAGAACACTGTGGTTATGTAAAGAAACCAGAGAGTTTTATTCTTTCTTGTAATATGTTGATTGGCCTCTAAAGACTCTTGACTTTACTCTTTCCAAATACCCCTGACAACATTTTTGTGCGCCCAGCTTCTTTCCCAGGGTTCCCCCACTGCCTACAGCAATGGCTGGCCCCAGCTGAAGGTCTGACAGATAGGAAAGCGAAAATGTGATCCGTGGGAGGCCCTGTCTCCCAGATGAGTTCCAAGAATCTCATTTTCATCACAGAAGCTGTGCATGCGGTTTAGAAGATGGGGGTTAACTACCCTTATCTATTGGAAGTGGCTAGAGGCTCAATTTGTTTCATGCTCTTCACTGAGCAATACTAAATACTATGTAGGAGGGAGCAGATGATGTGTAAGTCAGAGGACCTTGCAAAGATCCTTAACACATTTGGGTTTGTTTTCTGAGGGCTAAACTATCAAGGAAACTTTGAGGTTATCCCACAAATGTGGAAATGTCAATTTTTAATCCTGTGTTCTGATGCGAGGGGTCGTCATGCGCTATGAGGAGCGATGAGCCTTCTTTGAATGGGACCGTGCAAATCCTTTTCCTCTCCTGTCCCTATGCCTTCTCCTCATCTAGCATCTTCAGCTATGTTGACCATTCTGTTATTTACACCCCAAAATCTATCCCTGTGTTTTCAGGACCAGCATAAGAATTCATTGTTATCTGATGATAGATAATAAAAAGGGGTTGTTCGTTGAGGAGTTGGCCTGCCTGGTGGCAGTGGTGGTGGTGTTTGGCTTTTTTTTATCTGCTGAAGTCTGGATTGTACTACAGGGAACATCTTTGCCTGGAGGGCCCCTTACAGTGCTTTGGAGGGGCTGTGGAGTGCAGCTGAGGTGCTGTGGCTTGCGAACCAAGATGCAGTCCGAAAGAGCCCAAGGTTTACCCTACTGTAGGGCAACACCAGAGGCTTGCTAGCTGATGAACTGACTCAAAAAAAACCTTGAGAAAGCAAGTTACTGGCAACAGGACCCTATGATCAGGAGAATATATGACAAAGCATTCACTTGTGGAAACCCCACAGGGCAAAGTGCATTGCCCAGGGTGTCACGTCAGCAGAGGAGCTGGGAACCGGGGGATGTGCTCCTGTTCACCTTAACAAGTAACGCTCTCCTTCCAAACCTGGGTATGGAAAAGAGAGGTGTTTGTTACAAACTCAGTTGCTTCCCCAGACTAGGGCCAGACTCAGCTTCCTGCCTTATTATTCTGTGGTTTAACTACTATACCGCTCTGGCAAAATAAATGAAGAAAGAAATCTGATAGTCCCTGAGTAATCATTAGCTGGTTGTCATGTCCCTCTGAAGACTTTAAATGCCATTTTCCTCTCTCCAGCTTCTCTATCACGCTAGCGCTGCAGTTTCTGAACTCTTTTATTGCTCCAGTAAATATTGATCACAGTATATGCAAGCCGAAGTTGCCTCTCACTACTTGTAACCTCACAAAGCCGCTCACAGTTGCTGGGTGGTGGGGGAGGTGGAAGGAGAGATGGGGCAAGTGAGGCAGAGCCATCGCACTTTGCTTCCTGCGGGCCTTGCGGGTGGTGTTACTGCAGGCAACCCCCCCACCAGCTCATGTACGCTGGTTTGTGAGGGGAGAAAAGGATTTATTTATTTATGAACATTGCCTGTGAGTGGGTGCAAGAGGATCAAGGCTGGAAAGACTGGAGTGAGGTGGTACCTGTGTCACCAGAAATCAACAGAGGATAGAAGCCTGTGCGGATCAGCCCTGGAGAAAGTGGCTGGCCTGTCCTTTAGAGACGCCGGTTTGGCTGAGGGATAGGGGTAAAGCCCCTCAGATGTCTTTGCCATGAACGGAAAGTGGAGGAAACAGAGATTTGGAGAGGGGGCTTTGTGGGCGCTGAGGACGGAGCTGCCCTTGCCCACAGAGCTCAGCAGCCGAGTAGGGCACCGTGACCTAGGAAGGCACACTTGCATCTACTGCTGCTGCCCCAAGCCTGGCTTGGTTCACTAACCCAGGTCTTTGCTCCAGCCAGCCCGTTCTGGGAAGGCAGCCTGTGCTGCTACAGCGGCTGCGGCTTGGTTGGCTTCCCCGGGGGTCAGGCTGCTATCGGAGCGTGAGAAATGTGGGCTTTTGGGGCAGCGGTGGGGCTTGCCCTTCTGTTGATGGAGAGGCCCTGCCCAGCCAGGTCTCCGTGGTACGCTCAGGGTGGGGGTGTGAGAACTGGGACTAAATTCCAGGTAAATCTGTGAAAGCAAGTATATTTTTGAATGACCAACGCTGAGGGACAGAGACCTAGTTGGTCCTATTCGTTTTTCTGAGCCTGTTCACAGTTTCCACTGCATCCAGCTGGTTGGTGGGGACCGTGGGAGACACTGTTTCATGAACGCCCCTGGTAAAAAACACTGAGCTTTTGGTACATCATAGTTATAAATGTAACTGTCTCGCTAAAGTAAATCTTCTGCCTTTTTTTTCCAGATAAATATCATTATCTGTTGTGCGTAGCAGCCTTTCATATCAGAGGACCTAGATGCCCTTTGTATTTAGATCACAAGTGAATGATTTGAGTGGATGCAGCATCGTCCTGAGGGGACATTTATTCACATCACTAAACCATCACAGAACTGGGAACAATTAGGCATGATTGGCTGTCTTAATTGAGGAAAAGCCGAAGGGACTGTAACAACGGGTAGCGTATTGACAGAGCTCTGTGGGGTCCCGAGGACAAACTGTGGGATAAAACTGTGGGGCGGGAGCAAAGCTGTTGCGGGAGCCCTGAGCTGGGGGGGGCTGCAGAGCAGGAGCTGGTGACCAATCTGGGATTTGTGATGGTGTGTGGAGAATAAACTGCTTTGGTGTCGTGTTGGGGGAATGGGAAGGTGAACGGAGTTGCTCGGAGGGGAAACAGGCATGGATCTCAACTGCTCCGTGTTTAATCCTCATTTTATACTATAAAAAAATCAGCTAAAATTTGAGAAAGAATCCTATTACTGTGTAATGTATGCATGTGTATATTTAACCAGCAAGTCCAAACTCTTCAATTCAAAGCGAATGCCCTGGAAAATACGCAGCCTTGGATGATAGCAGGCAAGACTTCTCCTTGCCCTGGAAGTTTTTTGAAGAAAACATCAAGGGTGTCCACTGTGGGCCCAGGTAGCGGCACTCCTTGTGTTACGCGTTCTGCTGTGACCCCGCGTTGCATCGCGTTAACGTTTTCCCTGTAGCGAGCACAAAACCGCCCAGCTTCCATCTGCCTGATTTCTGCCTGAGATTCAGGGAACGGTAAAAGAACAACCATGAGCCTGCCAGAGTAAAAGGCAGGTGCGCATTGCCCGCAAACACTGTTTTTGGCAACAGACCTCTGCAGAGTCATGCCCCCCCAGCCCCGCAAGCTGACTCACACGAGCCTTGCTCCCCCAGCCGGCAGCGTGCCTTCCCACCTGCCCAGGGCTGGGACCCACACCGACCAGCTCTGGTTCTGCGGGCGCTTTGCTAAGTCACCTGCCAGCCCCATCGAGGCCCAGGGCGACGGTGTGAATACTTTATCGGCAGCCAGGGTGTGCGTGCTTCAGTGGTGACACAATTAGGTGGACGGTGCTGAGAGGTTTTTTTTGTCTTGGGTACAAGAGAGAGTATTTCCTGAAGTCTTAAAAGTGAATTCAGAGTTGTGGAGCAGGTAATCTTCAGGTGAGTTTTCCCTGCACTCTCCCTCAGTGGGAAAAAGCTTTGCTTTTCCAACTTCCAGCTTTCTAAAGGTGATGGTGCGGGAGGCAACGTTCAGCTCCGCAGGTAAAGTGCATCCCCCCATGGATCTTCCCAGGCATCGTTTTTCCAAGCTCGCTGCTCGCAGTTTCCCTCTCTGGCATGATGTCCCATTAGTTTGCCCAGGATGCCTTAGGTACTGAGGGCTGCTGACATTTTGGACTCGTTTTCAGGAAATCTCTGCTGCAGCGCCCTGGTCAGGGCTCCGGTGCCTCGCTAGGGCACTGCGGGGAGGAGGACAGGGCTGCTGCTGGTGATGGCTGCTTGTCAGCCTCGACAGCATTCAAATGGGCAAGTGCAACCTAGCGTGAGGGATGAGGAAATGCGGGGGGGGGGGGGGGGGCACGGAGAAGGGTG
Organism: Egretta garzetta; assembly: GCF_000687185.1. Lineage (NCBI taxonomy): Eukaryota > Metazoa > Chordata > Aves > Pelecaniformes > Ardeidae > Egretta > Egretta garzetta. The sequence continues at coordinate 605,808 of NW_009258260.1, forward strand.
TATTTGCGTTCGTCTGGGAGTGGGGATATCTGTCTGTACATGGGGGTCGTAAGCATCGTGCAAGTGTGCTTGTAAGAGGTCTGTCTACCTGGTGTTTTGTCTTGCTGTCCGTGATCGTGATACCTGAATGCTTTTTAAAACAGCAGCTTTCAGCCATTTGCTGCTTTGTGAGGCTGGCTCTTATTTGTGTGGGCATGATGCTTCCTTTGGCCACAGGCATGCATTTGCATGGGGGAGAAAACAAACAGAAGCGTGTCCCGGGCACACATGTGTCATGCAGTAATTTGGTTCTCGCAAGCGCTGATCACATTCAGAGAATAGGCTAGGAAGGAGGGAGAAGTGATGGAGGTCAGCTTCCAGCACCCATACCCACATTAAGAATCGTCTTCTTTTAAAACACTTGCTGTTAGTGGGACTGCTGGGGGACTGCTCTCTACCGGCAAAGGTGCCAGAAACAGGGTCAGCATTAATATGTAAGTGACCTCCTGAATTAATGTTTACAGTAAGGAGCTGCAGGGGGGCTGATCTTCATCTCGCTCGGAGAAGAGAGCGGAGAAGATGGGGAATGGCGAGGGCCACGGCAAAGCTGCTCATTAAATGGAGAGCTTTCTAAGGCACTGCTTTCGTTTTCAGCTTATTTGCAGGATAAGGATTAGTTTTAATTGTGAGGTTTTGCAGAATGGAAGTGCTTAATAGGCAGAAGGCGCTTTGTACGTGCGGGCGACTGTGAAGGGGGCGGGAGGGCGGGCGGCACGGCATGTGGAAGGGAAGAGGGACGGCAGGACTGCAGCACATGGAGAGCGCTGGGGAGAAGGGGCGAGCGGGAGTGCGATGCTGGGCATGCACAGAAGGCAGGGTCCTGACTCCATGTAGGAGGCAGGGGTTGCAGGGAGTAAAGCATGGGACGCAGAGCGGTAATGGGGGACTGAGATTGGCACTTGGGGACCAGCAGAGGGATTGCAGGGAACAGATGTGCTCTGTGAATTGAAAGGTGTGCAAGGTGGAAAATGTTTGAACGTACGTTTTCTGGCAGGGCAGTGGGTAGAGCAGACAGAATTTACCGGTAGTATTGCTCTTCTTCTGGAGATCCCCTTTGGAAGAAATAAGCGCACTTATGGGTGTTCAGTAAATTTGGTCCTCTCTTGCACACGTAGGCATGCATGTTCATTCTGTGGGTTGCTCCTATTCCCACTTTTATCTGTGGGCAGTGAAGTTATACCTTGTCACGCAGCGCATCAGTGGCTAAGCAGTAAAGGGGAATCGGGTCTCCCAGCTCCCGATTCTCTCCAGTAGCTCTCCAGCAAAGCCGCTTCCTTTGAGGACCTTGTCACTATCCTCCTCGGGAAGACTGGCCTCAGTCTCCCTCTTTTTTTGCATGATGACCTCTGCCTCTCTCAACTCCTCTTTTCCCTGCTGCTCATCCCCCTCGCAGACAGCATCCTGGGAGGCGAGTCGCAGCGTCAGCAGTCGCTTGTCAGAATGAAGTGAGGGAGCCTGGGAGTCTGCTGCCGCTCTGTCAGCAGAGGAACAGAAATTCCCATGGCCAGGAACCTAAAATAGAAGCAGCCAAAATAGGCCAGGAGACTGCACTGCCCAGCTGTCGCGATCCTGTCTTCCGTACCTTTCCCATTACCTTTCACTCCTCTGCAGAAAGACAGCGTACAAGGCAGGGGCAGCAGCAGCACGAATAAATGCTACAGCTTTCTGCCTGCCTTTCCTACAAAACACCCGTGCATGCTACGCCCATGCAGTCCACGCAAGCAGTGAGTTGCGTTCCCATCTGGTGCAAATGACTGGGGGAAAAAAAATTGTTTCAGATGAACTGTACCTGTCTCTGTGTGTTTGAATTTGGTCTGAAGAGAGACAGCTGGAGACAGGCGCATCCTATGCAAAGCTGATACAATTGCTTATCACTAAAGTGCCTAACGTTTTTCATTATCCAACGTAATTTTCCATTGCTTATCAGTTTGCCAAACTGCATCCATTTGGTTTGAAGTAGTTTGCGCTCAGTATTAGCCCAGGGCTGAATATTTGTGAAAATTTCAGCTAAAAAGTCCAGAGATTAGGAAAACATATGTTGTCTTACTCATTTAAAAAAAAGTTCCTGTTTCTGTTTTGAATGAAAATTCAGCATTTATGTGGTTTGGAGGAGAGACTGGAATTTGGCAGGTAAGGTAGCGTTGGTGTCAGGGATTTACCTTTTGCCATCTCAGTTTGTATCCACCTAGATGTGGCCAAATTGCAAGCTTCTGAAAAAATCTCAGTCCGTACATACTCAGCAGAGACTTGTTAGAGTTTGGCCACTAAATCTTCCATCTGTATCAGTCATGCTCCATCCAGTCTTGCCAACTGCTGAATTATTTGTAATTCTCATACCATTTGGTGTTTTACTTAACTTTCCGGTTTCTGGAGGAAAATGAATTTTTACTTTCTTTTGCAAATGAAATAATTTTATAGTCCTTAAAGCTGCACAGGCAAGCGGGGAAGTATGAACTCTCAAAAAACAAATCCCATTCCCCACTCAGCACTGAATTCTCACTTCACATCACCTGCGGGTTTTTTTTAAGGCTAAATGTGTGCTGTTGGAGAATAAAGACATAGGCATGAGCTGACTTGTAAATTCAAGACTCAACAAGTTTTGAATAGAGCGTACTTATTTGCAATATAAGGTATTTTGTGTAATGTGTTATTACAGTTTACTTCTATTTTAATATTCACGCCTATGTGGAGGGGCTGTGAGGGTAAGACTGGCCAACAGGCTGGGTGTGAAACTTTCTAGTCGGTGAGACGGACTCTGGAAAAGATGTGTTACTTGCTTTATGGTACGTAGACAGATTTTCAAATTGATGTATTAAGAGTGCGTAAGATGTAACTTAAGGTGGCTGTGAGCGGGAAGTAACCCGCATAAGCCTCTTGCCTTTTTTGGCACAAATACTTTGAAAACCTTTTAAATGCTTGTTTAATAAACAGAGAGGAAAACAGAAGACACGCGGCTTCTGAAAATGGTATCTCTAGGATGCCCTCAGTGAGGTCTAGCACAAGGCTGGAAACAGATGGTCACACATCTGAAATGCAGAAAATTGTTAGACTTAATTTGGGGAGCTGGAGAGCGGGATGCGGCAGAGCTCGCTCATCGGTCTGTCGGCCAGACAGCGAGCGCCGGGCCACAAAACCCTCCTGGTTTCTGAGGAAATGCTCTGGGCTACGAGCCAAAGGACAAGCAATTCTAGGCATTCCTTCTTCCACGAAATACACGTTGCTGTTCTTGCGCCTTTTGTAATGCCGGTTATTACCCAAGACCTCGCCTGGCAGTTCCCAAAGAGAGCGTGCCGCTGCCTCTCTCTTCCAGAGCGGGGAGTTTAAGGCAGAGTGCTGCTTGCAGAGCCCACAGCAAGGTGCAGCTCTTCTCCACGTGCCCTTTTCAGTACTCCTGCTAACCTCACAGCCAGCAGCCCCTTCTTCCTCCTCTCCCCCATCCAAAATGCTCATTCCCAGCCTCCTGTGCTAACAAGTAAGTGCGTAATGGAGCTTAAAATATCTGCCTGGGGTCTGGGTTTAAAAGCCTGTGATCAAACCCTGCTGCCGTGGCATTAATATTGGGGTTGCTGTCCAACTTGGCAGATACGGGTTTTTAAGGCTGCAGTTCGCTTTCTGTTCAACTCAAACCTTGTTTCCGCTTGGGAACCTGTCCCAGAATATTGGAAAGATGTAACTGGTTGATAACTTGCTGTCTCTCCCATGCCGCAGGGCCTGTTCAGGTTCACATGCGTGGACTTCACTCTTTTCTAAAAGTAGCACAGATGTGTGGAGCTTTGCATAAAGGGCTACTTCTGCAAAACTGCTTTTATGAAGCGTGTAGGTGAGCCAGCCTAGTAGAAGTAGCCGGGCGCTACCTTTCTGGTGTAACTCATGAGAAAAGCAACTGTCTTCCCAGCTTCAAAAAACATGACCTTACGAGTGAAACAGGGCAGTCCAACACTTAGAAACTTGTTTACATCATTAGCTTTCCGATAGATTTTTTTCAGGGATGTTGGGTGAGTCACAGCTGTCAGAGGTTGCCTCTAATCTTAGCTTCCATACCTCTGTGCCTGTTCCTCCTCTCCCAAAGAATGAGAAGTACCTTGAGACTTCAAGGCGTATGTTACAAAGGAAGTCAGTTACGGTTACGAAATAAAACCTTTCGTGCCCCTTCCAAATTTTGAAGGGTTGTGGGGGAGATGAGGTGAGTTTGGGTCTCTTTGGGTTTCCTAGGTGTGTAGGAAGTTGAGAGGGTATAGCCCCATTGCGGCTGCAGTAGCAGGGTTGGATGAGGATGTCGTTAGGTCTTTGTTACACAGGGGACAAAAGTGGGATGTCAAACCGAAAATCCAGAGAATCACCCATCCTCCTGACACCAGTGCAAAAAAACTCTTTCAAAAACTTCGCAAAGTATGTTATGTCCTCTGTGTGAGCCTCCAGGGTCATCTTGGACAGTGACCTTCTCTGCAGCTTTTCAAGGGGTGATAGCTAACATGACTATTTTGGAGGGAGGGAGTTTCACATTGGCTCAAAAACCCAGTTCTGGTTGTTTTGATTAAAAAAGAAACCCCACCCTAATTTCCTGTAGGGGTCCAGTGTTCACCATTCAGTATTCTAGAGGCATTTGAGATAGATCAGCGTTAGAGAGGCTTGGAGCCATTTTGGTCTTAACTTGAAAACGAGAATGGCAATTCATTGACTGCTGGAGACATACTCTCCATCCGGGCGGTGATGTTCAGGGCCCTGGGTTGGTGTTCCAGCCCAAGCCTGCTCTCGTTACCTGTAGAAGCCAGTGGAGGAGGTCTGGCAGTGGCTCGCCCCTGTGCTATTGTTGTTCCCAGTGTAACATTTCTAAACTTATCTGGGCTCACCGTGATTCAGAACGCTTTCTCTTGACGAGATGCTGGCTCTTAGGTGAACGATTATATATGCAGACTCTTATGTTGCTGGTTCAGCCGCAGCACCGTTGAGACGACTGATACCTCGGCTGATTTCCACAAGACTCAAAAGTGGTGTCTGCCATTGCTGGAAAAGACTCAGTACCTTGCCCACATGAAAGTAAATTCACGCTCCTTTGAGAAATGGCAGAGGATCAAGGTAAATGTCTTTTAAAATTAGCTCAAAGTTTTGCTACAAGTCATCAAACCTACCTCCTTCACTTACTAGTCCCAGCTACGGGATATTAGGAAAACACGGTTATTGTTCAGTTACGCATTGAGCGTTAAGATTATGGACAGCTGTTGGAGGGAAATGGGTTGTGAAATACTTAGGCTCCCTTATTTAAGCTTGATAGTTAATAGTTGAGAGGGGAGGGAGAAGAAAAGCTTTGATTGTTTTTCATGTCAGTGTACATTTTTTTTTTTTTCTTCCAGGGAAACAAGAGACAAAGCAAGAGCTACTTTTAGGGACTGCAGGATCTTAGAGAACACATTACCTTAGAAAAGCTGAACAATTTCCTGATGATTATGTTATAAAAATCGCTATTGTTATGCCTGCGGGCTTCTCTTAACTTAGGGATTTCATACAAGGAACTTCTCTAATGTCTGTCAGTTGAGTATAGCATGCCTATAAGAGAATACATACAACTTCAAAAGCAAGGATATTAAAAGTTAGAGCAGTCATAACACTCCATTCCCCATTCTTTGTAATTCCTAGAAATCTTCCAAGCACCCTAGACAGTGCTTTTGACTCCTCCTGGGACAGACAACCTGCCAACGCATATTGCCCACAAGGAAGAAATTAAATGTGGCAGACCCATCAAAACTGCTGGTTTCAGGGAACAGGCCAGCATGGTAATTGGGTGGATGATGAGAAAGCCTGTCACAGTTTTGTGAAAAGAGTGCATCTTATTTCACATGTTTTTCACTTTGGACTGTTGTAGAGGCTACAAACAGTCACAGTATGCAGGACGTGTACGTAACCAAACCCGTTCCTCAGATGCAGTGGTTGCAAATGATGGGGTGGCTGCAGGTAAGCAGAGTGTAGTAGATGATGTTCATGGCTAAGGTGTTGTGCTGCGCTTAGCTCAAACCTTCAGTGCAAGGGAATGAAGTTACCTTTCCTAAGCTGTCTTCAGCAAACAAATCCATATTGTATGACCGTAGGTCTGAGAAGGTAAGCAGCGCTGAGCCGAGGCTTCTCTTTTGGAAACAGCAGGTTAGGAGACAGCCTTCTGGTTCCTAAATATACTTATTTCTTGCACTGAGTGAAGTACTTACCTTAGAAGAGCTCTAAACCTAAAACTGATTGAAATTTTTATTAAAAAAAAAAAAAAGTTTTAATAGCTTTTCAGTGATGTGTGCTTTTAGTGAGAGACTGACAAAACCAAACAACTTCCATTTTAAAAATCAAGACATTTGAAGATTATATGTGCCAAAGGAAATACATCTTGAGTTGATAAAAAACAATGAGCAGGAAAAAAAACCCAAAACTTTTTATTTATTATTAATCTGTTGGGTTTTTTTTCCTTGTGCTCTGTGATGTAATTTCAGGAAAAGTTCCTGAAAACTTGTTGCTGATAGCTTTGGAACCGTTTGCATGATAGGATGTATAGATGCCATTGGGGACTAGTGATGTGTCACAGGAGGCAAAGTATATATTTTATATAGTTGAAGTCTCTACAAAAAGAGAGCAAGTTGCCTCTATGCTGAGTGCCTTCAGCAGCAAGTTGCTGGCCCATTGTGCCATGGAGCAGTTAGGTTGAGATAATTAAAACCAGTATTAAGACTGTAACTGAATTCTGTCCAGAGAAGTACCTCTTACCTTGGAGCTTTTGTAACTGCTGTGGTATTAAGATCCTGCTGTTACTTTTGTTTATCAGGCAGGATTTAAGGGATCAGTTGGTACAAATCTTTGGCTATTTATCCAAATGTCACAGCCTCCTATTGAGTAGGACAAAAGGGTTCCTCTGACCTTACTTCAAACAAATGTGCTTATGAGCCTGACGTGTGAGGGGCTAAGAGCAAGAGCCAAATCCTGATGGTATTTGAATTTGTGGGGGGTTTGCCAGTGGCTTGCCTGGATCCTGCCCGTAGTTTATGTAGCTTGGTATTGCGTTGTGCCGAGTCCAGCTCCTCTTTTCTTCAGCCTCCATCAGGGCTGAGTCTAATTGCGTTACAGACTGGTCAAGAGGCAAGCGTTGTGCCAGTCATGCAGCCATCACTGCCTGACCCTTTCGATGAACTGCAGCTAAATGAAGACCCTTGGGGAAATCTGCTGGAGGCAGCAACAGCTGTAAATGGGGATGACTTTGAGTGGTGCCTTGTCATTTAATGGGGGTCCCTGTGCCTTGGGACTTACTTTTTGCCCCTGCGGCAAAGATGTTCCCTCAGGAAGTAGAACTGGATCCTTTCCCCTCTCTCAGGGAGAGTTTTTATAAGGAAATACAAAGCTAATAGGGCTTGTTTCCTTTGAGCATCTGCAGAATGACATACCAGGTGGCAGTGAGAGTTTGTGCAGCAAGGGAGGGCAGTTGTCTGGTCACAGAGAGCAAAGTGCCTTCGCAGAGGAAGGAAACAGCATAGAAAGAACAAACCAGTCATTCAGAGAAGGAAGGCAAAAGCATTCACATGGTGCCAGGGAGATTTTCACTACCATTACCAAAGCCCATAAATACACAGGCAATTAAGACAGAGAGAAAAACAGAAGGTTCTTCTCTCTCCATTACTGCACATCCACTGCCTGATGCACTCTTCCTAATTGCCAGAGATTTAAAAAAGAGCTGTTCGTGAACAAAGATCTGCTCATATCCTTTCCAGTAGGAGCAAATGTGATGGATGGCAGCAGCCGGGTGATCAGCTAAGATCTACCCCTCAGCCCATGTTCAGCTTCCCCAGCCTCTGGCCTCCAGCTTAACATTTAGCGCCAAAATTAGCTCAGTTAAGTCAGTGCTGCAGCCACTCTTCCCGTTGCATTACAGACACAGGCAAACAGAGAACAGCAGTGACGCAGGTCCACAGGGATAAAACTGCACACGGATCATTTGTGCGCATGGGTAGTTTTGCACTCATCCAGGCGTAAAGGCCCTAGTCAGTATATGCAAGCCCCAGCAGGCCGTTGTATAGGCAAGCGTATCTGTGAGTGCAGCTGGAAACATCTGTTCCAGTAAGGGTGCTCACTGGATGAAAAAGTCTGGTTTAAAATTTCTTACTGGAATGGCCGTGACCTCCATGGCCCTGGCTGTGCAGGTCCTTAAGGACATGCTGCTCTGAAAACAGAGGGAAGCACACCAGGACATCCATCACACAAGGACATCCATCTTCCCAATGATGGCAGAGTCGCACGCAACTCCAGTTCAACTCTGTTTTTGTTGCTATGGCAAGTTTAACCAGTGTTGACCAAAGTGAATAAATACAGCTCATCTCGAGGCTGTATTAGAGGCAGGTACAGTTTGCCCAGGGAAGGGCTTGGTAATGGGTTTGAAGTTTTGAGTATATCTTAAGCATGATGACTGTAATTTGAGTTGGGGGCTTGGTAATGGGTTTGAAGTTTTGAGTCATATCTTAAGCATGATGACTGTAATTTGAGTTGGCAGCAGTGTCAATTCCAGATGTAGAGACAGTCAGCTAAACAGTGCAACGCAGGAATAGCTGGGGAAGATAAAGAGCTGCTTCCAAAACAGTAAATTGAGAAAACACACGACTACCTCTGTCAAGATGTCAGATTAGCGTTCAGAGGTGGTGCAAAAGACAAAGATCTAACGATTAATTAGGAAACGGGACAACCAAACACAAAGCGACGTGTATGTCTGTGTCACTGCAAATCTGTGATCTGTCTGCATCTTATAAACCAAACACAGTTTTGGCGCCCACCTCTGAAAGAGATCAGCAGAATTAGAGGGGGTCCAAGGCAGGAGGCACAGGCACCGGTAGGCACAAAGAGGGTTCCCCGAGAAAAGAGATTGAGTTGCCTGTCGCTCTTGAGAGATGGCCCAGGAGGAACATGAAATAGGGCTGCAAAATCACCACTGGAATGGAGAAGGTGAGTGGCTGTTACCTGCTTCTTACAGTGTGAGAACAGGGCCTCAAAAGATATATTCAGGCAGTACGTTTAAAATAATAAAGTATGCAATATGCGGTTATTGCAGGGAACTCATTGACGTAGAATGGTAAGGTGATTAGAAATCAAAATTATTTTAGCAAGTCATTTGACAAACCCTGGGGCTGCTCACAAAAGGATACAGGTGCAGTGCCTGCCAGAGGAGGCACCAGAGCCCCAAATTACTGTGGGCTGGGAGATCAGACTGGGCAAGGTCCCTTGGGCACAAGCTTCTTCCCCTGCCTTCTTCAGTGTCTGCTGTTGGAGGCAGGACACCAAACCAGATGGTTCCTGAATTGATGCAGCCATTCTTATGCCCAGCTAGAAAATGCAGGTAATACGTCTACAAAAGTTTCAGACGTTACCTGGGTGCTTTCCACAGAGCTTGACACTTGTTTTGAAGTGCCAGAAGCCTGGGAAAAAATGCTTGCGTTTAAATATGCTTTCAAATTTAAAAGGTGTGAATGGGACAACCTAAGTAATTATAGCTCTGTCACTCTGATATGGTTTTCGGGTGAAATGATAGAAAAACTGATATGGGATTTGATTAATAAAAAATTAAAGAAGAGAAATATAATTAATGCCAATCAAAATGGATTTACGGGAAATAAATCCTGTCAAACTAATCTGATATCTTTTTGATGAGATTATATAAAATTTGTTGGTAAAGGTAGTACTGCAGATGCAGTTAGACTTTTTAAAGCATTTGTTGTTGTACCTCATAGCATCTTGACAAAGAAATTAGGATAGTATAAAATAACTTGTTGTGTATTATGTGGATTAAAAACTGCTTAAATGGCACACTGAAAATACAGCTGCAAACAGGGATTCATTGCCACAAACGTGTAGTACCAGAATTCGGCACAGATTGATTCTTGCTCCTCTCGAATTTTTATCAAGACCAGGGAATAGGATGTAAAACCACCCGAAGGAAAGTTTTGTTTGGTGGCGCGAATGATAAAACTCCTCAGACAAACAATGAAAAAGTATGAGGTCACAGATGCAGGGCAACTGCAGTTTCCTTGTTAAACTTAGCATAAGGAAATAATAAGTATTTTAATATGGTCAATTATGAAGCACTATATAAAGGCCGATAAAAGGATAGTAGTAGTTCGCCATGCTTTTTAACCTAAAGGATTCTATTCTGGGAAGCAGCAATTGTGAAAAAAATATGCTAGCAGTCAGCTGGAAGTGAATCCTTGTGCAAAGCTATGCCAGAAGACACAGTTTGGAGGCTGGGATATCTCGGGTGGGAGCTAGGGAAGTAATATATGATGCCTGTACTTGACAGGTGCTCAGCTACTGTAATACTGCCTTCTGTTTTGGTGTCCACAGTTAAAGAAAGCTACTGCTAAACTGAAGAGGCGTCTTAGAACCTAGACATGGAAATGATGGTAATGCGTGGGCCATGCTTCACAGGCTGAGATTCCTGGAGAAGAGCCTCTTTAGTTTATCCGTGGGAAGCCTAAGGGGTTGCAGTTTGTAAATACCTACTTAGAGAACCAAACTTTAATAAGAGGGCACTTCAAGCTAGCAAACAATGTATAAAAAGATCTAGTGGCTGGAACCTGAAGCCAGGCAATTTCACACTAGAAATGAGGCACAAGTTTTTTCAACAGTGAAAGTAATTAAACATTGGAACAATTTACCATGGGAATGTGGTGGATTCTCTATCACTGGCAATTTTAAAATCAATACTAGCTGTTTCTTCAGAACATATGTTCTATCCAAGCATGAATTAATTCAGAGTAGTCCTATAAGCTGCGTTGTTCAAGAGGTTGGAAAAGAAGTTCACTTTTCCTTCTAGCACTATGATCTGTATTTTCTTAACTGCTGGGTAGTGCGTTGCCCACCTCCCCTCCCCTTTTTTTTTTCTCCTTAGGTCTTTTAGCATTCTTACATAAATGACCAAAAGTATTTCTCATCCTGCTTGCATTTTGAACAAAAAAATAGGGTTTATTTTCCCCTTGGACGGGTTTGTGATTAATAGTTTAACAGCACAGACAGCTGACCAGTGCCTTTGCCTTCTTGGTTATGGAGTACAGGTAAAGCCTATGTGTCCAATTATTTTATTGTTGGAGCTTGTTAGAAAAAAACATTCAAAAGTGTTGTTTTGATGGAGGTTGAAGGCTTTTGTGGAAAGCAGTAGATTTGGATGAAAATTTTGACAAGTATATGTCCAAATAGTGGATTCAACTTTCTCAATTTGTTTCAATAATGCAGATCTATTTCTTCAGAGTAGCATAAAAATATTTTGATTAAAATGCTTTGATAGATTTTCATTTGACTTTTCTAGTAAATATTATATATTATATTTTGTATTTCATGTTGTAATGCTTTGACGTTATCCACATATACCATGGCATTATCGTCAAAATGAAACAATCCGTCATCATCCAAAGAAAATATTTCATTTAATTCTAATCTTGATTTTGCAGAGCTATTGTTCTGTGGGAACTTCCAAAACTTCATTTTTCTGCTTGATTTGAAATGAAAACGATTAATTTACAGAACTTCCCTCAAAGAAGGTGGCTTTTTTTGGAGGGAGGTTGAAATGGAAATGTCCTACACCTAAGTATATGCTGTATATTGCAGTGACTCTTATACCCATGCTTTAAGTGTCGCTCTGACCTCTCTAAGTAAGTTCGTTCCACTTGCCTACAATCAAGGGTGGGGGTTCAGCTTCAGACCATAGACACCTAAATGCAGATATCTGTCTGTCAGCCGGGTATCTACACCTCTCATACCTTACTGGTTCATTACTGCCTGTGTGTTCAGTCGAGTCCACTTGCAAAGATAGACTAGAGAGCTGCATTTGGTCAGCAAAACTGTTCTTCAGACTCCACTGCTGGTATAGACCAGGAGGTTGATTCAGTTGCCTAAATGTAGGTATTTGGAGCCATTTTAATTGCCTCTAATTGTGAAGAGCTTTGCAGATGACTTGGGTGACAATGTCATAGGACTTTTGGAAGACTCCCACTCTACTTCTGCAGGTGATTCCCCCCCCGTTATTAAGTGTAAAAATAAATGTAAGAGCATCATCCACAAAATTTAAGTAGCTTTTGGTTCTATTAGCTCTTTCAGCTCTATCTCATCTGCCTTGACAGAACAGGAGGCCCCCTTGGTGATAACCAAGAAGAGGATAAAATGAAAAGAGAAGAATTGCTCATTCTCTCCTTATGCTATCATCTTTTCTTTTCAGTGCTATATTTTATAAGTGCTACTCACTTAGGGACAATCACAAAAATCTTCTGAGCTGATGCTTAGCTTAGGACAACATTGTTAGAATCTGGAGGAAGGAAACATCAGGTTGTTGAGTGCTGGTCCAGAGCTCTCCTGGGATTGATGATAATAAGTTCCCTTGAAGAATGACACCTGAAAGGATAAACCCCAAAGTTGCACACTTGAATGAGGACAGCAGTAAATAAAATTCCAACCTGAAATTCTTGCTATTGAATACAAAGTCACCCATCAACAAATCTTAGAAATTCATGTCCTCATTCCTACTGTTCCACCAGCTGTACCTGCATCAGTGTAGCAAGACCCTCAACTACCATACAGAGTTTCCAAGGAACTCTTTGATTAAACAAGCATCTAGCATCCGAGGAAGCTAACCAACCCCAGCGATAATTCTGTATTCAGGAAAGGATAAATGCTAGTAGCTCTGTACCTATATCTATAATAAAAATTAAATGCGCCCTGGACTGTAACCTGACACTGAGGCCAGCTATCATGGAATAGCCCACATTCAGGCTGTTAAAATCTCTTACTCTCCAAAACAGATTGACCATGTCTGAATTGCCTGTTGGGAATGGGTCCCTTGGGAGTACTAACCCGTAGACATGACCAGGAACTGTTTGGCATAAGTGTTGGTTGGCACAGGCCAAAACTGTGTCACAAACGACTCTAGCAGTTCAGCAATGTTGGTGGCTCCAGTGTTGGGGAATGTCTCCAGGCTCTGTTTAATTTACTAGTAGGGGCATAGCCGAGGAAGCCAGCTTGGAACTTTGTTGCTGCTACTGCTCGTACATGAAAGGGTATTTCAGTGATGAGCAGCAACGTAAAATGAATAGATGGGAAGGTATAGAAATAGGTCGTGTTTTCATCTGGATTCAATTTCGGATCCTCTAGCGCTTTGTGGTGGTGTTTGTATTCTCTCGGTTGGTTGAACTGGCATCAGGACTGACTGCTGGTTTTTGTAGATCTTTTGGCAAGGGAGATCAGGCCAGTTCTGTTCTGCAGCTGTTGTTGCTGAAGCTCATTGCATGTATGCCATTTGTTTGCAAAACTTGAGATGGGGTGGTTCTATGTTGGAGTTTTATTATAATTAGCCCATTCATCTGTCAAAGTTGGTCCCTAGCCTTTGCTTCCATATAGTTGGCCAGAAAGGGTTATGTTATCAACTATTTTTGGAGGATTTTCTTTTGCAGGGTTGTGTCTACCTAGTGGATTCTTTGTCATACAGCAAAGGGTTTTTTTCCTTTGTAATTCTTTCATTTTTAGACTGAAGCTCAGTCATTCATTAATTATGAGGCCTCTCTATATATAATTTAAAGGATATTCAATGTCTATTCTCTGTAATAAAATTTAACTCTGTTTTGGTAGTTTGGGTTCATTTTTTCCAAGTTTGATCTGCAGCTTCCAGGCAGTGGACTATGAAAACCATCCTGTACGGATAATTGCATGATAGGAACATCGGCATACAATGTCGGCACCTTTTTCTGAGTTGATTGGTTGAAACTCAGGGTTTGAAGAGTGTCCAGGGAGGGCGGTAGGTCGCAGATGTCCATGGAGCAGAGTGTTCCTCTGAGCCTACCGGAGGGTTTTACTCCCTGTGCTTGTTTGCATAGATTTTAGTTTTAGCCTTCATCTTTGAATTGCTGTATGAATTTAATGAGACTGTGTTTTTTCTGTCAGTTTAATTCTGAGTGCCAACCTGAGTCAAAAGCCTTTATTGAAGCCTATGCCTCAGAAAAATACCTTTGCAGCTTTTGTCTGATACAGGCTTGTTAATGAGCATCTGCACGGTAATGTGGTTAGCACTTAGTTTCCTAGGGAAGAATCCCATTTGAATTCTCTGGATTATGTTATTGTTGGCCAGATACGGTAATGCATCTTTCTTGAGGATGCTGCTGACTAGATGGCTTATAAAACACCTCTGTGGTACATAGGGCTAAGTGCATTTTGGCTTTTGTGCATTTGGGGTAGGTAGTTCATCTGACGGTGTGTGCTCCTGAAGGCAGTTGGGTGGACACCATGCCCCTCTCCCGATATTTAGCTTGGAGCAAACTTCAAATAAACGTGTTGAGAAAGGGAAGACTGCATGATATGGAATGCCAGGAGGGCTGAGGTGTGCCAGAGCCACAGCAAGCACACAGAAGGCAGGGGGAGCGATGTATTTAAACATTTAGCCACAGTTGCAGGGAGGAAATCGCAGACAGGCTAGAGCGGAACGCTTGTTAATTGCCGATTTTCTGGGCATTCTAGCATACAGGCACTCACTCCTGTCTTGTTGCTTGTTGAAGAGGAAAAGGGGTTGAAAAGGAAAACCCATTTGTTTTTCTGTGTGTGTTTTTAATTGTCCCTCCTGAGACAGGCTTTTGCACAGTCGCATGTTCGATCTGTCGCTTACAGTTTGTTTTCTGGCAGCTGAGGCTCTGTTATCAGAATGTACCAACCTACCAAGGGGTGAGGTGAAGGGGTGGCATCGCCCGCCACATCTTTGGGCGGATGGACTCCGTCAGACAGGCTTGGGGTACCCATAAAGTTATTGTCAGTGTCTGAGCCCAGGAGGAAGAGACTTTTCCCTCTGGTATCGCTTTGAAATGTGACTCCCAAACTGGTGGGTTTCCATGCTTTGATGCCCTGTCTCTCCCACAGATCAGCTCATGGCAGTTCTGAGGTTTTCCTTGCTGGTCAAAAATACTGTCTTGGCAGTGTAGGAGCTGACATTCTCTCTTGTCTCATGGAGAAGAAAAATTATGAGGGAAGTTGTACCACTCTGTTGCTGTTGGCATATCTCTACTTGGTGATGGAGGACAGCTGAGGCTCCACTGTCCATTTAGGTTCTCCTGATGGTCATGCTCTTGCTTTCAAAATTCCTGATGGTGCTGTTACCACTATGACTGTAGAGCACAGAGCACTGAGATGAACGTGACCCCCTCAAAAGCACCAAGATTACTGTATGAGCAGGTCTCCACTGACATTTCTAGCAGTGATGGCCGCAATGCAGAGATACCCAGTCCCTATTTAAATCGCCTTGTTTGCATTTTGGCTGCAGCAGGAGGAAAGCACCGGGAATTAAATCACCCTGCTCCTCCGTTGTGCTTTGCGGGCCTTGCTGAGCTTTGCGATGCAGTTAGGCTGCCGTCAGTAGCAAAAGACACCGCTTCAGTGCTAGACTGGACTTGCCAGCAGTGCCCTGCTGTGAGTGTATGGCAGCGGGCCATATGTGGTGTCTTCCTCTGCTCAGAGCAGAGCTCGGGGAAGCAGTGGTGAAGGGCGTCAGCTGTTTTCATTAGCGGTCCCTGCAACATCGCGCGCACGCTTGAACCGCAGACAGCGGTAGTGGGGATGCAGGAGTGTGTGATGGAGAGGAATAGATTAAACTTCTTCCCTCCTACAGGAAGAGAAGCAAAAGCTGAATGTCAGATGCCTCAAAGGAGCCCCTGCTGTTTATTCTCTGGAGAGCCTAGCAAGGGCCCATTTCATTCCTTAGTTCTTGGGAGGAAGCTTGGTTAAAGAGGTCAAAGGTTTAATAACTCAGCCTAAGCATAGCGATAAATAGGAAAGGTGGGGTCTCACCATCTTTGGGTTCAGTATAGGATTTCTGGGGAAAAAAGAGCTGAAAACAGTCTTATCAGTTTACCATACCTGTGCACACTTACTGTTTTCTGCACTGTTTCTGTCGTAATACCGTTTCCCCACTTTCCTCCTCGACCTCTCCCTCTCCCTGTACGTAGCTCCAATCCACTGTGTCCTAGTGACTGCTAGGATGTTCATCATGATTGGTCTGGAGTTTGAGGAGCAGACACTGTATGGCATGTAATAAACTACTGCCACCAGGGGAATGTGTCTTTCTGTGCCTTGGATCTTGGACGTCCCTGACCAGAGAATCCAAAACTGAGGCAACCAAAACCACAGACTAATTTGGAAATATTTTGCATAAGGTCTTTGCATTCAGTTTCCTTGAGGCAAAATGGATATGGTTTTCCTGTCCCCCTTCATGATGGGGTTGCGGAGCTGTTCGCATTTCTAAATAATTTCAGGGCAATGATCTGTATATTACAATACTAAGGTGTGACTCCCTTGGTCCACTGGATGCTCAGACATTGTTTATAAAGCAATACAGTGGCACCTTAACGAGGAATATACTTTGATGGAGTAGATTATACACATGTTTCTATGAGACAGATTCTTTGAAGTTGTCTTGTCAGTAATTGCTGCAACAGGAGGGAATGTCTGAACTACATTTATAGGCCTGTTTTCAGGAGTTTGTCAAAACAGAGTTTCATCCCACTTGGAAGTGTTAAGAGTTACAAATATGTTTTTTTTTTTCTTTTCCCAAAAGCAGATGGAAAAAAAGATGAAATCCCTATATTTTTTTTATGAAAGAAATATTTAGGCATATGGAAAGGTTTTCTTTTGACATAGAGATGTTTAATTTCAGAGATTCTGAAACATTGCATTTCTTCTTTATCATCTCAACTGCTAAATGACTCAAAATATTTCAGCTTTTAAAATGGAACACAAACTGGTACATATTCTTACCTGACTATAAAATTAAATGTTTAAGTGATTCCTGGTAAAAGTGACAATTAAATAGATTCAGATTTCCTGCAAATTATTTCTACTGTTACATGGTAGTGGTTTTTTGTTTGGCGTGTGTCTGGAACTGAAAAAGTTAATAAAAAAAATACTCTCCGGAAAGGCATTCACCCCTTCCAAAAGTACTCCCTTGCCAGACTGTGTTGAGAAAATCAGATATTATGGTCTTTGGAATCAGAATAGGGAACTGGCTGGAAGGTATTTGTCATGAATTTCAAATAGTTAGCGTTTAGACTCAAAAACCAAAGTACTAGGAAGATGGTAGGGAAGCACACTTTAAAATGTGGTGTCAGGGATGAGAAGATAGGCCTGATTTTGCTTTTATCCCATTTTTCCTCCTAGAGGACCCACATGTACACACATTTTCTCTCTTGTTCTCATTTGAAAATCTTAAGGACATTCAGATGTATTGTGTGTACTTCCCTTAGCTAATTTATACACTGCGAGCTATCATAGTGCTCCAGAAGCGGTTCGGTGCTCAGGCAGTACGAATAGTACTTATCTGACCAATTGCAATTAAGCAGTACCGTTTGAATTTGGAATATAGAGTGTGTGTTGAAGCCATTTATGAAAAAAAAATGCAAACAATTTAACAAACATAATCGGGAAACAAAAATAAACAAAACCAAATTCAAAGCACTGGCCCTCTGGTCATGGGCAGAAGCTGAATTTGTTGGCTGTCTTATCTGGCATGAGTTAGTTGCTCAGCTGTACATACAGACGTTGTCCACCAGGATTTGGATTGGGAGCCAGGAACTCATTGCTAGGCCTTCAGCTGGTAATGACCTTCCATCATTAAAGATTTCCCTAATGGAAATTGCTAACATTTAGAGAGCTTTTATGGAATCTTGCTTAGTATTTAATAGAGAATTCGAGCCTTCCTAGGAGAATCTCTTTCAGTTCTGTACTTTTAGAAAGCCGTTGCGTAGACTGCCTGTTAAATTTCTGACGAACCCTGTGGAGGTTTTCTCCACTGCAATCCATAGTGTTGTTCTGAAAGGGCTAGATTGTAACCTGTCTTCTGAGACAGATTCCTCTTCTCCTCTTAAGCCAGACAAGTCATTTTTTTGGTCCTGGTAGGTCAGATTCAAAGCTGGTGCTGATCAGCAAAGCTCCTGTGATCTCCATGAGGCCTGTTTATAAGGGTGGTGGATCTGGCCCAGTGAATTTGTGTCTGTGCTCTCTCTCCCGTGCCATCCACCAGTAGGGAAGCTAACTTTTGTTTACCCAGCTCTGCATGGAAACAGACAAATGCAAATAGTGACAATTGGACTTCAACCTTTTTCTACTCTGGCCAACCATAAGTAGCCTTACAAGTGTCCTGCATTTTGCAAGCAGCAGCCTCCAGCACTAGAAGAGTAGAATGCCTTGGTTTTCTGCAAAGTGCTTGGCAGAGCGTGGCCAAAGAGGGGAGCCAGAATGTCAGGAAAGTAAGAGAAGCAGCAGCAGTCCGGCAACAGGATGCAATTAGGGATTTCTGGATGCTTGTGTAGGCCTGTTCCTGGTGTATATTACTGTCTTTCAGAAAACATCCACTAGTTAATTAAAGCTAAATGCAGATCACCTTCTCTTCTGCTCTGTTTTTCCTTCCTCCTCCTCCTCTTCCCCCACCCCGCCATGAACTAAAGGTCTCGGATTGCTACACTGATTAGAAGAAGTGATTTGAACTGACTGCAGTGTTCTTAGC
Source organism: Egretta garzetta (assembly GCF_000687185.1). NCBI lineage: Eukaryota > Metazoa > Chordata > Aves > Pelecaniformes > Ardeidae > Egretta > Egretta garzetta. Next base: position 624,376 of record NW_009258260.1, read on the forward strand.
TAGATGCAGATCTGTCTAGGGAACACGAAGCAGAAGCAGCAAGAAAGAAGTCTCAACTTATTTAGCTTCTTGTAATCCACCTTTGTATGGCACTTGCTGCCTGCCCTTTGTCCTGCTCAAAGAACCGTATCAAAGGAAAGGGATTGCGCTTGAGTCGCAACTGGGAACACGCCACAGCTTCTGGGAACAAGCTTCTAATAACCTTCTCCTCATGTTGATCCCACCCGGGAATCAGCTGGGCTCAGCATTTTGGGGAACACCCCATGAGGACCCTGGGATGCTCTGGGGCAGGAGGTAACAAACTAGTCATTGGGCACAAACTCCTCGGGAGCAGGGAGGTTGCTGTGGTGTGGCATACCAGGGAACAAGGAGCAGGGTGGCCACCAAGGTGCAACAACCCAAAGAACAAGGAAGAGGCAGGAGTGATCTGTAAAACACATGCCTGGCTTTTAAGAAAACCTGGTTGTGTTGTCTGTCTTTCCACTGAGCAGAGCTCTGTGACCCAGCTTGCCTGTCCCAGCAGTTAATGTATGGCACCTGGGAAGTGCTTGCATCAGTTAAGTATTGAATATTTTAGACTCTTGATAGTTGCAGGAACAACATTTTCCTCAGGGTTTTCAACTGCAATAAAATGTCATGTCAATGTACTGGGAACTGAGAGCACCAGTTAGAACCAGGGAAAGACCCCATTTGTTCCTGAGGTGCTTCTGTGGACTTTAAAATATTTATAATCTGTCTCTGCTTGGACAGCTTTGCCAAAAATGTGCACTTCTGCTAAGTGTCAAACGAACTATTTTAAGATCCTCTCAAAAACTGTGAAAGCATTTTTATGTAGTCTCTGCTTATGAAGGTGTGTGACTGCAAGCAGCACCCACTGGACATGCTTGCAGTAGTGCTCTGCCTGTTCCCCTTATCCTCAGACTACAGCACCCATGCTCTCCCAGCCCTGAGCTCCCCAAACCCAGCTCTGCCAGCGCAGCCTCCATCTCTCCTCCATGCATGGGCTGCCCATGTATCCTGTTCTTAGCCTACGTTAGTCTGGCACTCTCACCCCGATCATCCCTTGTGTGAGATATTAATCCCCTCTGTTCAAGTGGATAAGTAGAAGCCGGCGCATGCTGTTTTCACTGGTGACATTAGCTAGGTTGTTAGTGCTGGGATTTGAGAAGCATTGACGAGGATGTTGCTGCAACCCACGCGCGAGCCACCCAATGTCCCTTTTTTCTTGCAGATGGAGAAAAAACTTTCTGACTTGACAGCATAAAAAGAGGGTTTTTTTTCCGGGGGGAAAAATTATATAGAATTATGTCACATCAAGAAAAACACAATGATTAAAATAACTTGCTATGAATATTCATTCTCAGCTTGGCAGATGGATGAAGTGGGCTGAGCATTTGCAGAATATTGCTAACTGAGCTCTCTTCCAGAGAATAACATTTCAAAAGAATTTCCGATTAGGTCTGTTGGCCAAAACTAGAAAGGATTTTTCTCTTCCTTTTTTCTTTCTTTGGCATTCTGAGCTTCCACCTTCCTGCCGAAATGAATTTCTCTCTCATCACAGTTTTGGATACTTCTGAAGCCTCACACTGAGGACTTCCAGATGGGTTCATTGCAGCGGGAAGAGAAATATTCATTATCATTATTATTATGATTAGTATTATCATTCTTAACTCTTACATTCCATTGTCATGATTGTCCTGAATGATCTCAAACTGGTTTACAAACAAGTTTCATTTCCTCCAATCACTGAAGCACGGTCACCTCTGAAGAAGGAGCCAGCATTTGTTGAATAGCTTTGTGCTAAGGAAGTGGGGGCGGGCGGGACGGGACAGAAAATACATTGTATGCCTTTTAAAGTTTAAGAGGTACTTTACTAGTAAGAGTGAAATGACCCAATCTGGAGTTCAGCTGTATTTGTACCCAAGGTATTGTGAAAAATGTCATGGACACAGTAACAAGCAATGAATGGGTAGCGGAGTTGTGCCTCCTTTGAATGTCACAGTGCCCCCTAGTAGCATTACTGATTGCTAATCAGCACTGGCTTTACAGGTTTTTGTCAAAACACTGACACTGTTTCAAGTTCTGTCTTCAACAAACCAGGTTAAAAAAAAAAATAAAAAAAATCTGCTTGCCAGGAAGAATGTTGAATGAAATGGCTGTTGTGCCGATTTATTTTCTTTTGGTGGTAGTTTGAAACCAGAAGAGAAAAAAAACCCCAGTTTTTCAAAGCTGAAATATTTGGGGTTTGTTAATTTTTCTTGAAATCAGAAGCTATCCCACTTTTCCACATAACTTGGAGCTGTACAGTCTGAGAGGTTTAAAGAGCAGTCTGGCCTGAACCACTGTCCCTCCAGTCATGTGCCTTACATTAGGAGTCAGGCAGAGAGATGGCTTGATTTGCTGTGACAGACACAGCTGATCCATGCCTTCCTTGCAGGCTAGCAGAATCCCCACCAGGTGATTTGCCTGGCATACGATGGCTGCTTTGGGGCTGTGCAAGCAAGTCGCAGCACGTCTAATGCTCTAGCTTGCACCCTGCATGGTGCTTTATTTAGGGTTTTGTTTGTTTGTTTGGCATGGATGCTGCAGTATACGGTACTTCTGAGTAGGCCAGTAGCTCCTTTAGAGAAGGATAGGATTTAGGTGTATATATGCATAGCACCATTTCGCTCAGCCGTATGTGATTGCAGGAGGACTTTCCTAAGTTTGCTCTTTAGAGCTGTCGATACGAGTAGGCAGCAGGTGTGAGACAAGCCTGGACGCACATACTACTGTGGATAGACAGGAGGTGTAGAGAAAATATGACCATTCAGGCGAAGGGCAGAGAAATGCCCGTGTATAAAGGAAAGAAGAATGCAGCAAGCAGGGCTCTGCTTCAGAGTGATTTGTTACCATCCCAGCAATAGCTCTTGTTTCAACTGAGCATGATCTCTCCTGAGAAGAGGAGGAATCTAATCACGATGATTGATAATTCCTTCAGAGGTTCCCCAGTAGGTATCAGACTTACGATGTGGAAAACTGCTCTCTTCTGGGAGAGCAGATAGGAGCAAAACGCCTAGCATGCTGCTCAGAGGGTCTCTCAACTCACTTCAGGTTCAGCCCTTGAACCAGGATGTTTCATTGCTTTGGAGAGTAGAAACAATTGTTTGAGGGCCATCCAAAGAAGGCCTCTGGCAGGTTGATGTGTGGAAGCCAGTGCTCTGGTTTAATAAACTCAGTACCACTTGTACACCTCTCTGGCAAATGGATAGTGACACACAGTGACCAAGCTTTGCCGGCAGTGTTGCCCGAGGCTTTAATTGCTTTGCACATAAAGTTATTTATCTCCACATCAAGAGGGTTGAGACCACATTTAGGGAGTAATTACAAAGCTGCCAGAGGGACTGGTGTTTGCCATGCCAGCCAGGCTGTGATTTATCGGTTCTGCTTGCATTTAGAAAGTGAGCTTTCCCCTCGCCTCTTCCCTTCATCCTGTGCATCATGGCTAAAGGCATCCATATCCCCCAATTCCCTCCTATACTATCTGTGTGGAATATATTGGGCAGCTGTAAAGAATCAAATACTGTGAGTGCATTGCTCTTACTGCTTTACTCCTGACTTTTTTATTATTATTATTCCTTTCTTTCTTATAAAGAAACTGTTATTAGGGTTTTCAGTGAGATTTCATTATATTTGGGGAGACTCTTTGTGTTGTATGGGCTCTTGATTCATCTATACCTTTTACAGCAACAAATTCTTCAAAATCTTCCTGTAGAGGGTTTGAAATGCCTTCTGCCTTACCCATGGGGTTCATAGGGGTTTTTTTGTTTCTGGTGAAATGTACGGAAATGCAGCGCGTTCGGCCTGAAGTCTTACCTATCATGGTTTGCTGTCCCAGCCCTGGGCTCCCTGCGCCCAAGTGTCCTTCAGTCTTGGCCTATGTCCCCGTCCCGCCGCCCCTTGCTAATCTAATCCTTCATTTGTTTGTTCCTTTTTTTTTATTTGCTTTTCCCTAACACCAGTTTTCAAAGCTCTCTCTGCGTAATCTGAATCTTGGTGTCATCACAGATCCTTTGATTACTGGACCTCACATATGTCCTCTGCTAACCCAGTGGATTTTGGAGGGCTCTAGATTATTCATGTCACTGGAATGGAAACCTTGCCCCAGCAAAAGTGCGATATTAAGATCTCTGCCAAGATCATGTAAAAATCATAAAATGCAGGGATAAAAGGGACCTGACTGACTACTCTGACTATTTACCTTATTTCTAGAAACTTCCAATGAAAAAGACTCAGCTATCTGCCTAGGTACCATGCAGTAAAGCTGTGCTAGCCTAAGAACTGAAAATTTTTTCCTAATTTCCAGATCAAATCTTTCATTTTGTATGCCAGGCTGATTTCTTTTTTTTTTCCCTTTCCCCGATTGCTGTGGACACAGAGAGTGTCCTCTTTGTAATAATTTTCCACATATTTAAGGTCTGTTAGTTCTGCAGTCTTCTCTTTTCTAGATTAAACAAATGCATTTTTGCCAGCCTTTCTTCATGGGTGATCTTTTCTAAAGATTGCCCACACACCTACCTGCCTGGCTCTGGATTTATCCCAGCTGATCTGTCTCTTTCCTGAAGTCTGGTGCCTAAAACTGGACAGTAGTTCTCCGGCTGAGGTTTCTCCATAACTCTATGCATCTTTCAAATGACACCTTCTAAATCTTAGACATTATTCTCCTCATAACACAGCTCATGTTTTCTTTACAACATTGCTCTGCTGCCTCCTATTTAGTGTGTGAAATGCTATACGCTTCAGGTTATTATTGTGGGGCTACTCGCTAACGAATTGGTGAGTGGGCATTCTGTATGTGACATAATTCCCCTCTTAGATGTAGCACTTGGTACCTTCCTGTCAGATTTCACCTTGCTTGCTTTGGACCACTTCTCCCATTTGGCAAGATCACTTTGAACTTGGTTCCTATTCTCCTGAGTGAGAATATGAATAACCTCTCTCAACTCAGTGTGTCTCACCCGGCATATATTTGCAGAGAACCACTGACTAACAGCAGCGTGACCTTGATCTTCCTATTCCCCCAAACACCTTACACTAGCAAACCCATTGTCATAAAGAATAAGTAGAAGGTACTCCAAAGGGAACCAAGACAATTTTGTATTTTCCTTATGTTTCTCTGGGCTGGCCTCACTGAGACTGGATTTTTTTTTTTTTTTTTTTTGGTAGGTCAAATAATTTCTTCAGCCTGTCCATTTACTGTTTTGTTTTAAGGGTTTCCTCACTTCACTTCCTAGATTCATGTTTACCTTTCTCATTTGCAGATGCCTTTTTGACTCCTGGACGATTTTTTTCCCCTTGTCTTTATCTACTAGGGTAGGGATTTAATCCTTATCACTTTTTATATTACTTCTTTCTCAACCTGCTTCCTCATTAGTTTTACAATCCCATTTCAAAAAATTTAGTACCTCACTTCTGTCTTGTGGGGGCTTTTTTGTTTGGTTTTGGTTTTGTTTTTTTGTATCTGTGTGGAATTCCTGAAGGAAAATGAGCCTGTTTGTGAAGCGGTCATTGTTTTTCAGTGCATCAACAACAGTTGCTTTGCAAACAGACTTTTGTCTTTCATGTCAAATTGCACTGAAAATAGTCTCCTGTCTCTGTGAGCTCTGGAGTCAGCTGTTCTAAGTGATAATTTATTTAACACATCAAGAAATTATTTTTCTAAACTGTCACCCAACATGACACCTGACTCATTTTTGTAAGCAGATAACCAAAGTCATCCACTTTTTTCTGCTTTATTAGACTGATTACTGCTTTGATGTTCATCAACGTTATGCATTTAGTATTTTTGTGTCCTCTTGATCAAGAGGGTGATGATGTAACCCTGCTAGTATACTGATATTCTTATATTTGGGGCTTTGGGAGCTTACTTTATGATCATCTCAAAACATTACCTCACTGGATTCTCTGGGGGTGCAGCACCCTCACCTCTGCATCCTAGTATGTCCTTCACATACAGTTTGAAACCAAAGATTATGTTCTTCCATTGATCTTTGTCATTCCATTAGTCCTTATTATAGCAAGGTTTTCTTCCATTATGCAGCATTCTCGTTTACCCATTATCACTCAGTAGCTTCCGCAGCAATGTGTACACACATGATCATTTTTAGTCTTGGCCCGGAGCCTAGTTTTATTGAAATTCTGTGTCGGAAGCGCTTTTATTTTTCAGAATTTATTTCTGCAGTTGTAACGTTTCTCAGCTTTGCTTTAGCTGAAGTTTCTGTCCTATCCCCTGCTCCCAGATAACAGTTATCTCTCTATTACTGACATCCCTAGCAGATGTCTTTGTCTGACTTGAGCGCTCCTTAGCACCTGCCAGCTTTCCTTAGCTCGGAATTTAAGAAAATCCCCTCCAAACCATATTAATTTTCAGAAGCACAGTTGGGGTCTGCTGTGGTTAAGATGGAACCCATCCTGAGCCCACCCTGTCTGCAAACACAGTGTGTTTGCCTGAAATCCCTGCATTCCTAATAATGTTTATACCCTTCCTCTCTATTTGAACTTTTCCTCCCTACAGAGTCCCTGTAATTCCAGCTGTCTGTGCAAGGTAATATGGTCCCTGTGAAATATTTCAAAGAAACATGTTGTAGAGACTTAAGCGTATTTTCAGTGTAATTTTCTAGGGCCTCTTTTACATGACTGCCTGTTACTTTCACAAGTATGCGTCTTGACGAAGGACATGTCTCATCTGTGCTCCTTGCATGTCGGTCGAGATGCTTGCAGGGCACTACGACTTCTGCTCCCTTTAAGCAAGGTGCTTGTTAGGTGCCCTTAAGTCGTCACCTGGAGCTGGGTCAGATTCACCTGGCACTGCAGCCTCTCTGCATCTTACAGCTGGAAAGTTTTTGACAAGTGCTTTTCTTCAGAAGGGTGGAAGAAAAAAATTAGGAATGATTCTGTGACTGAAAGCATCCATTTGAAGTGATTTTATTGCTTGCTCGAAGCCTGATCCCACGGTGTTTCCAGAGGGGGTGGGAGGTGATGGCTGCACCCCTCCCTCTGCTCTGGGCCCTCCCACCTACAGTTCATCTTTGCAGTCCCCCTTTGCTTTTGAAGGCTGTGAGGTACTGAAAGTCATGGAGGCAGCCAGAAATTTGGAGATCACTTTGAGAAACTGGCTGTCAAACTTGTTTCCGTCCCTGTGAGTTTTGTGGGCTTTTTGTTTGGTGGTTGGTTTTGGTTTTTTTTTTGGGGGGGCGGGGGAAAGAGGTGTCGTTCCCCTCTCCCGCCACTGTCTTTACCTACAGTTATGGGGAGTTGGTCAGTGCGTGGTGGTTTCTGCCCGCTGCTCCCTTCTCCAACTACTGTATCCCCACTGCGGTTTCTCACACTGTTTCCCCCTCCTCTCCCTGCCCAAGCTTTTTCCCTGCCCTGTTGTACACACATTTTCCCCGAGTTGCCACCAGCTTGGCTGGGGTGCCGCCAGCTTGGCTGGGGGGCTCGGCTGTGTCCTGCTGTGGGGCTGCTGGAACCAGCTGGAACCGGTCAGAACCAGTATGGGGCCTGGCCTCACAGAGGCTGCCCCTGCAGCTCCCCACAGCCAGCACCGGGGCACCTGCACCCCCATGCAAGCGTAACAATAATAATAATAATAAATTTATCATTCAGAAGCTGTCAAATGAAACCATTACCTCATGTGTTTTGTGCTCTTAAAGGGCAAGGCAGTCCTTTCTCTACGGACTTTCTGCCCGCGCAGGTCCGTAGCTTAGTCCTCTGCTTCAGCTGCAGACCAGTGCTGCTCTACCTTTAAATGAGGAGCTGAAGGGGTTTTCGTGCGTGTCTTTTTTACTTTATTGAGTATTATCCCACTCTACTCGGCGCTTGTCAGGCCACACTTGAAATAGTGTGTACAGTTCTGGTCCCTGCTATACAAAAAAGATGTGGACAGGCTGGAGGGGGTCCAGAGAAGGGCCATCAAGATGACCAAAGGACTGGGAAGCCTGCCATGCAAGGACAGGCTGAGAGAACTGGGTTTGTTCAGCCTTGAGGAAAGGAGGCTTACCGGGGATCTTGTCACCAGGTACCAGTACCTACAAGGAAGATGGAGACTCCCTTTTTGCAAGGAGTCACGTGGAGAAGAAAAGGGGAACGGACACAAGTTGCTCTTGGGGAAATTCCCATTGGACATGAGAGGGAAATTTTCCACAATGAGACCAGTAACCATTGGAATAATTTCCCCAGGGGAGTGGTTGACTCCACCACACTGGACACTTTTAAGACTCAGCTGGACAGGGTGCTGGGCCATCTTGTCTAGACTGTGCTCCTACCTTGAGAGGTTACCTAGATGATCCTTGAGGTCGCTTCCAACCTAGGATTCTATGAAGGCTTTATTTTGGGGGAAGCAGTAGACCACCCTCTTCATGTTCTGCCTCCAACTCCTCTTCGATGCAAAACTTTTTTGCTTTTTCTGCAGTGGTTCTCGGCTGGCAATTTCATGTAAGCTACCACGATCATTTCCATGTGCTGTTGCTGCGGGAACCAAAAAGGGTTGTTGCACAGGGATGGGAAAGCCCAAGGGAAGCAGATAAGACTGGATGCATTGGTGGGATAGGCACTTTACACCCAGGTAAAAATTGACTGCAAATGTGTCAAGGTCAGAAGAGCTACTCTGCTGAAAAATGAGAAGTTATATCTATGCCATTGTTTGCAGATGCCATAGATACTAAGCTCATGTCTCTAAATGAACCTTGATCTGCAACCCTAGGTACTTCTGTAAAATTAAAAAACAAAAGGCAATACAGTGATTATAATGAGGAATATGAACCAAAATGCAAGAGGAAAACAAATGTGTATTTTGAGGTGCTGGAAGTGGGGATGCAGAGCTCAGTGTCAGTGCTAAATCATTTCCATGTTCTCATTTTTCTCTGCATTTCTCAGGCATGGTGAGTATAATATTTGCCAGTGTAGCCTTAGGCTAACCTGGCACCAGTAAACTTGGCATAAACACCAAGCACCAGTCTTTAATCTGGTTTATGGGGAAACTCAGCAGTATTGTGCATTATCTCCCAGTCTCTGGACATTCTCTGTCAGGGATAGGATGGGAGAAGCCAATTGCTCCAGCTGTTAAGAGAATGGGCTGTATTTGCAGCTTTGCCACTGACACCCTGAAGCGCCCTTGGAAATGTCATGTTCTGCCTATGGATTTCTATTTCCTCTGGTATAATAAGGGAACAATCATTCTCACCAGCTTTTGAGCTCCATGTTGAAAATTTTGGAAGCAAAGCATTCTATAAATGCAAAGCACTATTTTTACTGTTTATCAGCTTATAACTGGACCTCTTCCTTCACATAGGTACATAAGTCTCATTTTTCTCTGATTTTTGCCCCCTTGACTTCATATGCTCTTTCTTTTTTGGCTCCTACTGCTTTGTCTGACCATGAGATATATTATTCAAATGCCCTCACACTCCTCTTATTGCTAATTATATATTAAAGAGGTTCTGACTTCATTTTTGCTCACTACAGAATCTTAGTCCAGCCATGACACTGACAGAGAGGGCTGCTGGAGCTCGGAGAGAACTTGTGCAAATGGCACTTCTCTTTTCGGACTGTCAGTCTTAATGGAATATTTGATGAGCCGGTAATAACCCCAGCGCTCCTTATGTGCAAAGTTGGGGGAGAGAGAGAGATTTGTACTGGCTTTCATTTATTAATATATTTTTGCAAAAAGAACATTTTCTATAGAACGTTTTCCTGTGAACCAGGCAAGCTGTATGAAAGATCCCTTGTTGCTAATTTGTGCAGGTTTCATACGATCACAGACAAAATAGTTTAGAGGGATCCCGAAGGCTCTTCTGCTTCATCTTCTGCCTCAATGTGCAGAAGTGCTTGGGCTGTTCTGCTGCCAACGTGTGGGTGTTGCTTAGGATGTATCTGTACATTACTCGTTTGAAACATGCAGGGTGATTTTGGTTGAAGAATGCACTACTTTTTTTTTTGTAAATTCACGGATTCATAGGTCTAAAGTCCAGAAAAGGCTGTTGTACCACCCCGACCCACCACCAATAGTTTCAGGGATCAGGGAATTTTACTGTTTCTGAACCCAATACTTTGTCTTAGATTTGTAGTTACGGATAGGTGCATTCGTCAGTTATTGTGGAGGTTTGGCATGGCATGTTCATTGGATTTTGCCTGTTTGTTTTTGGTCTTTCAGCATGGAGGATCATGCTATTTGTTCCTCTGCCAAAGTGTGAATTTAAGAACCCAAGTTTGGCCACTGTTTTATGTCATCTCGGCTGCTCATTGATTTTGTGTCTGATGAACATCACCAGCTGCTGAGACACTGTAGTGATGGATGTGATATAAGGACCTAAAGACTACAGAAAAATTACTGAATCCAGTGACATACTGAACCATGGATGAGTCTTCGGTCTGTCACCCGCTTTTAGAAAATCTGCCCTAACATGTGAATTACACTGTACCTTGTATGCCAGGGCATTAGGATACCACAGGCAAATGTCTGTGATACCATGAAATGCCAGAGGCTATAGCAGCAAATTCTCTTAACAAATTCCCTTTCTTTCTAAGGTATAGCGAAGTTATATCTTCCTATCCTTCTCTAAGCTTTATTTCTTTCCCCAGTTGGCCTGGCACAGATTATGCAATGGCCAGAAGAGCTTGTAATGACTAGACTGCTAGGGCAGTTACACTGTGGATGCTAGAATTTGAGCCTATGTAGAGAAATTGGGAGATGAATTCTGAATTTAATGCTCAGCTTTCTCACAGTGGAGTAGTTTTTCGATCTCGAAGGCATACAATGAAGCCATTTTCTACCGTAGAGTCATAGGACAACCAACACTTTTTCAATGTTTAGAACACACCGCACATACTTTGGCATCCAAGTAAACAGGCAAAACAACAGCTCTGTCACGCTATAGTCAAAATCCCTGTTCCGTACTCTACTGAATATAGAGGACACGGTCATCTCCAGCTCTCTCAGAGCAGGTCAACGCTGCTTCTGTGGAGCCTTTTTTGTTAAGGACAATAGGATTTATTTTTTTATTTAAACTCTCACACTATTTTATTTTGATTTGTTTTCTTTACGTTGACTTTTTTATTGTATTAAACTAGTAAGTAAATACTAATCCACATACATCTGATAGGGAGCAGTAGATTAAATGAAATATTAGTACGACGTAAAAATCAAAAGGATGGATCTAAATAAAATGTTCTGAGATTATTACGATGAAACACTTGAATGTTTAGCCATCAAGCATTTTACTGAAGCTGACAATTTCCATAGAGAGGAATCAAAACTGTTCTGGCAGTTTTTTTCCTTTGACAGTTTTGATGATTGATGTGCTAAATTTCATGATGACCTCTATCCATAAGGAGGGTCAGCTCACTGACCCGAAAGGCAATGTCCTTTTTAGGCATGCAAAGAGCCAGGGACTCCTATCTCTTAATACAGCTGATGCTGTCTGCCTTGCTCACGTCATGTACGTTTTCTACTGAGGCCTTTCTGTCAGCGGAGGAGGAATAGTCATTGTGGCTGCTTTTTTTTTTTTCCTCTTCACAAAAAGGGTAGTGAATATATATTTGCTTGTACATGCCTTGTATTACCGAGATGCAAAGGAGTATGTTGCTGGTGTATTCATGTATGAGTAGTAGGCCTCAAAACAAGCTGCTTAGCTCTTTCTTGTATCAAAATGTGAAAGGCAAGGGAAAAACTTTTAAAAACAGTTCTTTTGCCTGTATATTGTTTTTCTCTTAATATGAAGAGAATGACGACTTCTTGTTCCACTTCCTATTAACCATCCCCGTCCCTCAAGTCTGAATAGAGCTCTTGAGTCTACTGGCATGTTTTCAGTGGTTGGAAACTCCATCACGTTTACAGGAAGAGGGTAAACATTGCATATAGACTTGAAGAGAAACTGGAGCTGGCTAAGTGGGTGTTGCTGGATTTGTTTAAAACGCCGGCTCCTGGTGCAGTACAGTTTGCGCCACTTGCACTCTTGTGGCATGACAGTTCCTAGCATCACACAGTTGTCCGAGGTGCCTGCAAGGTTGTGTCAGGGTAGTGTTTGTAGGGGAGGTCCTCAAGGAGCAGGCAAGCAGATGTGTGATGTTTTAGCAGGATGCAGTTTGTGGCTGCTCTTCTCATTTGATAAATATTAAACCAAATGTTAGAGAGTCTGTTGGTGGTTCTGTATCATCAATGGTGTGAATAGATGTAAAATGGATGGAAAATTCACATGCAGTTGCTGTGGTGTTGGCAGGAAAATGCTTAATGTGTACACATGAAAATTCTCTCTTCTCTCTGCCTGCTTGCAACAGGAAAAAAGTGTATTTGTATACAGCGGTAGATGGTATGTCTTAAACTGAAGTAACGGCATTGTGTATTTGCTTGTGTATTCTCAATCAGTTTTACTTACTGTCACATGTTGAATTTGCAACTTACCTGGCCAGCTAGGATTGTAAAGAGGTATTACCACTCCACTGTTCTTCCTTGGTATGGCCTTGAAAGGGATGAGCCTCAATGACTTCCTTGCAGCTGCAGGACTTCCAGGGCTAGAATTCAACCTCTGGCACTCAGTAGACTCAAATCTCCGGTCTGACTTGCAGTGTTGTCACTGTACTTCTAGCTGCTTCACTGATTACTCCAGATGATTTATTGCCTTGCTGCTTTTTGTGTTCTCAACTTTCTTCTTGCCACTTAGAGTTCATCAGCTGGAATGGGCAACTGGAAGATCTGAAATATATTGGTTTCATCTGTCCCCGTTCATGCTATCTAAGCATTCTTCTTACAACATCAGTTTCTTTCTACAAACTGTAGCAGTGATCACCTTTTTTCTTCCCAGTGATTTCAGTTCTATCTTACGGATTTCCAGGGCACCTGCCATAGTAGTGTCTGATTTCTTGTGAATACCTTCTGAAGCCATTTTCCTTAAATTGTTCATATAGGGCTTGTTACAGTACTTGGAGGTGTCAGCTTGAATGTCTTTGCCAAATGAAAATGTGTCTGGCTGCCTTTTTAGCTCCCTCTTCTGTATAAGCTGGTTTCTTCACACCAGACCTGAAAGTATTTTGGTATTAAATGAAATGTTTTCCCTGCAGTAAAAGTCTTTGAGGCCCTTTGGGATGAAGTGTGTCTTACAAATGAGAGCGATTATAATAATAGTAGTAAATAGAGGTGGTATCGTTTCTGTGCTTAGTACTTGTATGGACTTTGCCCAGGCAAATGAGAGGTCATTTGGGACAGAAAGCGAAAAAGTATAAATGATGGTTGGGCCAGACTGTTTTCTCCGATACCAGTGTAAAACTCGTCTGCCTGTAGACTTCAAGTTTCTCTGTGTTGAAATCATCCCACTCTCTTCCATGAAGTTCCACTGGATTTATGCTGCTGAGAGCAGATTTTGGCCCCTTAGATGAAGCCCAAGACAATTACATCTCCATTAAGAAATTAATTCAGAATTAATGCAGTTATTGTGCAGCGATTAAATCCCAAACTGCTGTTAGAAAAACTGAATTATTGAGGTTTGCCATTTAAGCTGTAGCTTGTGCGGACATAATAAACTGGCCTTTTATATTACACGATAAACCTCATGTTCTTAATAATCACTTGGAATTGACTTCATGTAAATAACAAGTACAGCTGCAGCAATCATCTCCTGAGATGATGCTGCTATCTTGCCAGGATTTTTCTGGTCGCTGCATTCTTTTTTACTGCGGAGTTACTACAAAACCAACCTGCATGGTCTCAATTAATACCTTGCATAGCTTCTAAAAAGCTCTTTATAAATACAACAGGTTGCTTATTGTAGGTTAAAAATGTACCAATTGAATTTGAGTGTTGCCATTATTATTGTTGATGGAGTTTTTCCAACTCTGCAAGAAGAGATGTATAAATTACATGGTGGTTAAAGCTCAATAAATATGGTTTAGCAGTAGAGCAGTTTGTATTTAATCTTCCATACAAGGGCTGGTCCAGTAATCCAGTGAGTGATAGTGCAAAGGTGTGTTCATGTGTGGAGCACTGTGCCTGCATGTTTAATGATGGCTGAGGGACTTGGGGCCCCATGGCTTTTGGCCATCTAATTCCCTTAGCTACTTTTAACAATCGAGCCATCTTAGAAATAAGCCCTATTTTTCAATGCATTTCTCTCTGGCTGAACATGAGGTTGGTTGGTTTGTTTTTCCAGGAAGGTTATTCATTTCTGTTATTGGTTCCCAAGCAATAAGGCACCGAGATGGCATTATTACCTGACTGTACAGGTGGAAGGATGGAAGGTCTTCTTCCCTGCCCTGTGATACTGTTTTTACCTCTCTGCTTGGATTAGAGAGTTTAAGATCTGAATGTCAGACAGTAAAATCAGTGGAAGCAGCTGGACGTTCAGCTCTTTTCAGTTGCAAGCCATTAATTTAGGAGCTTCAATATGATCTTGAAAATCTCTTCGGCAGTCTTATTTTTTTTGAAAATTTCAGGCTTGTGACTCATATTCAGATGTATGAAAATGAACATAGTGGCTCTCCTATGCGAGAAAGAAACTACATTTTGTAGAACATCTTTTCCTTTTCTCTAGCAGGTAGTAGAGGCATGCATGTTAGGAAAAAAACAGCATCACCTCTTCCTGAGTTTCCTCCTCCTTGTTTCATGTTCACTGATGGCAGTGCCATCAGATGTTGTCTGTACCTACCTTATGTCACTGTGGTTTTGCAGAACAGGATTACTCATTAATTTTCTGTGTCCTGTTCTGTTTTCAGAGTCTGGACTCTGGTGAGGGCAGCTGACTCTTGGCATAGCTCCAAAGGGTTAAACATGAGAAAACTAATCTCCCCTTCAAATCTCTCTGTAACCAATGGTTTCTACTGGATCGAATGGCTTGCCTGTGCTTATGTGCTTTCTGGAGTTTCAAGGCGCAGCTGTTTGGGCACCTATTTGTCTACAGCATGATAAAAATTATTATTTCCTTTCCAGATCAGCTAACTGCATTTGTAGCCCCTTTGTCCACCTCCTCCTCAATCACCTTCTGCTTCTCTCTTCTCTTATTGGGGTGAAAATTCCCTGAGATGCTGTTCAGCAAGAATTTACGGAACAAGAAACAAATTGTTTCTGGAGAGTGCTATTTACCTTTTTTATTTTCTGCTTTGTTAGCGACGCAGAGGTTTCATTAGCAGGGAACAAAATGAATTCCAGGGACAGTGAGTAATATGCACACAAATTATATAAAAAAAAAAAACACTAACAACCTTCAAACACAAAAATAACCAAGCCCCCAGAAAGAATACAACCGAGGTATCTACTAATCACGGAGCAAACTGCCTTCTGGATAATGGTGCAGGATGGAATTAGCCTGTTAAAACCTTGGGAACTAGCGGTGCTGTAACCAAAACCACAGGGTTGCTGTGCCTACCCCATGTTGTTAATCCTCCAGAGACCCAAGTCCAACTGAAAAGCATGTCAAAAGGATCGTTACCTTTATTTCTTTCAGGGTATTTGTAGCCATTTGCTTTGGTAGTTGCTATGAACATCTGTGCAGTGGGCACATCAGCTCCAAAGCCCGTGAGATGGAGGCACTGCGCATCGGCTGCTTTGCCAGAACTGTGGGGTGAGCACCAAACCAGGCCAGCAGGGAGTGCTTCAGGGCAGAAGCGCACAGCATCAGCAGAGTTTGGTCAGACAGAAGTTCTAGAAATAAAATACCAGGCCATACTACAGTTGTGGTTTAGTATGGGCCTTCTTGCACATATTTCTATCTTCCTTTCTTACCTCATGTTCAAAACTCAGTGTTCACAGCTGCAGGGCAGGTATTGAGTTCCTCTGCCCTATGGTAGGTGATAGAACTGCACTGCTTGCTGCATGGTGTGTGAGGGGAAGAACGTGTGAGTGTGTTAGCTGAAACACAGCACCTTGGGAACCGACTGGCTCCTTATATACGCAAAGGATAATATCCACCAGTCTGTTGCTGAGGTAAACCCTCCTGCTTCCAAGAGGTTCAAGCAGAAAAGCTTTGAATCTGTACTTAGGTTGGAGGGGGGGGGAAGGAAACCAGCCACCTTCAAGCCTGAGGGAATGGAGCTTGTTAGAGCAGATAACTACGATACTTTTATGAAGTGGATCAAGCCCCCTCACCTCAGGGGAGGAAGTGTGGGGTGTTGATAAGATTGTACCACACAGATGATTTTGGTAATTAGCGCTATCTCTAATGTAATCACTCACTAAGAGGTTTAGCTGGGATGTGACTTACCCAGGAGAGGCACTAGAGGAAAGGGGAAGAAAGGACAGGTGAGAAGAGCAAGATATAAGTAGTCTTTGCCCTTCTTTAATGCTATCTGTAGATCTCAAAGAGTCTACCCCACTTTTGACAACAAGTGTGTAGCAGCTCTGTAACATAGTATTATCCGCTTTTTGCATAGGAAGGAATAAGGTACAGTAATGTTGCTGGCTATGGCTAGGCTGCCTGATGTGTAAGAAACTATGCTGGGAATAGAAGAACATGGACACCGAGAGCAAGCACTCTCCTTAGTGTTCCATGGTACTGAGACACACCCCAAACCAGGAAGGTGTATGAGTGAGACAACTTGTGCTTATACTTCAGAACAAGTCTTGCCTTAAGAAGTCGGTTGTTCCAGGTTTACCAGAAGCAGCAGGTCAATCTCATTAGAAAAGATAATATGCTCATTAGTCTCTTCTGCTAGGGAGTCCCTCTTGCATGTGGCTCTTTGTCAGTCAAGAAGATTCACTGGGATAGCTTCACAATTTTCTGATCAACTGTGCTGGTTGTCTCCAAATGAACACCCCCTTTGAGATTCGATGCTGCCATCGCTGTGTGGGTTTTGTTGCAGAGATGCCACGTGTAATAATGGCCAGTGATAACACACTGATTAATTTGGTCTCCAAACTTGCAGACACTTTTTAAATCTGACATTGTGAGAATGGCTCTGGTACTGCATTTGAAAATTTTCTCCATTTGTAGATTTCATCTCATGCCACAAATTCCTAGTGAGGAGGTGTTATTTTATTTTTCTAACTTTCAAAATGAAATCTGTTCTTCAGCCTAGGTGCTGCAATCCTGATTCTTAGTTGCTTGTAATATTCTTCCATGCAATACCCCAACAGTCTTTCCGTGCACACATTTAGGCTCCTGTTTGCGCTTGATTCTTGCAGACACAGTTGGAGTAGTTGGTTTCTCCTCTCCCTCTTTCTCTCGTCCAGTTCCCTAAGGCATCACCTTCCTCTCCAGACAAACAAATGCCTTGAAGCAAGCAGACGTCACTGTTGTAGTCTCGTTTGCATGGGAAGTTGTCAGGCCTGATCTGACCTGCCTTTCCATCAGGATTATAAAGGTGACGGATAGTCAATTTCAGGGATTCATGATCCATTTTAGCACAGCGCTTCACCTTGCAGCTAAGTAATATGGCTGTGATAAAATCAGCCATAATCACTGCATCTTACTCAGCACTGCCTTGGCTGTAAATATTGCCTTCATGTATTAAAGAAAGAAAAAAAAAAAATCTCAAATGGAAGGAGAGAAAAAAAAGAGATCTAAAGAGAAAGGTCTGTTGATCATAACTGACCAGGGTGGTATTTCCTTATACTGCAGGCTTTCTGAAAGAGGGAAGCAGAGATTGGAGCTGGTGGGCTCCTTGCAGTTCAGAGGAGACAGTGTAGGATGCACACCTGAAGCACCCCCCGTTACTGTGGGATGGTTCACTAGCAAAGCTAGGCCTGGTATGTACACTGCTTGAGAAGCTAATGAACTTTGGGGTTGCCTCCATTTTTCTTACAAGTGTTTCAAATCATAAACAATTTCCTTGCTTTCCTCTAAGTTCAATCTGTGATTTCATGAAGGAGGCATCATGACTGTCTTTTCTCTTTCCCAGAACATCTTAGGACTGAAATGGAAGCCCTTCTGGTTTCTGGGGGGGAAAAAAAAAAAAAAAAAGAAATGTCTTTCTTTGATTCATGATTACTCTGCAGCTGTTTGTTCACTTGTCCCAGCATCAGTGATCTTTGGAACAAGATCTATCTATCATGGTTCATTTACACCATATAACCATCCTGTGCCTCAGGGAGTCACTACTACATATTAAATCCAGATCCTTCATCTTTAGGACTGTGTTCCAAATTACCGCTGTAGTTTTTTCAGTGACTATAAAGATACCACATGTTGGAAGTGTTTAGATAGGTGATGTATGAAAGCTTACCCTGCTGTTATGTTGTCCCGGCCTTGTAGCAAAAAGCCATCATTGTCAGAACATATGTGAAGTATTTCTAGCATTGCCACAGACACAGTAAGGTCTCCTTCTAGTCAGTTGAAGTTTCCTGCCTCTTAGTTTACTCTGTGGTAAGATCTGATGCTAGAAGCAATGCTAGAAGCAGCATGATGAAACACTGACTTCAAGGGCTTTGTGCATGTCCCTAATGGGAAACCAAAAACCAGAAAGACTTTCAGGAGCTTTCCCCAAAAGAACAACTAGTAGGGGCTCAGCAGCAGTTATAAAAATGGTTATGGTGCAGTGATTTGTGTAGAGTAGAGGTGAATGATGCTATTACACTGTGGTTCCCTGTAAAACTGAGAAGCGGTTTCATAGGTGGGTAAAAGCGTGTGCTGTCCTCTGTTTTTGCTATACCTTCTCACTGTATGAGTCTACCATGTTCCGCTCTGTTTCTTTTTTCCCCTGTTAATTTATGATAGTCCTTGTTTTGCTCATTTCGTTTTAGGAAATAGGAAATGGGGAGAAGGGCAAGAAAAGTGGGAACATTGTCCTGGCTTTAATCTGGAAAGGGCAAAAGGTACAACACTACAGACAAATAAGTTTGAGTTTACATTATCTGAGGGAATAGCCTGTACACTGAACTCCAGGGCTGCCTTTTCAGCTATCTCCTAGCAAGGTGTTTTACACGGTGGTCTTTCAGATTTGCTTAGTTAGTCTCCTATGTGGAACTGCCTCTGTGCTGAACTTCAGCTGAACTGCATTGATCATCAGTGTTCTTTCTATCTGCTCTGGAAATTAGAAGAGAGAGAAGGGAAGGAGAAGTCTAGCTTGAAGTAAGGTTGCCTTCAATAAGAATTTAATTTAGATATTGCACAGTTACACTGTATTGGTCAAATCACAGACCATTGCGAGAAAGGAAAAAAAAAATTACTCTGGTTTTCTCTTCTGTAACCTCTGGATAAACCCAAACTGCCTGTTCAATAGCTGTGTTTCCATTCTTCCTTGCTTCTAAGGGCAAAATAGGCCAGTGCATCTACTGAAGATTAGACTGGATGTCTGTATCCCCTATGAAGTGTCTACCCAGACAGTAAGCATAAAATAGATTTCATATGGTATCTCATGCTGTCTGCTGGGCTGGATCCCCTGCCTTACTCCTCCTTGTTTGTGCTGTTAGGAGACTAGCTTCAGCAGCTGGCTGAGGAGTTGTCCTCCCTAGGGGAACCTTCAAATAGCGTGAAGTCATCCACACAAACCTACTTCCACAGAGGGGAGAGGAGGAGACAGAAGCAGACGTGGCAGGTCTGCCTTGTGCTCCTTCAAATCAGGCCTCTGTCTCACCACATGCTGATAAGAAATCAAGGGCACTGTGGAAACCTCAAGCTCTGAAGTAAGGTGGGGCAATCCATACTCCCAGTGGGAAATGACATATGAAAGGAAAAGGTGCTTCAAGCCAATGTTGCTGTGACAATGATTGTTTATGCAGGGCTGGGTATTATGTTGGTTAAAACAGCAACACCTCAGTGACATCTCTGATGTTTCCTGAGCAGTGGTTCTCTAAGAACATCCCCCCCCCCCCCCCCCCCCCCCCCCCAAAAAAAAAAAAAATCCATGTGAGGAAACAGGTGCTCTGAAGACTAATTATAGAGTGTAGATCCCATTGTATTGGCTTCCTGGGTATTTTCTTCTTTTTTTTTTTTTAAGTTTTCTAGTTTGATACTTTTCATCTAGTTGAGCAAGTGGAAATGAGTCTTGCTAAGCATTGGTCCACATTGCTAGTAACCATTTCGACATTTCTCACAATACTTTGGTTCCTACTGCCAATTTAACGCGATCACTTGGTGTCCAAGCACAGTGGCCAGGAATTGAACAGGATAAGACACGTAGCTGC
Organism: Egretta garzetta; assembly: GCF_000687185.1. NCBI lineage: Eukaryota > Metazoa > Chordata > Aves > Pelecaniformes > Ardeidae > Egretta > Egretta garzetta. Next base: position 644,459 of record NW_009258260.1, read on the forward strand.
ACTGACTCTGCCAGAAACAATTCCTTCAAATGAGAGATGAAGCAGGGTTTAGGGGTAATGTCTGGGAGCAGGTCTCTACTTTGATTATTTACTCTGTGTCTTTAAGGAGGAATTCAGTCCTCAAGGCAATGAATGGAGCCAAAATCCTGCCTACATTGCAAGCACTTTTCAAAATTTAGAAAGCCTTCACAGTTATAGAAGCAAAAATTTCTTTCCTTCCTCTCTCACAATGTTTCCTTTTCTCCAGGAAAGACTAAAAATAAATGGGCAAATTAAATGCATGTTTACAGATGCTGCAGGATTAAACTGTTTGAATCTCTTATTTTCTGACAAACTTTAGCTGCAGCTTTCCTTTCCTGCTGGTTACAAATACCCCGTTACCGGTTAACCTGCTTTTCCTCCCCATCTCTGGTTGTCCTTTTCCCCTTTCTAAAAATCTCAACAGTTTTTCCCTAGGGGTGCTGTGGGGATAGAGCGAACATGCATATTGCAGCAGCTTTAGGTGGAAACTACTTCTGCTGAGTAAAACGCTTCCACTTCCCTGACATCTGAAATCAAAATTTCTAGCTGAAAGGGTAGATCCCTACATGGCTGTGGTTCTGTGCCAGGAAACGCTGGCACAGGTAATAGCACCACATGCGTGTGCTGCCAGACTTGAGCAAAGACCCTGGGACCAGAGAGAGAGGGTGTTGGTTTCAGTGTAGCAGTCAGTGCATCTCCATTGTTTTCACGGGGATGGTGCCCACTCTATAAAAGCCTAGATGAACACAGGCAAAGCTCTTTCTTCTTGCTGTCCTAACAGAGGCATAATGATGGCCCTAGAGGATCAAAAGGAGCAGCACACATGGTGTGGGGCAGTTGTGTTGCTTTGGGATCAAGGCTGGATGGAAGACTGTTCTCCAATATCATTTGCACATTGTCAGTCCTGATGTAGAGGTGAAAGACCATGTTTCCATGTTGGGAAGAGCTGCATCTTTGAGGAGACGTTTAGAAGATGAAAAAGTGTCAACCCTTTGATATAATGGTGAGCTCATGGTCTTTGAAACTGCAGTGAGGAGCACCCTGCCCAGCCAGCAGAGCACTTGGCAAAGGAAATGTTATTCATCTGGGTTCTTACCTTGGGTTTTTCCTGAAATGACCTGGCTTGTTGCTGTTTCTTCCCTCCATGCTCTTTTTAAGCGGGTCGTGTTGCAAACTATTTGTGCTCAGACAGCTTTGTTAAAGTACATGCTATGATTCGATTCACTAAATGTCATCTTTTGGTTCACCTTGTCCTCTTAAGAGAGAGACTTCCCTCCGTAGGGGTGTACTGAAAAGAAGCTTGGTTAACATACCAGCTGCTTGGACCTCTTTTATCTTCCCTCCCCCTTCTTTGATACCCAGATCACACTCCTTCTAGGGAACTCCTTCCATCACAAGGATGTTTCCGTCTCTGTTCTTGCTCATTCACCACCTGACCCCCACAGCAAGTGGGAATCAGCACATCACTGCTTTTAGTTTAGTAATACCATCATCTTTATCATCCAGAGGCCTTCCAAATCAAATGCATGCCTGAGAAAGAATTGCTGTCTTGGCAAAGGGATCGGTGCCAGATACAGAGTATGAATTTAGTTCTCCCTCATTAGCTCAAATCCACTGCAGGTTAGTTATGACCGTAGAAGTCTTTTTTTTTCTCTGATGGCCACTTGGTGCTTCATGCATGTTGAATGGATGAGCCCCTTCCTTCTCCTACTTTACTGTTAGATTAATGCCAGTGCTTTGCAGCATGTGTGGTGGGTTGCTGAAAAAGGCCTGAGACTTTTGATGAGCTGATTTCTTAGTGCTAGATCTGTTGTGTGCAGCGGGTTGGGAAAATGCACAGAGTGTACAGCGCTGTACCACTGATCACAATAAGACAGAAATGTGGCACCATTAATGCCTCTGCTACTATCAGAGAGATGTCTATGTAATGACCTTCAAAAGTCTGGTATTTTTCCTCCACTCCTGGAGACTGAGCTAATAGTAGAGGGAGAGTGGTCCGGTTACTAGCCCCTCAAGTAGCAGTAGTACAGATACTCCGACTGTGCAGGTAGCAGCATTTGGCAACCACGTTTTCCATCATTAGCAAGTTCCCTCATATATTGACTCGTTCACACATTTCCATTCCATTCACCTGCAATTGTTTGCTTGTGGGTCTGCACTCCCTATGTGTCCTGTGCCAACAGTATAAAAACATGTGGCACTGGAATATAGGGAGCATCTAGCCCTTCAAAGGCCGGCTGCCCACAAAGCTTTCTGGCATGGAAGGTGTTTGTGGGTCTTGTGCTGTCATGGTGGTGGTGCCAGCGCTGCCAGGATACAACTTCTGCTAATGGTGCCAGAGATCTTTCCCAGGCAGCATCTGTAAACTGGATGTGCCTTGCCCTTTTTTGCTTATGTTTCAAGTATGTCAACTG
>NW_009258260.1:646905-659646 GCF_000687185.1 Egretta garzetta
CCTGCTGCCTCAACTACGTGCTTAAAATGCAGTGACCTAGTGGAAATCACTGGCACAACGTGGATATCCTAGTCTTTTTTTGCCTTCATTTCAGAAAACACGTACGTGCCTCTGTCTAGCCTCAGAAATTCATGGGAAGTGTTTTGCTAGCAGTCTTAGCAAGCTCCTGTAACAAGGCTTCTCAGGGGATTTTGTAGCCATTTTTTATTATTAGGTGAGCATTAACAATGCAAAGCTCTGCAAATCACATGGAAAGAACACTGTGCAATTACAGATGCAGAATTGTACAGTAGAAGTGTGACTGCTGAAGTCTGAACACAGGACTACAAAGATCTAAGCTGTACTGTTTTGCCAGAGTTGTTATTTAGCTGCCTTCCCACCAATCTTCAGTTTTCCCTTGTGCAAAAATAAAGCTGCAGTCGAGGAGGCTTCTTTCACTACTATGGGAATGCAGTTAATCGCCTGAGCAGCTGTGGTTCATGCAGTCTAGTGGCTGTATCTCTTAATAGTGACCTAAGGCCAGATGTACTAGCGGAAAGTCAGCCATGAAATAGAAGCCAAAGGTAGGGATAGAGGTATATCATACAACTTTGTTAGATTTCCTACACTGACTATGGTCAGAACACTCTAGTAAGTAAACATTTCTGGGTGAAAAGGTGGCTGTTCTGTGAATGACATTACAGATTTGCAAGGTAGGATTTTCCTCCTGAGTGCTAAAACTGGTGCTCCAATTTAGGTGTCTGGCATGAAATATGACACCTGTTTAAATGGGTATACTTTGGCTTTTCATCTAGCGTGGAAAAGAAAAATGTGTTGGAGACTACTGAGTTTGCGGTGCTTTGTTGGTGTTTCAGTGACAGTCTGAACAGACACATTCAGAATGTTGAAGACTACTTAACCCTGTTATTTTAGAGAGGCTGACCACCTGAGCCGCCGTCGTTCACGTAGTCCACTCAATTGGAGGGGACAGGAAAGGTTTTGGGGTTTTTTGAGGATTTTATGTTTGTTTTCCAGGAAAACTGTTCTCCTGATGGCTTCCCATTCATTTCAGTTGAGTGTGGTTTAAAACAAAACTAGCTAAGTGTTCTTGCAGAGTCCTCCTCCTCACCTTTTAAAAAGCAGATCCTCAGGTGATCTACAGAGTCAGAGTTAAAACAACTTAATGTTATCTGTAGATGTGCTCCTGGGTCCCCTGGAATGCAGTAGTTTTCTGAATTTTCCACTCATCAGATATCGTCTAGGGTAAAAAGAATATAAATTTCAAATGTTGAATGGAAGCAGGAAAAGAATCCCTTAGGGCTTATTTTACACAGGGAAATGAACTGGTAGAACTACAGTGGAATAATTATAATTATACCACTGTGGCATAGCCATAAATGACATAGAGTAATTGTATCAGAGGCATCTTACATTTATTCTGAAATACAGTGCTCACATAGGGGAGTTATTCTGCTAGTGCTACAGCAGATGGTTATTATTATTATTATTGTTGTTGTTTATTAACCAGCATTTAATTTAGCACTTTTTTTTGCTGTAGATTTCAAAGTGCTTGAAAATTAAATCTGTATCATGATTCCTGTTTGAAGTACCACTGCTGTCCTTCAGGTCAGTTTATACAAACTCTCAGAAAAAAATTTAGATGTTCTTTATTCATCATAAAAATGAAACAAAAAAAAATGGACACCTCTCCTATGAGGACAGGCTGACAGAGTTGGGCTTGTTCAGCCTGGAGAAGAGAAGGCTGCGGGGAGACCTGATTGCGGCCTTTCAATACCTAAAGGGGGCCTATAGGAAAGATGGGGAAAATCTTTTTAGTAGGGCCAGCTGTGTAAGGACAAGGGGTAATGGTTTTAAACTAAACCAGGGTAGGTTTAGACTAGGTATAAGGAAGAAATTCTTTTCAATGAGGGTGGTGAAACACTGGAACAGGTTGCCCAGAGAGGTGGTGGAGGCCCCATCCCTGGAAACATTCAAGGCCAGGTTGGACGGGGCTCTGAGCAACCTGATCTAGTTAGCAGTGTCCCTGCTCACTGCAGGGGGGTTGGACTGGATGACCTCTAGGGGTCCCTTCCAACCCAAAACATTCTATGATTCTATGATACCCAAGTACTTTTCCTTTGCAGTTCACCTTAAACATACATATCTAGGAGCCAAAAAAGATAGGTTTTATTCCCAGCTCTGCTACTGACTCTTTGTATGTGACCTTGGCCAAGTTATTTCATTTTTACAAATGAGAATAATAGTGCTGACTTTGCAGAGGTATTATGAAGCTTTATTTTTAAAGCTTGCAAAGCCTTTTGAGATCTTAAACTTTGCTATCTCCTTCCACTTTAAAGTACAACGATTATTAAACACATTTATCATATGGGTTGGATACAAACGTTTCAGCCATCTGATCTCGGTCTTTTTCATTTTTAAGCTTCAAAGCCTAATTGAGATTTAGATTCTGTAAGTTTCACTGATTTGCTTCATTTCTAGTGTGTGGATGATACTGTACATCCTCCTTTCCCTTCCCACAGCCATGTAAAGCAAATCTATGGCCAGCCCATAGATTTCCACTTCCCTCGTGGGCCTTCACCAGTAGATGGAGGCCGATGTGGCAGAGCTGACAAGATCAAGCGTTGTTAGGTCACTGATCTCTGCACTGAGGATTTTAATTACTTATCTTCTTGAGCCCTCAGTGGCCTAATTGTTGCTGGGGCTCTTGAATCTTCTTGAGAGACTGGGTTGCAATCTTTGCAGGGTAATGCTTCTAACACTTTATCTTTGCTGCTAAAGAAAAATCATGCCTTTTGTTGTAGTTTCTGAATACTGTAAAATGATCCCATAACGGCACCTCATCAGCATCTGCAACTTTTGCCTCTTGGTTTCCATCTTTAATGACCACTGTGGTTGGATGTCTTCCCTGCACCCTCCAAAGCAAATACCAGGCAGTGAGTTTTTTTCCTAGCAAAACTTTCTGCTTCAAGTGCCAAGCATACCTTATGCATGAGGAGATGCTGGGAAAAAAAAAAAAAAAAAAAGCTATGCATCTTTTACTTGAGGCAATGTATTTTACATGTCTCCTAAGCAAACTAATGTTTAAGTGGAAAGTACCTGGTAACCCTGAAACACAGTCCCCCTGCATAGATGCATCAGTGATTTCTACAATGCAAATGAAACGTAACTCAGAAGGTGAGCATTAACGGAAGGTATGTTTGCTATGCCGGGATCCACACTCGCACTGGAAAATTTGGAGGGATCTGTACATGGAGAAAAAGTTGAAAACCAATGCTTTAGAAAGTCCCAGTGTTTTGTTTCCATAGCCTAGTGGTGGTGCCAGTCTGAAACAAGGGAGCTTTGTCTGAGTGAGGTACTAAGCCAAATTCTTTGCACCTTTCTGAATGTATTCTTTGCAGTGCGTCAAAGATGATGCATTAACTGCAGTGCCTTGGTCTGATGTATGACAGGTGACAGCACTGTTTCTCTCTAACTCCTTTTTTTTCTTTGCAGTTTCAGTTAGATGTGGATCAGCACTATTATATGGTAGCCTCCAGTTTCTGTACGCCCTCAACAAATGCTTCAGTAGGCATCTCTAGCTGGTGGATGTCACACCCCCTTCTCATGAAGACCTCTGTTCTCTTTGTGCCAACCAAATTGCTTGGTGGACACAATTCCCTCCTTTTGCTTACTCAAGGATAAAAGGTGCTCGTGGAGTACTGTTTACTTGAGGCTTTCTATACACTGGTCTATCTTCCAGCCAAAGTCCAATACTTCTTGTACTCGAACAGACAGGTGATTGTTGAAAGCCTCAGATTTTGGCTACGCTGTTTGCTGTGCTACATCATAGAAAACACTAACTTTATTTGAAAGACAAGGAAAAAGTAGGGAATGATTGTTGGCATTACGATGTTGAATAAGGTTTATAATAGCAATAATCCTCCACGAAAACAGTTGTTATCGTAGTTAATGTCCGCTTTGTCAGTGTGTTAACCTTCCTTGGCTTTGCCTCGGGCCATTGAATGACCAACCATTCGTTAAACACCCGGGAGCAACGAATTTTCAGGGGGAATATTATGGAGTTCATTTGCTAAGTGAAGCACTTGAAACAGCACGCATATCGCTTGTTACAGCTTATGCGTGTGTTACCTGCCCCAGCTCTCACACACATGAACTTGGCCATAGGCACAGTTCTCTCTTCTCACACGTGTCCTCATTTATGCCCTGGCGTGCACTGATTCATGTCCTCCCATGTTAGGCCTGAATCCACGTAATACAGATGGGCTTCTAAGAGGAAGAGGGAAGATGCATGTCTATGAAATGGTCTGACAAATTGGGAGAGGCATATCTCCATTTTTTTTCTCACCTTTCTGTAGTTTCTGCTTTTCCTGCATTTCAGTTTCCTTTGTTATTTTTCCTAAAACAGTTGTGTTTTCACCTAGCTTTCAACAGAACAGCCATTCAGACACAGACTGTATGATCCCCGCTGAACTGTACTGATTTTAACACTCCTCCTACTTTGGCTTGCTCTCTACACCAGAGATTCACTCTTTTCTGATACTGTTTACCATGTGATGGTACCTTTCCTTGGTATCTTTCATGACACCCAAACATAAGACTTAGTCTTCTACTTTTGAGCTTGACAATTACTTTTATCACCTCTTCTGTTGTTTTCCACTGTTCCCTTTGCTTTTCTCAGGCAGCTGAAGTTAAGTCTGTCACTAACCAAAGTGAATAAATGAACTATGTTAGGGACCCAAATGCTTTTTCCCCACTGAAGAATTGGTGCTGTCATGTAGCACTGAGAGCTGTAGCCCCCACCTTCCCCCATACATTCCTGTAGGCCAGGGCACATCTGAACTGGTTTTCTCCAGGCTGAGGGTTCCGCTACATACCAGAAAAATCGATCATACACTATGTGGAATGTGGTACCCACAACTTGCCTCTTCATTTCTGCCTGTAAAATGTTATGTAAAACTATTGAACTTTATACCCTTTATCACTGTATGTTGTGAGTGTAAATCTGTTTTCTCTTGTATCAATTTCTGAGAGATTTACTGCGTTTGTATAAAAATAGCCTGTGTGTACTCTGCTGCTGCTAACCTCTGCTTGCATTTTAAGTCTTTAAAAGTTCCCCAGGTCAAGGATCACGTCTTTCCAAGTATCTGGAAAGCAGGTAGAACATAGCAGTGCTTCTTCATGTAAAAAGGAAAGGGAGGGGGGGAAGTTCTGCCATATTAGGATTGCAAAGGTTACAATGAAAGCTCCTGCTGTTGAATATTGAAATCTATTTGAAAATACAATGCTAGACAGCACACTATGGCAGGAGCAGCAAGAGGGCACACCGGAGTCCCTGGCACCCCTTTGCTTAAAGAGGAAACTGTACCTTGTGCTTCAGATATGCAAATGCAGGTGCTCTTTCTACTTCCTCAGCACTTCAGAAATTAAAATGGAGAAAAAGAGTCTCCTTCAGTGGCAGCTGCTCTTAATTGCACCTCTCTGTCTCAGTATGAATTTTGTTACTTTTTAAGGGCTCCCCTGCTTTCCTCCCTGTCTTTCTGGAATGGTAAAGTGCTCTCACTTGCTGCTTGGACGCTCCCAAGTGCTGCTCGCTGCAGGTGTCAGTCTGACAGTTTATGAGAGCACTTCATAATCCCATAAAGAGACGGAGAGGAGAGCACTTTGCGATGCACAGCCAGAGATGCTGCTTAGCTTCATATGCTCTTCACATGCAAATTAGGAAGGCTGCTTTCACTACACAGGCCCTTCAAGACACACAGAAGTGCAAACATTTTCAGACAGAGTCTGTATCTGGTAAGCAAACATCTTTAACTTTCCATAAGTGTGTCTCCCTTGTCCTCCTATCAAATAAAAAAGCAAGGAAACTAAGTAACTAAATAAATAGTTATTAGGAATAGTTATATTGACAAAACTAAATAAACTTAAATAGCTAAATAACAAGATTTCCATCTCGTCCTTCTGTGAGATTCCAGCCATAGCAGGAAGGATGCAGAAAAGCAGCACATGCACAAGCAGAGGTTCAGGCCATTGAAATGTTGGGCATCCAGGGCACCAAGATAATGAGCTTTCTGAGATCATGTGGTTTAAAACCACAATAAGCCGAAGGCTTATCTGTTTGATTCCTAAGCCATTAGGATGCACTTGGTTCACGTTGTTTTAGCTTTTTTAAAATGTTAAAGATTATTTCTTTTTTTCTTTTCTTTAAAAAAACAGCCAAAGACAGAAAGAAAAAAAACCCCAGGGGTGTGGTTCTCAGCTTTAGAAACTAGTGATTTAGAAGTAAAAAAACCCCAAACATTGCTTGTAAGAAGACTTGTGCAGAGACTGGCATGATGACTGCCTTTAGGACACTTCATTAAAGCATAAATAGCAAGGGGATGAAATGTTCAATTTGCAATTCCTTCTTGCCTCTTTGGTACATTTAATTTACTTTTAATATAATTATTCATTACTTAATACAGCCAAACATTATTTACCCAAATATCTGTGGTATAAAATGTGTTTATCCAAAGTGCAGTCATATCCCTCAGTTGCTCCCGATGTATCAGACAGTCCTCTGTTCTGCAGAACCTTTTACTAGCATGCCTTATGTGACATCCCATTCCTGTCAGATAAATAAAGGAAGGTGAGAACATGTTTTTAAGGACTGTCCTGCCTAGCTCTGGATTTATAAAATGCTGCTGCTAGAATTTGGGACAACGTAATGAGCTGCTTGCTCACTCGCCACTCACACAGCATTCTGTCACCCAGGCGTGGGGGAGGGTATTTTCCACAAGCAAAAAAGAGGCAGTGGGACAACGTTAAAAATGCAGAGGGCTTGGTATGATGGCTTTTGACTTCTGTGTCACAGATTTGAATGCAGCCCAGGAAATGAAAGCTGCTAGCTGCTTCATGGTGCTGTCTCGGGAGAATATATAGGCTTCACATCAGTTCCTTGTTCTTGAATCAAGGAATGTTGAGCCAAACAGAAATCCTTCCATGGGTTTTGCTGGCTTCCGTGAGCTTTGGGTAACCTAATGGGCAGCTCTGTAAACTGCATATCCCCAGCCTGTAAACTCTCTCTAGACTATAGAGTCCTGACAGAAGGGCCAAGCCTGAGGTCTGATCTCTGGCCTGGAGACGGTCCCTCTGTATCAGCATTTGAACATGTCTTTGGAATAGGGTGTGGAAAGCAAGCGTTGTTCCCTGCCCTGTGGATTAATAGAGAATTTCCTGGGAGTGTTAACACAGCACATTAAAGCCAAAACCCTCCCCCCTTCACCCCCCCCAATCAAAACCACAACCAACAAAAATACCCTTTATTATAAATACCCATGTGAATAGTGCCTATCTGAAGTCACACAGTTTGTTGCACTAGCATAATATATATATATAATGTAGTATAATGTCCCTGTGTGTCATTCCTCTCCCTGCTGATTCTTAGCACCTTTTATCCAAGGTTCTCAAAGTCACTGTGAAGCAGTAATGAATTAAGCTGCACAGTACCCCTGCTAGTTAGGTAAATGCCATTTCTGTTTCCACAGATGGGGGGAAATGAGGCACAAACAGGTTAAGTGCTTCACCTAAGGTCATGCTCTAATGCATCATTGTCCTTTTTCTGCATGGTGAGGGCTCTGTCCCCCCTGCCGAAAAAACTGCTCAGAACTGTTCTCTGGCTCTCAGCATATCTGATGAATCCCGTTCATACAGACAAAAACTGGGAGCTGGAATTATACTCTTGTCCTTCAGCTGCCTAAAGCAGACTTCTGAAACTTGAATTAAAGGACATCTTTATTAGCTTTCTGTAGTGCTAGCAGTTAATTAATGACTTATTTATACCTCTCTGTGGGTCTATCCAGTATAGGGCAACACAGTAACTGTGTGTTACATCTATGTAACGAAGCACAGGTTAGAACTGTCTTACGACTGCTGGTTCTGTGACATAGAAAAGGCCTTATGGTGGCTTGAAGCTTCTTGCTCCCAGTTTCTGGATGTTTTAGGGAGATTAAGCAGTGTTCCTGAACACAGTAGTGCTTTGTTTCTGTATTGATTAAACTTTTACATACGCTGCCATCTTCTCGAGTTTGTCATTCCCCTCCTGTCTCTTAGCCCCATAGTTTTGGGAAACGGCTGTCATCACCATCTTGCTGATGAGGGCAAATGGCTGAAATGACAGAAACGTCATTCTGTTTGCAAACAAGATGAAAGAAAACCTGAAACTCAAATGCACTTTCAACCATCAAGTGGAGAAAACTGTCATCAGATCAAGACTTGATGGTAAAAGATTCCTCTCCTGTTCTTATTTTATATGCAGGCAGAGGCAGGAAACGATGAAGACTAGAAAAAGCAAGTTTCAGGATCCAACACCCACAATTCCCAAGGGGCTGTTAGTCTTTTTTCTTCCCCCCCCCTCTTTTTCACAAGAGTATCCAGGACATGTGTGAATGATCATACTGTCTTCCACTCCCAAGTGGCTTCAAGTCTGTTCTTCAACTCATGATCACAGACTCTGTATGAAAGCACAGAGCCTCTTAATGTGACAGCTCTAGGGGACAAGTCTGAGCTGATGAGACAAAGTTTTGTCAGCCAGGTGTCTTGCAAAGACTTTGTTTTTAGTGGAAAGATGAGACTGTCTTCAGAAATACTTGGTGAGAGCTTTGTTTTTCCTGCCTTGTTTTCTTCCTTGTTGCTTCTCTGGCCGGTCAGTGGTGAGTGATTGCTGAATTTTTGTCTTCTCACAGCTCTGTGTACAGTGTGCCCATTGCTCCCACCATCTCTGCTTTGGAGCTGTTGTATATGGCAGGTTGCTATGCCAGTCCCAGCATGATGAACAAGAGTTTCATCAGCATTTGGGGCTGAATGCAACTAATTGGAAGGAGGTGACATAAGTGTTCCACATAAGTGGAACAAAGGGAAAGAAAGGAAAGGATGATACTCATCCTCCTGCTCTGCCCATCAGAACGTCTTATCCTGTTTCACACCCACTCATGCATGTGCACTGGTGTGCGCAAGTGAACTTCTATTATTAATTTGCTTCTGACACGCTGCTTCTGAAATTTGGCATGTTTTGATCAGCTTTTTTCCCTTCAGATATCTGTTTGGCTAAAACTGTGTCCTTCCAACTTCATCCAGAACATACAGAGTTCTGGAGTAATGTTTAGAGGCCAGAAGAAGCAGGGCACGAGAGCTTCTCTAACGCAGCTTGTTCTCACATTTTTTCGGAGTTATGAGGAACAGTTGTGTGTTGTTCCTGCACTGGTGTTCTTACTGTCTCATATATACCTCCCTCTGTCAAGACCAGTTGGAGAAGCAGGGACACAAGAAGTCACACACCCTTTTTGAATCTGCAGGTCGCATATCATCAATTACTTTTTGACAGGGTCAAGCAAGAATCCTGAGAAGAGTCAAACTCCATAATTAAAGGCCATCCCCCAGGTAGCTGATGTGTGTACTGAAGGACTATGAAAAATACTGCAACAAGCAAGGTTTCTCCTGTTTGGTCCTCCGAGCAACAGTTTTAGGTGCCAATGAAGTAGCTTCATCAAGAATCCCCTAGACTTCTCAAAATAGAAGGTGAAGTGAAATAGTTGTAACCCTTCGAATTACTTACATTTGAGGGTGTAAAGTTGACCCTTATGCTTTACATAACATCTCTCTGATCACAGACAGTAGTTCTTTCTGGCTGTTGAATGCCAGATTCTTGAAATAAAAATAGTCACTTTAACACGCCCGCATTTTACTGGGTAACTTTAGTCCAATACAGATGTATGTATGCATGTCTCCAGGTACATGTATGCAGCCTTGCTTGTAGGCATGTCCCCACTTTCTTGTTCACACACAAATATAGGCACATATCCGTGCTCCCTCCTTCTCCTAGCTTTTGGGCTAGTGATTACTGTAAAAACATAGGAGGGTGCTTTTGCCTTGGTCCTCTAGAGACTGGACTTTGGTCTCTAGAGGCTACAGCAATACAGGCAGCAATGCTGTGACAGCGTTTGTGAAGTTAAAGACTGTGAAATGTCCACCTGTCCTCTGAGAAGGCCTTTATCCTAGGAGCTCTACACTAGTCGGTGTCCTTATCTTTCAGGTTAAGTGCAACCTGAGGGCTACAGGGATGAAGCTTCTTCCCATCTTCTAAAATTATGGTTTTGCTTTACATTGCTTAATCGTAAAAGCCTTGGCCAGTGGCGGGTCCTCCCTGGGGCCAACTGGCATTGGCTCTATCAGACACAGGGAAAGCTTCTAGCACCTTCTCACAGAAGCCACCCCTGCAGCTCCTCCCCCCGCTACCAAAACCTTGCCAGGTAAACCCAGTACTTTACTAGAAGTGGCTAGAGAAATGAAGAAAGTTTCTGCAAATGTATATGCATTCTGTTAATAAGTTTTTCTGAATCAAAGTCTATCACAAATGCATCCAAAGGACAACGTACATAAACTCTGTGTCCTGCAGTTAGTTATACAGCCCTTAAAGCAAATAGGTACAAACTAAGTCCTTGCGGAAGTTGATGAGAAATATCTAAGTACTTTTGAACACTTGCACCTTAAGAAGTTGCAGCAAGGTGAGATCCTGGAGTGTGGAAAAACAGAGGAGCTGGAAGGTATGTTTGTATTATTTAGGCGAGTCTTCATGAGCAGCCTTACATTAAGGGTAGAAATTATTTTCTCCAGTATACACAAGGGGAAACTTAGGGCTCGATAGCATTAATTTTTTTTTTTTTCAGTTGATCTTTACTAAAAAGATAATTTTCTTCCATAGGCAGGGAAACTGAGGCAGTGCTCCAGTTATTCACAAAACTTCTGACCGAATAGGAAGCAGAATCCAAATTCACAGACTCCTAGTACAATGCTAGAAACCTACCTTTTCACAGGAGTGCACACAGAGGTTTTTATATAAGGACAAGAATAGGAGGAATAAAGCATGCATTTCCTTTACACTGTTTTTGCAGGTGCTACTGACAACCCTCATAAATATTTTAAAGTTTTCTCCTCTTATGTAGACAGCCGTAGAAGTTCACCTGCTTAGGTAAATCTCTTGGGCTAGGAACCTAAATTAACAACTGTGTTGGCTACACTGGTGGAGGGAGATAAACAGTGATGATTAATCAAGCTCAGGGAAATTAAAATCATGCAGTTCTGTGAATCTCAGAGAAGTTGTGGAGTTTGTTTTGAGGTCTGGGAAGTGGTTCCAGCCTTCTCTGTACTTATCCAGGCAGAATGTCCTTACTGATAGCCAAAGGCATAAGCTAAGCAGAATTGCCAAGCACAGCAGATTGCCAGGGGCATTCAAACAGCCACAACCCCAACTGCCTCATTTGCAGAGCATGGCCGCTACCAGCACTGAGAAAGGATGTGTGTGGCAGTGATTACCTTGGTGGTTGGAGCCATGGTTGCCCCTGTCTTCCTCATCTTCCCCGCAGATGCTGCAAGCCTGTTTTCCTTCCTGGGACAGGAATGGCAAGGTCTCAGCCATCATCCATTGGATGGCAACCTTCAGTTTCCCCTATGGTGCTGGGAAACTCGGAGCTAATGATTCTGCTCACGGGAATGATGTGAGTTCCTGGGGTACCATGTATGCTGCAACAAGGTATTTGGTGTGGGCTTCACTAAATCATTAACTCTCCTGAGAAGCTATCACTGGGTAGCTATGTTAGTCCTAATGTGTTCAGCTTTCAAGTCACTGTCACCAAATAAGCCTACTTGTGAGCATTTACAGAGTCCTGGCTGAGCCTGTGTTGCTACACAACGTTGGAGTTGCATATCTTTGATCTTTGCATTGTGGAATAAGAAACTGTGCGCTTTACTCCTTGTACATATGGTGACCTCACCATGTCTCCAGCATTATAAACTCTTGTGTAATCTCTTCATCTTCTTCCACATTTGAAGTCTTATTTAGCCAGAATCCTTCCTTTCTGATTGTTGCTCATTCTTGAATTGCCAGATCAGGACATAGATCAGGACAAAGAAAACGAAGAGTGAGGAGCCCTCTTTTGGTTGTTATAGCCTCTATTCAACATCAGTGTGTAGAATGTGAGAGAAAAACCCCTGAAAGACTTACCAGCATTGATGGGACCATTCCTTTCTACAGGCCTTCACAGACCAAATTAAGAGTAATGAGGAAAAAGTTGCATCACTGGCTCTTTTTTGCTGCTGGATAAAGTAGAATCATTGATGGAACTAAACCCCTATGTATAAGAAGCTGGTCCATTGTAAAGTTCAAAAACAGAATTAAAGTGATGTTTCTCAAGCTTTTGGGGAGGGCCAGTCATATGTTGCTGGTAGCAGGAACGTTTGTATGACATTGAGAGAAATGGTGAAAGCAGAAATATCACCCTAGTGATATAACTTTTTGGTGGTACATCAAGGGACTTGATGTCCCTCTTTGATGTACCCCTCCTTGGTGTATCACTGTTCCCTACCAAGGAGGTTCCAAGGAGGAGCCCCTCCTTGGCTTATCAATGAGTTATACATGTGTAATGGCCACAGCTTCACTTTAGATGCAGGGGGGTATTTTTACTTTTTAGATATACAGCACTGATTAAAACCTTGTGAAGTAGTTTGCACCCTTCAAGGGATAAATACCAGAAATGTATGAAAAAATGTTGCAAGCAGCAGAGACCTTATCCTTTATTTTTTTTATTTTCTGTTCCTTTGTTACTGGTGCTAGTAGTGAGGATTTTGCAAGGATTTAAATTTTGTTCTTTGCTCCTTTTAGAGGCGTTCAAGAGAGAAGTTGTAAAGCTGTGGATATTCTTCTAGTGCCTG
>NW_009258260.1:659657-722996 GCF_000687185.1 Egretta garzetta
ACATTTAGGGAAATCTGCAGGTTTACTAAAAACAGCTATTGTCAACAAGAACGGAAATTGAACAGAATTACTGTCAAGTATTGTCAACAGAACAGAGATAATTAACTCATAGCAACATTCTGAGTGGTCAGAAAAACTTTCTCTAAAACTTCTTCCATTTTTTCCTTTAAAATTGATTTTGAAGGATAATTGGGAATTCCCTTTGAGATGATTTTGAATACAGCTTTGATGGTGGTTCTTGTTTAGAGTGACTTTTTATCGTGAGAACTTTATTGAGTGATGTACATCTTGGGGGAAAATGAAGACTGACCTAAAGTGGATTTCTAGAATGTTTATTTTGATGTCTCAATGTTCTGTTTTCAATGATTATCTCTCACACCTGCCTGAAGATCTAGAAAAAAAATCTGTAGATTAGGACATCTATTACTGGTTATAGCTCTGCTCATTTTATTCACTTTTCTGTCCTACTCAAGGCCATGTATAAGCTCATGACATTCAAGGTTTGCTTGTAAGTGATTTTCAGAGCAACACCTTTCCACCGGTGAACCATGACAATGACAGTGTATGATGGCATCCTGGATGTATGTTCTTCATCTCAGTGGTCTAGTGATATTAACCCTGTTGCAGATGGTCTGCAACCTGCATAAGCGCTGTATCCCAAACCAGGTTATTTGTGTCCCTGTGCCTTTTGCATTTGGGCTTGGGAGTTCAACCTCGTCTCCATAAACATCTTTTGTAAAGTGGGTCATTAATTCTTTAAAATGTTTTTCTGTCAAAACAGCAACATTAAGGTATGTTTGTTTTCTTTTAGTGACTTCCTGCAGCTAACAGTAAAATCTTTCTTTTTCTGGCTTTCGGCTTCAAAAGTTTTCCTGATATATATACTTGCCCACTTTAGGCAACACTAAAAGGTTGGAAAGACAAGTCCTGCCTTTACCTCTGTAACGTCACTGCTGTAAATTCTTCCTTCACTGACATTAGGGCAACATTTTCATGCTGAGTGCTTGTGTACAAGTGGGGAAGGAGGGAATGCATTCCTTTTATTTGAATATGGGTAGATGTTTTCAGAGGTATAAATGGAAATGAACACCGGTTACTGCTGGATTGCTGTGCCTGGGTTTGGTATTTAATTGCTACTTTAAGGTTTTATTCCTTTTTTTTTTAAACAATTCCGATGATGATGTGCAAATAATGATAGCTCCAGCTCACTCTATACCTCTTCTGATGCTCCAGGGCAGATCAAAAGAAGGAGCAGTGGCAACTTTGGTAAGCAGAGACAACAAATCTGACTAAATCTTCTTGAAGGACAGCTCCATCATAGAAAAAGGAGTACATTTTTGCACTTTTTTTTTTTTTTTAGGATCTTTAATACACTTTAAAAGATTAATTCCCAGCTCGCTCTAATTGGGAGATCTACCATTGGCAGCAAGATTATTTTGGGGGTATTAATAATTTCCTCTGTGGTCAGTAGGAAAAGGTGCAGAGCTGAGATCTCTGCTGCCTGCCAAAGGTTTGAGATAACCTATCAACTCCTCAGTCATGATGCAAAAAAGCATTTTTAATGCTCTTAATGTTGCTGGTTTTCCCACTCTCATTTGTGCTGATCCTTACCCAGTTCTTTCTCATTTGTCTGTATACCCATTTTTCTGTGCCTGTCTCTGTCTTGGTCTTTATCTCATTCTCCCATACATCCTTCTTGGTTTTCGTCCCCTTTGCACTTCATCTTTGTCTTAACTCAGTCTCTATTCTTTCTCTCTTGTTTTTTCCTTTGTCAATGTGTTTTCCTTTAGTCTTCTTTTGTGCATGCGTCTGTGTCTTCCTCTCTGCTCTCCCTTCCCTACTCATCCTTTATCTCTTTCCCACTCTTTCTCTTTTTTCCAATTCCATTAGCGAAAGTAGATAATAACTTGTGAATTCAAGTGGAACTTCATTTCTGAAACCGTACACTCGTGCTGGAACCCATTAAGCTCGATAGCGAGAAATGAGAGAAATCATAATTATCAGGCCAGTAAAATACATGAAACATAAAATTTGTCAGGGAAAGTAATTGAAATTATTGGAGCAGTTGGGTCCTGGTGCTGTGCAGACCCTCAGTGATAATGGAAAGGTTACGGGCAATGTTTAGCAATGCTGATGAGGCCCAAGGTGACTCAACGCCACCACAGTCAGCAACTTTATGCTCTGCTTACATTAATTTGCTAATCCATCTTTGGAAATGGCCAGGCTGAGCAGTGCATCGGGGTTCGTAGAACCCCTGCCAAAGAGCTGGTGTAGCCAATGTTGCAAAACTTTTGCTTTCGTTTTCCTGTTACTTCACCTCCCTGTCTTCGGCTCTGTTTCACATCTCTCTTTCTTTCCTCTTCTTCAGTCTTCCCATCCGTTTCCCATTGGAGCCATTTTAGAGCCTGCCTGTACAGTCATAATATGTTGATTATTTAAAGATTGTACTAAGGCAGTCCTATCCATTTCTCTAGCATTCCCCTCTGAGAAACTGTATGTACTTGCAAACTGCCAGGGAAGTCCAGGAGCTGCTGCTGCTGTTTCCATTCTCTCTTTGTGGGTGGGGAAGCTAAATCAAAGGAAACTGAAGTTGTCAGGATTCAAGCTGGACATAAGATATTTATGTCTTTGGTTACGCTCTCCCTCGCCACTAGATCAGCCCTCATCCGTTTCTTGACTAAAGAGATTGCAAGGGCTGTTGCAGAGCCAGTGCAGCCTTCAGTGCAACTAGCTGGGGGATTTGTGCTGACGCTGATTCAGTGCACGCTAAGTATCCCGTTGGATTCTGTGTTGTATAATAAAATGTTATTGCACCTGCTTCAGTAAGGCAGCCTTGAAAAATTGGCACGAGCGTTGATCAGACAAGGAACAAAATCTACTCGCCCACTCTCATAAAGGCAAACACTAATGAACTATTTGTTCTGCGTGGAGAGAATGATTTTGCAGGACTCCTTGTTTTGAAAAGGGAAAGGAAACAGCATCTGCTTCTCTTCAGAGCCTGAAACAGATTGTGAGAGTTACTGAATCATCCATCCCCCTCTTCCTTTCCAAAGGGTTAATGTGATCAGGAGAGAATGACATAGTGGTCCGCACTTTTGCCTTAGGATCACTGTTGGGGTGACACACGTAAGCCCTGATCAGAGTAGCCCGGTCTCCTCCTTTATTTCCCTACCTGTCATCATCCTCTGTCTACCTGTCTTCTGCCCAGTGTGTCCATCCAGGAGCTTTTTCACTCCTCTGGAGTTTCAGCCCAGCCATGTGTAGTTTGCAGATCGTTCCTGGGCCATTTTTAGGGAGACTGAAATGCTCTCTGCAGGGCGCCCGCTTTAAGTTCCATCTAGCACAGGTATCATCACCCCATTCCAGCAGCCTGCTGCCAGGCTCCTGCAGTACAGGTTGAGGCTGTTCGTTCTGAAAAGACCCGAAAGCCTAACAGGGCCCGCAGCATGGGCATAATACGGAGCTTCCTTTTTCTTTCTTTGGCCAAACAGTTCATTGCTTTCCCTGCTAACTGGTTGCTGCCGTGGAAGCGACTGCATTGCAACATCGTTGTGTGGTAAGCAGTTTTGTGGGCTGCTTTGACAGGACTGCCGTCTCCAACTAGGCGCACTATTAAAAAAAAAAAAAATCAACCAAAAAAACCCCAAACGATAAAAACCAAATTTTAATAAAATTAAATCCTCTCTCCAACAGTTCTTCCCCAGATGTGGTGCTGATCCTGTCGTTTTCACAGCAAATACATTTAGCACTGCTAGATTTCAAGCCCCAGAAAAAAAATGGTGTTTAACGAACTGTCCGAACAACCTCTTAGCAGCAGTAGGAGTAGCATAGCTTATTAAGGTTGATGGCTTGGTTCAAAGCAGAGCTCCTTATTATAGGGAATATGTTACACATAGCTTGTCTGAGGGGGCCAATTGCAGATACCTCTTCTATTACCATTAATACTTTTCTGATGGCAGTTACAAAACCACTGGGTAGGACTTTGCCGCTCCAATTTAAGAATAATCTATGGTCATTTTACTGGCATTCCCCCCTGAAACTCTTGTCGGGCACTGGATTTGAAAAGGCCCTGCACAGTCCCATCAGAGAAAACAAGAAATCAACAGCTGTAATACCAGTAGATAATAGAGAAGTTATATGGCGTAGGAAGAAAATGAGGCATCATTACAAATGGCCTGGGAGCAAGAATTATCACCAACTCTTGAAAAGGCTGGAATGCTCTTTCTCCCCCTGACACTCGAGTAGATGGGTAGATAGTCTTTACACTTAAAGGATTGAAGATCATATTGGTATTTCTGTCCTTGGGAGCCTGGTTTCTCTAAGTGGTTGAGAGAAGTGGTAAGGAAGCCCAGGGGAAGGTGGAAGAGAGGGGATAATTTTCTTCCTCACTGAATTGGTCTTTGCTTCTGGCAAAATCTGGGCCTGCTGTTCTCTGGCAGTGTAACTGCTGCTCCTTCTGCATTGGCTTCAGACCTAGAGGGTGAAAAATAGCTTACCAAGAAAAATGTAGTGGCCAGATTCCTATGTTTGCACCACCCCCTTAGAGGCAGTTTTCTACCCTAAGGGGTGTCTCTGAAGCATCTCCGATGGTGCCAAATATAGTTCTCCATTTTCCTGGGAATCAGTGTCTGTCAAGCAGCATGGTTTCTGTTGGCGTCGTGTTGCCAACCCATCAATTTCTGATAAGCCTTGTGAGCGTCCTTCTGCCCTGGAAGACCCCAACAGCTGAAATGTATTTGTGAGTACTTCTGCTTGCTTTCTTTCTTTCTTTTTTTTAAATATGCAAAATAAGAGAGAGTTTTCTGCTGTTCTGGTGTCAAAAAAAGATCTGGAAATATAATACATCTATAGCCTCAACCCTGAATGTCAAAATTCAGAGGCAAAATTTTTTAGAAAGTTAATATTATTAATACTGATTATTTTTAGGGGATGGTTCATAATGTTACTGTCTTAACAATAGTTGGTCGCATTAATGGAGATTCAGAAGGGTTGCTTCAAAATATAAACCCCAGATTATGGTACGTGTTCCCCTAAGATCATTATGGGAACTGAAATGTGATGTTCTTTCTAAGCTTGTGCTGTCAGTGTAGTTTTTGTTAAGGTACTCAACTAGGGTAGTAGAAGTAGATTAATTTGTTTCACTGTAGCAAGCTATTTTCTCACCTGTTACTAGACTTCATGCAGTAGCACAACTGAGAACTGTGTAGGTTGAAAATACTACAAAGTAATGTTTAAATCCAAGAAAAGATCATTATTTTTGTGATGAAGAGATTAGGGGAAAAATAGTTCAGAAGCTGTCTTTTTTCCCAAAGGGAATCAAAAGCAGTTTTGGTGGTAGCAGTGAAGTTCCCTGGCTTCAAAACTTTTTTTTTAGTTTTGCTCTTTTAAAATTAAAATCAAAGCTGTAGAGAAAGAAGACTCTCAAGTGGCTTAATCTGCATATTTTCTCATTAAAAAAGAAAAACATATAGTGGATTTTCATGTGATAATATGAACAGTCCAGATTTTTTTAATGGACTTTAATTTTTAATGAGACTGATCCTGCCGTCTGGTTATTTATAACTTCCACAGCTTAATTAAGTCCAGTGAGAAGGACTGAATAAATGGAAGCAGCTCAACCTGAGCTAGCAAATGACAATCAGAAAATGTAAGTGATGAGATTAGCCTGCAAGGGGATGCTTTAAATGTTCCCTTGTCCCTTTAAATCCACATGCTACACGAAGATGGAAATAAGGCACTCCAAGCAGGACTCCTGCTTCTCATGCTCTGTTAAAATGTCAATTTTAAGAAAAAAAATGTCTCTAGGTCAGTCTTTTGAGGTCTGGAAATGTTTCTGCTTGTGTGGGTGCTGCTGGCAAGCTGTTCGTAGACACTAGTGCATCAAAGTGTCTGAACAACGGGGCATTGCTGGGAGCAAGCAGGAAAATGAATTGCAAAGAGAGCGGCTGCTTAGTGCATATTAAAACAACTCACAGGCAAAAACAGAGAGAAAAGGGCCTAGGTATGATCCACATCAGTTTTCTCCACTACATGTGGCATAAGGTGGTGTGCATTAGAGAAGTATGTTTTACTTCTCTGAAGAAAAGTGATCCAAGCCAAAAGAGCATCCAGGCTCCAAGTATACTGAGCAGAGCTAGGTGGCAGGTGGTTTTGGACTTGCTGCCATCCCTACCCTTTCTTTTTAGCGGGTCCTTAATGAGTCTTGCTGGCATTTTTCCAGACTTCAGCGCTGTATAGTCGTTAAAGCACCAAAGGATTGTAATGTTAGGAGACCTGGATTGTGCATCAGCTCCCGCAGTTGTCCTCTTCAAATTTGTTGAGTCACGTAGCACTCTGTGACGAAGCTCCCTGATGGGTAGTTGAGGATACTGGTGTAACTGTAGTGCTCTGGGACTCTCTAATTTTTCAGGTTACCAGAAATTCCTATTAGAACAATGTGATGATTGTTAGTGCAAGTGCACGTTACAATATTACTGCTGACTCTTTCCACAGAAAATGAGTATTTTACCCTAAGGTAAAACAAAGAAACAATAACATTAGGCATTTGTACTGAACCCAGTTGTTCTAGTATGGCAGAAGTAGATGCAGTCAGTTAGCACAGGGCAAACCAAATCATGTGGATTAGTGATTTCTGGAGTACCTGGGTCCCTCCATCTTAATGCTTTCTGTCCTTCTGTCATTGCTGGATGGGGTAACTATGGAGAAGAAGCTCAAGGTCTCCAGAGCGGAGAGGTCATGGGGGGCTCCTAAATGGAATATCTAGGAATAAGGGATTTGCTCCTGTCTGGGTCACACTGGAATAGATCCTCCATCACTCATTTCTGAACACTAGCACAACTGACACTTGACCATCAGTGAAACGGGAGGCTGCTGACGGCATGAATGCTTTAGTAATTGTCTTGTTTTTTGCAGGCTGTTAAGACTTTGCCTTGAGTAATATGTGAGCTTGAGCAATCTTCCTATGCAAAGGTACAATATATCTGCTTTCTTGTAGAAACTCTTTGGGGTGCTGGCACACCTCTGTCCATGTGTCTTGAGAACAGCACAGGCAGGTCCCAGAAGGTGAATGAGCTACCTTATAAAGTTATCAGCTGCAAACTGTTCATAGGATTGGGGTGAAATTGTCTTTCTCCTATTGATTTTTTTCTTCTTTCCTCTTTGAGAATATGGCAGTATGAGGTAGGGCAAAGTCCCTGCTATTCTTTCAGGAGTTATTCCTTGGATTATTTTGCTCCTCCTTCTACTGCTATACCATGCTATTACATTTAAATCAGTTTAGGCAGTGGTATGACAAAAGCTGTTCCCATACTGATGATCCAGACACATGCCAGAGAAAATACCTGTCTGTTCCAGAGTCCTGACAGCTTGAAAGTTAATCAGTGGCCTAGTTTTAAGCCTATTTGAGCTGAGACAAATCCTGATATCTTTCAGTGGACCTTCAATATGCTCCTAAATATGATTTTGTTGTTATTACTTCATTTCAGAAGGCTGGGAAGGCTTGTGGGGATCTGCCTTTTAGAGAGAGACAACTGGTTGTATGATGACCTCTCCCTGTCTATCATTGTTGCCTGTTCCATTTTGGAGTTGTGCAAACCACTGGAGGAGGAGAATTGATCTGACAAGTTTAAGATTTCCTCAGAGTTAGTTGTCATTCACAGTTACTTGCTAGCTAACATCCATGAGGACATTTCTGGCTTTTGAATAATCTTTAACTAATAGTGTGTTTTCCATCAGTTCACTATGTGTCTTATTACACCTGCTAGCCATGATTGGAGTCCTAGGTCACCCCACGACCCTGTTCTTAGCAGGCGATACTGCATTTCCCTAATATGTTTTTTAATGAATTAAAAAATTTCCTGTATTCGCCTAAAGTAATATTTTATATGAAGACTCTTGGCAGGAAATTCACTAGCTAGTGAGTTTGCTGAAAGTGAATAGATGAATTAAGTTGTTTTATATAAGATGCACACATTTGTGGAATAAAGCTTTTGCCCTAATCAATTAAATGTGTTAGCTTCCGTGCATAGTTATGTCAGTTCTGCATGTCAGAAGCATCTAATATATTGTAATTACATAGCTTTGTGTGTGTACAGAAGTAGCATTGCTAAGCTGAGCATCCAAGCTGTGTAATGTTAAGAGTTATTAGAGCTTATGCTTCAGTACAAGTGCAGAGGCATATGTTTTCAGAGAAATCAAACTTGAGTTCCATCCCTGCAGATGTGTCGGACTTTTGAGAGGCAAAAATAAGCATCAGTAAATTAGCAACTGTGTTGTGTGATAAAAACAATATATCCTCATTCTTCTGAAAGCATTGAAACATAAAAATGAAATATCTCACATGTAGCCTTTACTCCACCAAAGGTTTTCTTTCACCTTAGGAATTGTTTGCATCTTCAGGTGATATGTATCTAAGTAGAACAGGTCAGTACCTATGGCACTGTGAGCTTTGTGTTCTGTGTATACACCTGCTACTTACTGATACACCATAACACCTGTTTTGTGGTTCTGTGATGGATTTTAAGGTGCTTGTATAGCATTTCATTTGTATAGCAACTTCAACTTATGAGTATTTATTCCTTAGCTTATGATAGTATGTATTCACCTCAAGCAACCTGGAAAGTTTGTGTTCTAGGTACTGTTCAGGTATCATGATGTATTTGAAAGCTACACTGCGGGGGGGGGGGGGTAATACAACACAGGGGAAATGGAAGACTTTCGAATGCACAGGCTGATCTGCAGATCTTGATGAGAAAGGACCAGATGAGTTCTCCGAGGCCTAGTGTCCAGGCAAGTTAGATGGAAGTCAGTTGATACAGGAAGCTCGGAGAAGGTGAGGTGTAGGAGCCTTTCCTGCAGAGAGGATTCAGGATATGTCTTCGTACAAGCAAAGCCAAAGACAAGACAAAGCCTATTCATGGAAGAATGGTATCCTCATGGGAAATTTCATTTGCTTTCTGTTGAGTTGATTTATTAAATGCAGGGGTCTGTACTCCTGAAATGACACCATTCCTGGTAACAAGCTAGTTTTGATGGATGCTGAAGAGCATGCACCTTCTAGTGTGGTAGCATGTGGTACTTCCATTCATTTAGGTATTGTGTTTTGAATGATGTGTCAGAGATAGCTGTGTTACAGAAGGATACTAATTATGTAATTAAGACAATAGAAGCCAGGACTTACGGGTTCAGTTTCAGCTGCAGGCACGTGCTTTATCTGAGACCTTGGGAAACCATTGAGTTGCCTCGGGTAAGGAAGGTACAACTTTGTGAAGTAAAAATAATTATTCTTCCCTTCCATCTTTCCATTGTCTTGTCATCTTAGATTAAAGCTTTTTGAGGCAGCCCTTAGTCTCTTCTTACTGTGGTCACATTACAGTATCTAGGACAGGGGAGTTCAGCTTCTTGAAACATGAGTGCTACAGCACTAGGCATTATCTGTAGAAGTACACAGCTTCGGTTGTCAGTAATAATGAAGACGATCTGTCTGCATGTTGAACATGTCTATGGATTCTGTTGAGGAAGAAGTGGAAAATTCCCATTATTGGGTGGAAGAAGGGGAAGAAATGTGCGGAGTATCAGGGCACAAAAAACCCACACAAGCCATTGTGCCTTTCTAATTTCCCAATACTATTTGTTACTCAAAGATTTTCCAGTGAAGTAACATGACAGTGCTGCCTACCCCCACATGAGATCTCTTACCAACATGTGGGTTGCAAACACCTGCTTGCACCTTATGCTGCACCATACTGAGAACATGAAATTCATTTGGAACAGAATCAGCTCAAATGTATCAAAAGTATCACTGCCTTGCAGCCCTCTCTGCTCTCCCAGCCTGGGGCTGTCCTGTGAACCAAAAGTATCCCATGCCTCTTCAAGCCAGTATGAGATTTTGATGGTACTTGTGAACATCTTTTGTGAGGGGACGTAAACTGTTCTTTACGCGACTGCTCTGAGCTGCTGCTATTACATCTGTTTAACATTCCTGACTTGTTTCAGATTCCAAAGTTTCAGATATTTAAGCAAAACAATGAGGGGGACAGAGCCCTCTCACCAGTCGTTTGTCTTCATCACAAGAGGTGCTAATCCCTCGTTTCCATGGTGATCATGCAACTCTGTGATTTGTTGAGGTTCACACCTCCCTCTCAGCTGCAAGAGAGGAGATGCTAAAGGAGAGGCCAATGTAATTACTAACCTTCCAGCTATCCAGCAGCCCTGGGGCTTAACTGCTTTCATCAAGAGAGGATTGTGCCTAAAGTATAAGGACCCGACAGTTAAGGGAGTTGTGCTTCATGGAAGGGTGAAGAAGGCAGGGCCAGAGGAAGCTGGGGGTGAAAGGTTTGCTTAATTCTAGCAGACACCAAACATGAGGTACATGTGGGACAGTTTATATGCCGTTAAACGCTGCAGCTGGAGAGGTCTGAAAGCTGATCCTACGCATATATTCTGTGTCTTACATGCACGCGCACAGGTACTCACACAGAGAATCTGGAATAGCTCCACTCAAATAAGTGCAATTATATTTCTATAAAGCAGGATGAGGTGGGAGGAGAATTGGTCCTTTTTGATGGTAGTTTGCAGCAATACTACATTTTCATTTGCCTTCCTATGAGGGTGTTTCTAGAGCAAGCAAATGAGAAGTTAAAGCAGAACTAAGAAAGCATTTAACCTCTGTGAGCCCGAGCACTACCTTAGCTCAAAATGCAAAGGTGATGGATCACTCCACCTCCCAGCAAACAAGGGCTGGATCCAGAAATCAGCTGTTTAACATGCAAGAGGCCAGGCGTGTTCTGTGAGTGACAGGGCCTTCCCTTTGAATGTAAGCAGCAAAATGGGATATTTTGGTATTAGCATGATCACTGATGGGTATGCAAAATAAGCAACAGTACATAGTTTGGGGACCACAGTCAGCTATGGAAGAAGTGATCACAGCTCTTGAGAAAATTCTTGGTCCCATTTGATTACTCAGATGGTGTGAATGATATTGCATAATAATTCAATAACTGGAAATAACTGGAAGGAGGGGTTATTACTTATTCTAGCTTACTAGCAGTTTCTTCTTTTTCTTTCCCTTGCTGCTATGTGTCAGAATAAATAAAAATAAATTAGGTCAGTAGAAGTTTGATAAATCCCTCAGTGGGCAAAAAACAGAGGTGGGAGAGGAAGGACCACAACCTGCTCTCCCCTCAAGCTCTCTAGGAGCTACTAGGCACTGTAAATTCTCCTGAACATTAAGGGACCGAACTCGAGTTGGTTTTGTCTCCTCTTCCCATGGTCCTTTCTGTCTTTCCAAAGTGGTCATTTGGCTACAGCAACAGTAAGCATTTGTATTGGATTTCTGCAATCCCAGAGGTTTTAAGGAGAAGGGGAAGAGAATCTTTATAAATTCATTGGGTGTCAGAGACGTGCTTGTTTGCTTTACATCTTTGAACAATCCTGCTTCACTTCCCTCTCTCCCTCTGTATTCTCTATTCAACTTGAAAAAAATCCGTGTTTGAGCCAAAGGGGATTTACATGGTAATAGTTCACTTCAGCAGATATTTTTGTTGTTGTTCTTTAAGTGTTTTAAAAAAGCCAATTCATAGAATGAGAAAGCTCTGGGGAATTTTACAAGATTCAGGAGGGCTTGAGAAGATGAACAGTGCTGGAAATAAGAAGATTTTGAGAGAGGAACCCAGCAGTACTGAAGATTGGAAATTCAAAGTGAAAAATGTCCATGGTGTGGCCCTTTTTAGTCCCAAAGAGGAGCCACTGGCAGAGCAAACTAATGGGAGTAGAAGCAAGCTTCAGGTACCTGGAGTAAAGAGTGCAAACACCTGTAAGCTGTCACTTTTAGCTAGATATTTGGTGTGTGCTATCTTCAAAATGATAAATACATTGACCTAAATCCTGTACTGAAAGCCAAAATTAGAGACATCATTTCTAATAGATTATATCTTTTCATTATACACAGTTTATTTCCTCAACCCCTCTTATCCTAACTAATGTCTTGGATTTTTATCCACCAAGGTAAACCTGAAGAGAGTTTTCAGCAGCGTAACTGAATTTGCTGCGGTGCATGCAGCTTCTTAACATCCAGGCATTTAACAACTGTGCATTTCATTCAGCAGAGGTTGATGACTGTGGAACAGTTCAGAGGCAGCTGCCAGCAAGGTTAGGTGTACTTCCCGGGACTGACTGCAGAGCAATCCCTATCTCTACCTGGTTCAGGATGGGTAGATGAGTCTCACGGTGGGTAGACACCATAGGGGCATTGCTCAGCCCAGTCCCAGTCCAGCCACAGCGGCCCACTGAGGTTCCCTGTGTGTCAGTTGCATATCCCACATCTTCATCACCTACAGAGCATCGTTTCTTCTCCAAACCTTCAGCTTGAGGCCATTTGAAGATTTTGGCATGCTGCTGATAGGAGCTTTCCAGTCAATTCTGAGTTGGCTGCAAAATACCTGAGCCTGACAGACATGCTAAGAGCAGAAGTGCCTGACTTGTCAGGTATTAATATCACTGAAGCTTTCCTAAGATCTTGCATATAAATCATGACCTCCTTCCTCCCCTCTCTCCCCCACGTACCAGTTTGTCTGTAGACTCGGACAGTCAGACAGCCACAGGGAAGGACTGCTTCTGGCTTTTGGTTCTGCAGCACAATTAATTAGTTATGAAGGTTATTTTAGGAATGTTAGTTCTTTCCAGCTTCCTGTAACCTCACGGTAGTGTACAAGATTGGTAGAAAAGCATGCAAATTTTATCAGCTGTTCCATAACTATTGTGGCATTGAACCTTTTCACCCAAAAGTCATTGCACCAGTCATCATGTGATCGCAGCATTGAAGAGTTTATGTATTGTCCACAGCAATTTTCCTCAAAGTACTATAGAACCCGTAATTATTGCATGTAACGTTTTACCCATTAGGCCTGCAAACACTTAGGAGCGTTGTCTACAGTGCTGTCAACTTTTACAGGAAAATTGCTACTAGTTCAATTTAACTTGATATTGATGCAGGTGGGAGACTGAGCAGACAAGGTCACGGTAGCCAGGCTTGGTTTTTACAACCATTTCATATGGTTTGTACAGTATTGGTTCAACAAATGTAAGGAAAAATGGCAGGGTGAAATCCTTAGCCCAATCGAGAGTAGGACGCTTTTGCTTTTCAGAGTGCAGTCAGCTGCGTTGTATCTGACTGATATGGTGGTGTGGTAGAGTTGGTCTAATTAGCTTCTTGCTTACATGATAAATGAAAAATAATTGACTTGAACTAGGTCTGAAAATTAAAAACTAAAGTTATAAGCCTGAGGAATAGAGGAATTAGTTTGTGGAGATAATCTCTCTCTCCACCCTTATATCTTTCCCCTTGCCTCATATGGACTTTTTTGCTTGATTCACCACCTGAAATTGGTTAGTGGGGTGACAGAGGGTGCAACAAGAGAGGCAGAGAAGAGCAAGTGCTTTGTTTCTGTGAGTGTCCACTTCCAATTTTGCAGAAAGAGCATCTGACTTGTGCAGAAACAAGGCAGGAACTCTCCCATCTGTGGGAACTTGTCAAGAGCAGCTGTTTCACACGGAGGCAGAACACCTCTGACCCAAGGCAAAACCGAGTTGATTAGAAGTATATTGCTCATCTGTGAGCCCTCACAAGCTGTGGAATATCGCTCTTAACACTACTTGTATATCAGGACACACTTGTTCGCATGTGAGGGGGGAAATTTTCAGAGAGCATCCTGCAAGAGGCGTGGCGATGACACACCTGTTTGCTTGCACTTAAAGCATTATGGGCAATGACTAGAGGAGTAGATGGTTACAAGAAGGAGGTTGGTTTTGTGCAAGGATTACAGGGTAGCGTAGAGTTTCAGGCCTGGAAACATTTCCTCTTTTGTTCTATGTAAATATTTTAATGTAATGTTTTGGTTGATTGTGCTTTATTTTAGCTTAGCAGCCCTGTGGTCTTAGAGCTGTCATCCCCCAAATCTGTAAACACTAACCACTTATATGTGCACAAATAACAATTAAGAAGAGGTTGAGATATGATCAAAATGAAGTTGCAAACATGAATAAATCCTTGTGGGTTGTGTTGTCTAGAATGTATAAAATGTTTCACTGTGTCTTGGAGGAACAGAGGAAATTCAGAATGCAGGAAAGGTAGACATGGTGCTTTTCTTCACGGGTATGCAAGTCGGCTCAAAAATAGCAGAGCATGGGAGGGGCAAAACCTGGGAACTTGCAGCTCTGGCCTTCTGGACTTGAGAGCATTGACTTACCCAGACTTGCAAAAGGGAAAAGATTTAAAACCAGTTTTCTGGTTGTAGAAAAGCAGCATATGATGTTACCTTGGCAACCTGAGATACTCTGTGTTCAAAGAGAGACAAGGAGAGTTTTTAAAAGTCTGGAGAAAAGTCTTCACCAGAGCTGGTGTGTTGGTGAATGGCTCTTCAGAGCAGCAGTCACCTGCATGCAGGCGTGATAAGACTTTGAACGGCAGCTGCAGTATGTCTGGAGTCTCTTGTGTGTGTCAGCAATTAAATCTGTGCAAAAAAAAAAAAAAATTGCAAAGGTACATGTGAGTTGTAATCTTTCATTCTCTTTAGTTTAATCTTCTTTCTTCCTGGGGTTTAAGGTACTTCTTTTCATTGATTTGGTGAGGAAGGAATGGGTGCTTCTATAAAACATTCTTTTATCTCCAGTCATGCAAAATTTACATTTAAAGCATCCTGCAGATAAATCTAATTCATCTTCAAATTCTGTGTTGGGCTTTTTTTTTTTTTTTTTTTTTTTTTTTTTTGGGTGGCAAGGCAACTCTTTGCATTGCCTCTGAAAACTGTACTCCTTATATTAAGGCAAAGACAACAGAGATGGCATGATTTGGGCTGGGGGGGACAACACTAAAATATTCTGGTTTAGAGTGTGATAATACTAACCTCCGTACCCACTGTGGAGCACTCCTCATGCTTCAGGGGAGGTGTAGTTTTGGGCGCTTCAAGGGGTCTGCTGGAAGGCAGGCTGAGACTTTCATGAGAGCAATGCTGAAAGAGATCGTGAGAGTGGAGAGCTCTGGAGAAGTTTTCTAATCCATCCTGCAGCTTAGGGGAGGGTCAAGCTGCTTAGGCCATTCTGACAGAAGTTCGTCAAACCTGTTCTTAAAAGAAAAACCTCCTGGTGGAGAGACTGTATAACTGCCTGAGGTAGAGAACTTCTAGTTCTTACTCTTACAGACAGAAATTTCTTTTGGACATCTAATCTAATTCCGTTCTGTTGCAAATTAAATTAATTACCTCCTGTTCTATCCTCAGCAGACACAAAGAACAATTGATCACCATAGTCTTTGCTGCGTTTTACATAATGAGAGACTGTTATTGTGTCATACCTCAGGTTTTCCTAGACTAAACAAGTCATTCTTGTTCTTTTTTTTTTTTTTCTCCTGTATTCTTATGTCCCATTTCTTAAACTTTTTACTTTTCTCAGTGCTGTGCTTATGACTCCTGTTCATCCAAGTTTTCAAGTGCAGAGCCAAGTACTGGACAGGTACTGCTCAAAGATTTGGCTACAGCTGTGGTGCGATGCTAGGGGCGATATGTTCTCAAAGAAATAAGATGATAATAAACATGAAATGAGAGTTTTCAGCACATGTACCTCATTTGGCATAGGATTCCTGACAGCCAGTAGAGGGTTTAAACCCACATCTTAGTATGTAGTCTGCTTCCCTGAATGCCCCGCTGTATTAGCCGGACAGATTATTTTTCAAAATCCACAACATTGCTGTGCTGTTCAGGGGGACTAGCAGCCAAGTTTCTTCTCAGAAGTGAATGCTTATTAATGGTGAGTGGGGCAACTAGATCTTTTTTTGCCTTCTTGGAAGGATCAGTAACACATGGGCAGAAGTTTGGGAAGCGAGTAAAACAACCTTTCCAGTCTCTGCCAAACTAGTAGCTAAAGCCAGACACCAGCAGAAATTACTCTGGGTCACTGAAGAGTTGTTCACTGTCACAGATTATTTGCACAGATAGCAATGCCATTAATTCTAGCTGGTGTCCTTCACGGATCCATGTTCCTCTTGCTCCTTGAAACAGTGCTGGAGGAGGATGTTTGCTTGGCCAGTTGCAAATGGAGCACCTCAAAAACAGTGCCTCTTCCTGAAAAATGGCCATTCAAATATTCGTGTTTTAGAAATAACTGTGAGAGGCTGAAGCTAACCTTATTCACCAGGGTGTTTTGAGGAGCCTTAGATGGAGAATCTATCATGAACTTATAAAACAAATTTCACCCTCCTTTCTCTCTGGGAATTGTCTGTGAACAATGTGTGATCTTCTTGAATTATTCAGCATTCAAAATCATTTGTCAAATAAGTTCTATGAATAATTTTGACTTGCAGCTTGTCCATGATCTGTTTATTGCGAATATTTGAAACCAGATCTGACTGATTAGTTCTGATTGCACACATTGGTTACCTAGGGCAGTGCTAGTCCCTGATGGGATGAGCCTAGGCCTTTGAAGCACATTTACACAGTGAATGCTTATGATTAAGAATTTTAAATTCACTCTTCACAAATAATCTCCAATGGCCACTAAAATTTGCTGTTTCTGTGAACATTTCTGCCAGTAAACTCATTAGCTAGAATAATAACACAAAAGGGGGAGCAAAGCGAGGCAGACCAATTTGTTTTCGAATCAGAATGAATATTGCTGAAATATTCCACTCTTCCCCAGTCCTTTGAGACTTAGATATGTAAGAGTATTTTGTGATCTTGATAGGCATTTTTATTCCTGAAGTTTTAACAGCCCCTGTCTCTGGCAGGAAGTGTTGCCATGTCCCTGGTGTCGTGTCTGTCTCCCCCCGCCCCATCTCATATTAAGCAGATAGAAAGACAGAATTGAGGACTTAGAAGCTGTTTAAGCAGTGTATGTTTTCTGCATAACCAGAGAAAAGCAGAGGGTTAAACGTGGAATTAATGGATATAGTTCCCCTAGATTATTTGTGCCTGATTGTTCCACAGTAATTTAAGACTCTGGTAAAACAGACAGAGCGGATACTTACATTTCAGGGATCCCATGGGTTTTGATTTTATTGTTCTTGGTTTTTTTTGTTGTTTTTTTTTTTTTATGTTTCTGCACAGGGAGAGAGGGTGAGTCTCTTCTTTAATTTCCTTCAGAACCAGAAACCTGTTTTGGTGTTGGCTGATCAGCTCTGGGAATCATGCTTAAGTAGATGCCTGGCTGTAAATTTGCCATCATTCTGTCAGCTTTGGTTCCCTTTGGTTTGGTCTCTTTCCTCCTTTTTCTCTTTTCCCCACTCACTCAGGACATAAACTTTAATGATGAGATTTCATGCTCAGTCAAGTTTTTGAAAGCCACTTATGAAGCATCAATCAGATTATATACCTGCCCTGGCTGGGTGGCTGCTCTTCCCTCCCTGCAAGGGGTTGATGGTCAAAAATACATAATGAGCTACCACTGACAGCCTACCAGACTACCATCTCCTCCTTCCTTCCTGCCTCAAAAGCCTCTGCATGTGATGGCTCAGTCCGTCACCGTGGAGATTGTTATTGCTCAATGTTACTCCAGAAAGTATAGTAGTGTTTCCTTTGCTTCTCAACGCAGCCTCTGATGCATTAGCTACCTTACCAGCCTTTACAGCAAAGGCCTGGTAAATCCCTTCTTTTTTCCTGTACTTCTACCACTGACTGAGCACTGGATCTCATGTTTCTCAGTACATTTTTACTACTCTTCAGGTCAAGAGTCTCACTTCTGTTAGCCTTACTGCATGGCTTCTGGTACTCTGGCGAAAAGTAGGTGAATATTCCTACAAACAATAAAAATAACTCAGTCATACCAGCAGTGTAGCTGATAAAGGACAGTGCCTAATAGCTTTCAGTTCATGTTAGGTAAATATGGTTCCTACGTTGTAGTAAAAATGTTTGGAACCTGCTGAAGATTTGCCTGTGCAAGGGCTTGAAGCATCAAGGTTTTTACTGTCCTAGTGGCACGACCTGCAGAAAATCTCTTTTTCGTTCCGTGCCTTTTCTTCCTGTGCTGGGCTTTGGTACTAATGCATCTTGTTTTCAATTGACAGAAGAAAATGGCTGCGCTTGTGAGATGCCTGGGAATAAGCTCTAGCTATAAGTTTAAGTCATTAATATAAAACACTGTACTGCCCATTTTTGATACAAGGGTCTTGCCACACGAGCACTTCTGACAGACTGTAGTGCAACGTTTCACAGCTATTTAAATTGCCAAATGACTCTGCTGAAGGGCATGTGGCATTGTGGCACTCACCCCTTGCCATGCAGTTGGTTGTTGCCAGCAGAGAGGAAGGCTGGACAAAGGGAGACTAAATTTACTGAAGTTTGTCTTTCTAATCTTCATGCCCTGGGAATCGCATCCCCTACCTATAATCAGCTATGGATCTCTGAGGTCACCCTTACCTACTGCACTGTGTTGCTTCACTCATTACAGCGTGCTGAACATTGGCGTTTGGTCGACTTCTTCTGTCCACCCCATTTCCAACTCAGCGTTATTATTTGTCGGATGCTGCCTACCCAACTGCTGTTTAAATGACCTTTCTAAATGTAAAAAGAATAACACATAAATATCTTCTGCTAAATAAGAAAGTAGAGATATTAGATAAAAGAAGTCTCATTACCTAGCTCTGAAGTAGAACACAGCAGCTATTTTATAGCACATTTTGAGTTCTGCTAACAATATAGAACAGGAAATAAAGAAAAATCATTGTTACCATTTCAAATCATGGAGAGATCTCACAGAGGGAAAAACCTAATTATCAACATTTAATTCTGGTCAGGACATTATGGCAAGCAACCACAACTCTTGCAAAAAGTGTCTCAATTTATTAGTTCTGTAGCTGATACAAGCAAACCCTCACAAACATCAGATGTATTGTTAGACCAACACTTGATGACTTTGAAGATTAATTTTGTTCCACTAAATAATGAACATTCTCTTTGACAAATGAATTTGGATTTTTTTTTTGTTCGATTTGGTTCTTTGAGGCAAGCAAAGCTTATTTTATTTGTAATCTCTTATATCCTTGGAGTGTCACTAATCTGTAAGGTCTGCTCTAAATGAACTGCTGATAGCTTTAAATTGTCTGGGCCTCTGGTTTGCTGCTTTAATGAGTTGCAGAGTAGAATTAATACAACAGGAGTTGCAAGTGGCTCATTAAGGTTTCCCACTCCAGAGAGGAAGCATGAAAAAGCAGCAGCGTGATGCAGGCCTGTTTAGCATTGCTCTCCACCTGAAGCTTTATTGCATGACTGACTAAGAACTGAGGCCATGAGCCTCCCCTCTACCTTTCTGCTGAGACTGAGTTCTGCAGCAATGTTGTTTCCAGGAATAAATGGTAACCCTTGCTCTGTGAGTACTTCATTACACCAGTAACTTATGTTCAGATTTGTCAACACTGTCAGAACAGTCTCCTCTTCTTCCCACTCTGTTGTGTGCAAGCCTATATTCTGTAGCATCCCCCTAGCTGTGCAAATACAAACCTTCTGACAAACAGCTTGTTTTACATGAGAAAGAACAAGATGAAACTTCCAACCCACATAATACACAGCCTGCGCCACGATCTCTTTATCATAGCCTTGCCCCTGCTTCAGGTCCTGAAATCAGAAACTGTTTTATGCATCAGGGGCTGCAGCCTTACTCTCGGCTAATCCTATGCTTCTGTCCCCACCACCAGCTCTGCTTTGCCTTTCACAGTTCTGCAGTGTAATGGGCCTCCGTCTACTTAATGAGTTGATGAGCTGTTTTTAGAGATCAAATACTCTCTTCAGTACACACGTACCTTCATCTACTAAAGCAAATTCTATTGGCTTTGAGAAAAGAAGGGTTGACAGTGTAGAAAAAAAGACTGATGAAGGGAAAGGTTGTGTGATTGCTGAGCATTCAGATTTGGGAGGCAAGAAGGGCTAGTATTTTATTCCTCCAGTGTTCTGTGTATCCATCACTCAGACAGAATCCCTGTTAGTGGAAATCTAATTCTTCAGTCACTGGCCAAAGTTAATTAATTTGTAAATATATTTCATCTTCTAAGCGACAGCCCTTTCCAAGAGAGGAGCTGATAGAAAGAGCAAAGGGGTTAAGGTGTCGTGTAACACCATGTTCACCCCAGGAGATTGAGGTGACATCAACTAGTTCCATCTCCTCCACAAACAACCCTTCACAGCATGGAAATACTGTGATTAAAAGTGAGGTGGGAAGGCTCTTGCATCCTGGTGTTCTGCTCCTGATTGCTTTGCCTTTTATAAGGAGGAGAGTCCATCTAGAGCAGCATTTGTCTAGCTTTGCCACTTTTTTTTCCATGGCAGTGACTCCTTCTGCAGTGGTCACATCTACCTTCCACCTTGTACTGCTCTCCCTACCACTTGGTTTCCTGATTAGCAAGAAGGGATCTTCTGGTTTCGTCTGAAAAACATTGCCTTGAAGGGCACTGGGCACATGTATGCACAGTTCTAAGATGGGAGAGCTTCCACTGAGAGACCCTGAGAAACCTGAGAACTGGGCTAACAGGAATGTCATGAAATTCAGCAAGAAATCATTCTGCATCTGGGGCAGAATAATCTATTGTCAGTACAGGCCACGAACCATCTCTTTGTGTAGCAGCCCATCTGGGAAGGACCTGGGGGTTAAGGTAACCAAAGCTGAATACAAGCCAGCAGAATAAGGCAATCATCTTAATGTAGCCCAGTATGTGAAGTGTGGCTAACTAGACCAAGGGATGCTCTTATTTTCTGCTGTGCAGCCATGCTGAGGTGGTTGTATCCAGTTTAGGCTTCCTAGTTCTACAGGGATGTTGGGAAACTGGGGAGGGTCCAGTGGAGGGCCACCAAGATGGTCTGGAACTGAGAGAGCATGGATTATGAGGAAAATTTGAAGGAACTTTGTTCATTTAGTCTGGTGAAGAGGAGACAGTGGAGTGAGCAAACAGTAGCCGGCAGCTACTTGGTGAGTGGCAAAGACAACAGAGCCAGACTCTTCCCCATAACAGCAGATGATAAAACAAGGCACAATGGACGCAAGTTTTAGGGTTTGGGCGAGACGTTAGGAAAAGCTTATTCACTGGGAGGGAAGCGTTGCATAGGAAAAGATACCCAGATTACTGCAATATCTCTGTCCTTGGAGATTTTTAAGACTTGGCTGGACAAATCCACAGCTGACTTGATCTCATTTTGAGTGGGAGATTAGACTAAATGATCTCCAGGGTTCCCTGTCAACAAGCATATCTCTCGTTCTGTCTGTTGAAGTTGTTCACTTTGATATAAAGAAAAACAAAACCTTTTTAAGGTGAAGTTACCAACATATAAAATGACCATCAAACCAAAGGTCTGCTATTATGGAAAAATGAACCTTCCGAAGCAGAAATAAAGGTGTCTCTGTACAGTGATTGCAGGTTGTCCAGGACTCAGTCCTGGTCCGTTCATGTTGTGAAAATACCTTTTGACAGAGGAAACTATGCTTCAGCTTAATTTAAATGAGAAGTTTTATGAGCTAGATATAAAATTAATGTATTATGGGCAGCACCTTTGCTTATGTTGTTTATTTTGCTGTGCAATTTCATAATTGATGGTCTGGGACTACAAAAGAAGCTGACACCACTAAAGTAACCCAACAGTGAAATAGTTGGTAAAGTGGGCATTTAAATCATCATAGTTAACTTTGGTGGTTAACGTAACTTTCGGGTTAGAGATGTTTGTTATTTTTGGAAATAGCAAAACAGATGATCAGAACCACCTCAATGGGCAGGCCTGCACTTTGTTTGCTTTTTCTTTTGAAAGATAGAAGGGTGAGAAACACACTTTCTGGAAGTGAAAGTGCAGATTCCAAGTCTTAAGCTGCATGAAATATCAACATACCAATCGGTATTTCCATATCTTCCTTCTTTCCTTTCTTCTTTCTTCCTTTCTTTGTCAAGAAAGTCTTAAGAATTGGTTTGGGTCTCCCTAGCTTTATTTTTGACATTACTTACTGATGTTTTGACATTGCATTAGAGCATTTGTTGTGAGCAGTGGCTAAATTCTTTACGCAGTGATGAAATACGTATTTCTTTCTCCCTGGCATAATGCAGTGTTTATACTGTGGATAGTATAAAATTTATGGCACCTTAAATTGTTTACTTTGAGGCTTCTTGGTGCTTGTAAACAAAGGGAACAGGAGGTACTTATATCTCTTAGCAACTTTAACTAGCTCTAAAAAAAAGTTTTTGATTATAGAACTTCCCAGTTTATTTCACTTTCACTTTTTCCTCTTCCATTAATAAGTGAAGACATAATTTGTTAAATTCTTAGTAAGTGGGATTGAAGGGTCACCAGATTGCTAAATTAATGGAACAAATTAAATATCGATACTAAATTAAAGTGTTGGCCAGGCTAGAGAGAACTAAAGAACAGTATCTGTACTCCATTAGCAGCTTGGAAGTTGTGGAAAACTGTCTGTCAGCAAAAATTCCACTGTCTTCCATATATCATCCACTATCTTTGATGTGGTGGGCAAAAGAATTCACCAATGACAGGTGCTGTCACAGAATATATTTATTCCACAGGTTTTTATTTTCTCCATCAGCTGCAATGATGGACAATCATGTCTTGTTTCCTGAATGATGGCAATTTCTTAGAGATTCTACAATTGCTGCCCTTGAAGACTGCCTGTTTCATGAACCAATGTCAAAATCTATCTATATGCCTGTATAAAACACTTATCACTGTGGTATTTAAGCACTCTACATGGATTAAAAATGAACAGTGAAGCTGCCTGGAGGATAGTCAGTAAAATCTACTTAAGTTTTGGATTTTGTGATATAATGTGATTTCACTGGGTTGACAGAGGGACACAAAGAAACATCAGACACTTCACAAAAAATACAAAATAGAGCTGTTCATATTTTTTAACTCAAAAAGAGATTAAAGTATTGAAAAATTTGAGAACAAATTCTAGTTGTCAATGCAACTTAAACCTTGACATGCAAAAGAATAAGGGTTTTTTACTTGCTTGTATGATGATGAGAGGTGGGTTTGTAATCAGCCTATAATGGGCTTTGCCACTAGAATGACACTTCAGGAGAGGGAAACCTTTCCCTGTCTTGTTCCATTTTCCCCTCATCGGTATGTCTGAGTATGAACAACATTAGTATTAACAAAAAAATATGACAAGAGGTTAAACAGTGGCTTCAGAAAGCAGGTTCTTTGATTTTCAAGACTTCCACTAAATATGCTGCTTCCAAAGGCAAGTTGCGTGACCTCTCAGATAGTGGTCCAGCAGCACATTTGGCTCAGCAAAGTACAAAGCCTGCAATATGGGAAAAGAGACTGTCAGCTAATGACTCAGCTGTGCTCCCCTCACCTCAGAAACCAAAATTTTGCCCTTCTACTGGAATCAGTTTGTAATTTAAGAATTGTTTGGAAAATCTTTTAAGCATTGTACCTCTCCTGAATAATTTGGGAGACTCTAGTAGCTGTATACCACCCGTAAATGATACAATTGATGTCACGTACCTCCGGTACCTTTCTGTGAAGCTATGAACTCCATTTTTTTTTTCCAGAGCTTTTTTTTTTTTTTACTACAAAACTGCTCTACACATTTACCCTCGACTACTTAGGCTCCATACCTAGTTGAGACGCACAAGAAGAGACAAGAGAAATCAGCCAACACTTAAAATATAGGGATATCAATCCTTGTGGGTAAATAACACTGAGGAAAAGATAAAATTTCTCATAGTGATAGGGGAAAGCTCACCATTGTTGAGTAAAATTTTGTCAGGCTATTGGTTGCATCAAGTTGATGGATCTATTGGAGGGTATATATATTTTACATATATATATATATATATAAAAAATAAAGGATAAGCTTGAGGATGCCCTTTTGGAATTAAAGAAGGCCCCCATCGATGGAGGTGAGAAAAGTTTATTTCCCCTTAAAGAACAGCTATAAAGAGGGAGCTGAGTAGGCTCTGGGAGTCACGCAGGAACTGGAAGAACCAACAGAGCGGCAGATGCTCCCTACACCTGCGTCTAGGGCCCACATAACTAAAGCAATATGCAAAGAGCAGAAATTTCCATTACCTTACAGGAGTTATTGTCTAATTCCAAGTATCTGTCTGTGATTAAAGCGTCAGCAAAATGCTGGCTGGTACTCTTGAGAAAAGAAAGTGTGTATATGCCATCAACCATCTCCTTGGCAGTTTGAAGAAACAGCACCAATTTGTGTTGTGTTTGGCATCTGCTGAAAAATTGTATTTTGGGGTGATGCTGGAGAAGCTAATATGGATGCTTGCCACAGTGAGGGAGTATGTAAATGCCTTGGGATAGACAGTAACTGGGAACATGTACAGACAGATCTGAAGAAGATTCGGGCTATCAATAATATGCCTGTCCTAACGGACCAAGGAAGCGTGCAGCTTGGTAAATACGTAGCTTTGTTTGGCTGTCCAGATCAGCAACCTGAGATCACGTTCATGCAAAGATGCCCAGTAGAGACAGGATACACATTCTCATGAAGAGTTTGAGAAATACATGTAACTAATGACCAAGGTCTTAACAGAGGGATGGTAGGTAATGTTAAAGATGAAGCTACCAGAGCAGGTACTAGAGCATTTATCTATATAACGTGTTCAAAAGTGGAGGCCAATGAGTTATGTATCATAGCTGCAGCAAAACCTGAATCTCAGAATATACAAGTGGAGAAAGATGTCCTAGCTTAGCCCATGGTTATGAAAAATTTCCAGGATGTATTTGTTGGAGGCTGCCATTAGCTGAAACTGACTGCAAGCCATCCATTGCAGTTTTCCAGGAAGCACTGGGCAGAGACCTGCCAGGTGTAGAGAAATTATTTTTTTCCGTCCAACTACAAACGTATGATTTGCAAACTGAATAGTAGAGGAAGAGGTCTGGTGGCTGCTCTTATGCTCTCGAGCATTTGTAAGAAAGATTTATAGGCAAGCACACAAACAACCAGGGATATGTCACTTTGATTAAAGAAAAAAAACCCACAACCCAACCTTCCTAATCTCAAGAAAGTGTGAAGAGTTGTCCTGATAATATAATTAAGGAATAGACCTTTTAGAAAATCAGTGAAACTATTGGCCAGAAGTTTATGTGCCCAGTCCCTTTTAGGATTAAGGAGAAGTTCTCGATACTGTAAAGGATTTTGTTTAAGGGCACCAGGATGATGATCTGAAACATGTTACAAGGAAATATGATTAAAATGATACATGAAGGTCATTTAGGGCTTGAAAACTCTGAGAGAGGTTGGAGGTATTTTCCACTGTTCCTCAAATGAACAGTGATACTGAGAAAACTGCCAAAGTGTCAGAAATAGAGGTCAATGCACTAAAAGAGACCAGGTTGGCAGCACAAGAAAAATTTGTCCTTGAGCAAGAGAGGCATGGATTTGCAGAAAAATGTACCAGTTCCCTTTGAAAACTTATGTGAGGATGCTAAAGCCAAACAGGTGTTTGCACATGTCAAATCAATTTTTGCTGGAAATAGCGTATGTGATAGATTCTGAAAATGGTGAATTGATTATGGTTGTGAAATGTATTGCTCCCCACTTGCAAAACAAAGGAAAACATATGGTATGTTCATCCAGTGTGGCAACATGAATATTCGCTGTGACCCTGATCCTCAAAAATATTCTAACCCCCATTATTTTTACAAGTTGGATGTGATCTCAGGGCATTACTAGCAGGCACTTTTCTGTTAGCTTCAGGCCTGGGGTGGAAATGCTATTAAGACTTTTTAATGGAGGAAATGTGCATCTATGTAGTGGAAGAAGGACTTTGGAGGTGGAGTGTCCTGAGGGCAAAACTTAATCAGACTTTGGAGTTCCGCTTAACTTCTGGATATATAGGCGTGATTAAGTCAGCAGTAGAGATACAACTCATGAGTCTGGTGAGAAGTTTTTGTTTGTTTATTTTCAGAATTGGATTAATAGATTGGAAATTACATTTCATTTTCAAACCCCAAGGATTTCTCTAACACTGCTTATGATGTTGGAGGCCAGCTCTTGTAGAAGTACAGTAATGATCTACATCTGTTTTTACTTTTGTTGTGAAATGTGATTTCATTAAGCATGTAAAGGGACACTAAGGAGTATCAGATACAGGCAAGGAGTTGGAAAATGTTGGAGAAAATCTTTGTGTGTGATTTGTTGTGGGCGTTTTCATATATTTTTCTGCACTTGTGGCTTTTTTTTAGCCTCCATGAGTGCACAAAATACAGAATTTTGAGACCAGCACCAATGAAATGCCACTGGCTCTTTCATTCTGGCCTTGCCCTTTTCAAAAAACACTCAGGGCCAAGGCAGCCATCGTTGGGGAGGCTGTACCACACCTCTGCTGTGTTGGCCATTGCAGGACCACAAAGTTCAGCCCTTTAGCTCTCTGCCCACTGTAAATCAGCTCCTGATTTTATCTAGATTAGCCATTTTATACTTTTCTCACTTGTCAATTTACAGTCTCATTTCAGGTCTTATCTCAGATTATCTCTCTCGATTCTTTCCTGCCTGTGCCACTTTGTTTTTCACTTTTAATAGTAATTTATTATTTATTACTCTTCTGGGATCGTGTTTTGTTTTTAAACTCTCGAAGGCTGTTTAGAATGGTGTTCATAAAAGGAGTTGCACAAGCACGCTGCGTTGTAGCTGTTTCACCCAGGGTTTTATCACAGGTGGACAGTGCCACACAAGTTATCAGACACCTCTGCATCGGAGAAATGGAGAAGTATCAAGTGTAGCACCAATGCAGGCAGGTTGCAAAAGCTTCTGTAGCTGCAGATGAGCAGTAGAAACATGCTAACATGTTTATAGCCTGAAGTTTATTGACAGAACAAAATAGGGAATCGCATAAATTCAGACCTTCACTTCTGGGAAGGGGACAGCTCTATCAGTTATTAGCTTGGAATTAGCGTGGAATATACCTATTAGATCTTTGTAGAAAGCCTGCCAATTTTCATTATTTCAGTCCAAAATGTCCACTCCTGGGGTATTCAATATAGCTCCTGCATCTGTGTTCTTTGTATATTTTAATTATGTAAATTACATGTCAGTAATATGAAATCTCAGGTGGTGAGGAATGGCCCAGCACAGGCAGTCTCGTAACAACATTGTTAGTAGAGAACAAATGCTCCCTTGTATGTGCACTTGCAAAAGCTGTCAATATTAGTGCTCACAGAAACTTAAATGGACAGGAGGGAACAAAAAGTATTTGCTGTCTCAGAGCGTCTCTATCTAGCCTAAGTCAGCAAACAACAGATGATATTGAAGACAGACAGCTAGACAGACAAGGTAGCGCAAGGCACGAGGTAGCAGTCCCACTACAGTAGTGGTCCGCAGGCCTGCCCAGTTTGTTTCCTTTTGTACTTATGGAATAACTATTTTTTAAGGAAGTGATACAGGGATGCTGAACACTGTAGGGATTCTTCCTGCTGTCTTGGTGGTCTTGGGGATCGTAATTCGTTCTTTTTTGTAAAAACGTGGAGAAATCAGTGCTGTGCGATACAAGTCTGAACAGCTGTTGCAAT
This sequence comes from Egretta garzetta, assembly GCF_000687185.1. NCBI lineage: Eukaryota > Metazoa > Chordata > Aves > Pelecaniformes > Ardeidae > Egretta > Egretta garzetta. The sequence goes on from NW_009258260.1 coordinate 687,164, forward strand.
TGGGATATCGAAGGCATGAACTGCACAGTATGGATGTATGGAGCAGTTTCCATGCCTGCCTGTCCTTTGTGCTGACATGGTTTAGTGGTGGGATGGCAGGGTTAGGTTAACAGTTGAACTTGATGATCTTAAAGGTCTTTTCCAACCTAAACGATTCCATGGTTCTATGAATGGGTTTAGAAGTGCTTGCTTGTGCCCAGGATTTTGTTCAGCCCTACTCCGCAGCACATGCTGCAAGGTGCTGAGTGACCTTTTGGACTCAAGGCACCAGGCGTCGTGCAAGCAGCAAGGAATTATCCCTTCAGATAGCATTGTTTCTCTCATCAGAGGCAGACAGACATAGGATTTTTCCCCCTCTATCGCTCCTGTGGTCTGCATACAACTTTTGGCACAGCTACTTCAGGGTGGTGTAGATTCAGATTCTTGTTCAAATGAAAGTGGTTGCGAGTGATGGACAGTACGGCCAGCTTCTCGGTTAGAAAAATAGGTTGCCAAATATTTTAACAACTGCTGTGTTAAACATTGGCTACAAAGCAAGTTTGAAATGGAAATTAGAAGAGTCTAAATTTGTACCTAAACAAACTTTATCTTTTAACAGAAGTTTCCTCCCCACACCCTTACCTTCTCATTCAGGGGTCAGTGTGTAAGTAACCAAGTCCAAGCACACAGGAAGGAGCCGGTGTCATTTCTTCTGCTTCTGCCATAGACTTCTTGGTCCTTCTGCCTGCCCCACAGCTCTGAAACACTGTCAGCATCCCCTTAGCACCTGTATCTGTCTTCAGGGTTGTTGTGCCTGCCTGCGTACCCCCCATTTCCTACACAGTACTTCTGGCTTGCAGATGCAAGAGGAGAAGGTTGATTGAAGCCTCTGTGGAGATGTTAAAGGCGCAGGGAGCAGCTCCATTCTAAAGGGTTTAGGCATATGCCTCCCATTTTAAATATCCTCCTAATTTCTATTCTCAGGGAAAAGAAAAAGAAAGAAAGAAAGAAAAGACAAGGGCTCGCTTGCTTTCTTTGCCACAGACTTTCAGTGTGGCTGTAATGCAAGTCGCGTTGTTTCTCTGCGTTTCCTACCTGTATAGGGTGATAGTAATGTTTTTTTCCTTGTAAGGATTTTCTAAGGCAATGTATAAATAAGATTTTGAAAAGCTAAAATGATGTGGTGATAGGTACAGAAGTTATAAAACCACCTAGGTTTAGGTACGGTAATGAAAGCGTATGAATTGTCTAACAGTGATGTAGTGATGCATGCCATGTTCTTTCCTTTTTTTCTTTCAAAGTGGCCTAAATTTACAAACGGCTTGCCTGTATTGATTTTGAGAGAAATTAAAAGGCCCTCCATTGACAAACCACTCTCTGGATTTGTTTACTCTGTGAACTCTACAAGGGAAAATGAAAGAAAATTATTTTTTAAGAAGAAATGAAAGCTTCAGCAGTGACTGGACATCATATTTTAAATCTGTTGCGTTTGATGAGCCATTCTGTTTGCAGAATTTTGTAGTGTCTGAAAGTTGTAGTTTAAGATACTAAGTTCTGGTCCTAGACATCAGGAGAGTCTAGGGGAGTAGGAAAGGGGGATTGTATTTATTTTTTTTTCTTTACTAGTATTTTAGCTGTAAGGCATTGCGTTTTTAAGGGTTACATGGACTCCAGTGATCAGTACTATATTGCAGGGAGTTGCGATGGCTGTTTTCTGTATCATTGAAAATTACAGGTGGTTGGGAATGTTCCATGGGAATGATTTTCTGGGAAAAGGATTTTTACAAAATTGAAACTTTCTTTTGGGAAATCAGAATGAAAGACTTCATTTTATTGGCAGTTCAACCTAAATCATAAAATTTAATTTTATAGAAGTGAGCCAAATGTTTTATTTTGACTCAGTTCAATACATGTTTAATTTCAACTTTTCAGTTTGCTGGGGGACCAGAATGAATGTTGAAATGTCAATATTTCTCACTGGATGGGAATGTTACCCAGCTGTACTCAAAGTGTAGTTGAAAAATTCTTCTTTGGGTATCACAAACCGAAACTGCTAATTCTGAGGCTATTTTCAGTATATGCTGCTTTTGCTGGTGGTGAAGGAAGCAAGTCAATCTAACTTATCTTCCTTAGTCAGTTGTGAATCAAAAAGGAGACTTAAACCTGTGACATTTAAAGCATAGTACCTTTAAGCAGCATCTTAAAGCTCAAGCCCATGCTGCGTGATTTAAAATCTCTTCTTCACAGACAAAACTGTGTGGCAGAATCATTGTTTCTAAATTTTGCCCAGGCGTTCCTGGCAGGGGAGGGCGGTCCATGCTAAGCTGGTCCAAGTCGCTTTCTATGCCAGGCATTTCTCCGTTTCTGGTGGTATTTGGGAATGCTCAGCGTAACATGTAACTGCTCATCATTCTAAGCTGGGGAAAAGGCCAGTGGCCAGCAGGAGCAAAACTGGAGCTCACGCCAGAGCAAAACTCAGTTGGACAGTGCAAGGAGTACTTCAGTCTGGGGAGGCAGAAGAGGCGATAAAGCTGAACTGGTTCCTAAGCCAGCTGTAAAATCAGTGCGCCCTGCTCCTCGCTATTGCTGTCCTCTCTCCCCAGAGCAGCCGCTGCCCGTGTTCCTGCCGGCTTCTCTTCTTTTTTTCTTTGCCTATCCATGGTATGTCGTCGATGGTCCTGGCCCCAAATGTTGGGCCAGGCTATCTGTCTTTTCAAACACAAAAGTGACCCTTTACGTGTGCCACCAATAATTTTGAGAGCTGAAATGACATCTTACTTAACACAGCTTTTAAGAGTTGTTTACGATCACTCCAGGACCAGCTTCTTCATATTTCTCTATGGGGGAGTGTGTGCGATTGGTGTTTCCAAGCTCTTCTGCAGTTCCCTCTTGCCTGCCAAGCCAGGAGTTGTTTTAGTTCAATCTGCCTGTCATCATTTGGTATTTGGTGAGAAGAGAGAGTGAAGAAACAGCTTTCCCCTGTACTGTTCCCCCAGCCGTTACGGACTCATTAAAAGCATTTACTTCTTGTTAATGCAACATGGCCAGTGTCTGAGCAGTAGCTGTGATGGGAGCAAGGAAAACGAAGGCTCGGGTGTTTGAACAGAGAGTAACCTGCGGGAGGGAAAATACCCTCTGCCTTTAATGTTGTCTTAAAACATGCACGTCAAGGTGTTATTAAACAAATGCATCTGCTTCAATAGGATGTCAAGGGTGTCAGCCTCTTCCTTTCTCTTTGTGATTGTCCCAAAAGCAGATGTTTGATCAAGATCATATACTTTGTCAGGGGAGATCCTACATTAACCCCTGCCTCCTCCTCCCGCCCCCGAAAAAGAAGGTCCCTTTAATCAGCTGCTAGAGTGCTGTACCAATTACCTCCCTACAGGGTGACCTTTTTATCTCATAATGGCATTTTGGAATCCAGTCGCCCTAACCACACTGGGAGTGTATGCATGTCACATTTCCAGTTCTCTCTTTCTTCCCCCGCCCCCGCTGTTGTTGGCAGTGAATATGGCCTAATATATTCATGACCTAATTAGAGTAATTTTTGCATAATAACGACCTCCCAGGGGAAATGTTTTTGGGGGGGTGATTTTTGCATATGTGTGTGTGTGTGCATGCTTGCACTGTTCAGACACATTAACTGGAACAAGTCTTTCTTAATTTTTAAGTGTTTCTCTGGTTATTAGAAGTATTTTTATGTCATTTAAAATGGAAATGATGCAACAGGAAACTCCTGAGGAGGCAGAGATTATTTGTTCTATTTTTCTGCTCTGGATCTCTCTGTTACTGTGAAGCTTGTGTCCTCTCTTCTGAATGTCCAAGGCAGCATCATGCTGCCTTGCCATTGTTGCATCTCAGCGCTTTTAAGCCTTCATCTCATCCTTGCCAGCTTCATCCTTCCCCTCTGTCACTCAGCTTCTTTCCCTCCTTGTCCCGATTTGACCTTCAGTTTTCAACTGCATCCTTCATTTGCTGTGATGGTCACTTACTTGACCTTATCTTTACTCAAGGGCTGTGCTCTCTCCCTCTGTCTCTGACATCTCAGTCCAAGTCCGTGTGATCTGCTGTAGTAGTAGCCCATCTTTGCAGACTGTCTCAGTAATGACCCTTACTGCGTTATTGTCTGACTTACCTGGTACTTGATGTCTCCTTCATTCCTTGCTGACTTTTCTGTTTTCCCTCACTTTGGCAGTTTCCACTTTCTTCTTCTCTTCAACTTCTGCTGATCATCTTTCCTGGAACACAGCTTCTGCTCCCTCTCTTCTCTAGCTCCAGTTCTTCTGTCTCTTCCAGTCCTTGCTGTTTCTTAGTTATTGTTTTCCATTTTCAGTTCTCTAAAGAATGCAAGTGTAACCCTTTCTGGCAGAGATCACGGGCCATGTTCCTCAGTGTTTCATTGGTATAAATAGAATAAGTATATTGACCGTGGTGGTGTTAGTGGAGATTTACAGCAGCAGGACGTGTTTATTTTCATAAGCATATTAGTTGTATTTTCCCTAAACTGCTGTTTAAAGAGCAGTAAGGGGTAGTGTTCAGAGCACGCGCTTGCTCTAAAATGACACTACAGGATGGGTTTGCTGAAAAGTTTATTTGTTTTATGTTTTCCTATGTTTATTTTAGTTGCCGTAAATAGTTCACTCAGGGTTTATGTCAATAAGGAAAGACAAGCTTTCCATAGCCAAATGTTTTGTAGTCTTGAAAAAACTCCTTGTTCCTTGCTGCACTCCTTGTTCTTCCAACCCTGTGCTCTCCATATCCAGCTCTGCTGACTTTGTCCTGTATCACTTCCTACAATTCCAGGTTTGTCCACTTCAGTTCCTTTGTACACACGCATCCAGAAGCTTTGCAAATGCCTCCTGTTACTGACTTGAGCATATCACTCTTTAAAAGCCAGGATGAGCCCCGCTTCTGTTACAGTCCTTCATCCCGTGCCTGACTGCCAACTTGTATCATGCCTGGTTGACAGCATACCCTGCCATTTCTAGTGTGGGTACGTATGCCAGCAGAGGATGGAGAATTAAATAAGCATACCCCAAAACACTTGCTTTCAAAATCTTGTTTTTTAAAAAAGGCTGCGGGAATGTATCACTCCACATTGGAAAGGCCCATGAAATGTTTCTCAGTGCTGATCACTGTAGCAAAAATTTCTGGGGGGTTAGCTGCGAGATACATTATGCAAAACTGGGATGTTCATAAGATCGCTTCCCATCCTGGCATCTCTGTGTTTTGACGTTGGTTCTTTCATTGCTTTCTCACATGCCTAGGCCTTAGCATGTACAGGGGAACATGCACAGGATAAATGGGAACCACTGCAAATGTACAATGCGGTTGGAGAATTGCTGTCATCTCTTTAAAGCCGTGGTTCAAATGCAACTTAACGCTTCATCGTCTTCCTGCGCAGTTTCGAACTAGGCACATGGATTGTGTATTAATACCTACAGATTGTGGGCTAATGGGCTTAGGAGTGAGTAAGAAGGTGCAGATGTCGAGGCTCCGAAAGCTGCTTGATTAGCGTATAAAACTGAAGGTACTGCAGGAACAGGTGGGCTTGGGTGTGGGGATGGAAGACAAAAAAGGCGGTGTGGATAGATTTGAGGTAATTCGGAATATTTTCACAGCAGTTCTGCCTAATGCTCCATCTGTGCTTGTGGGCTGCACACGGAAGGGATGGCATATCCCTTTCAGATCACTGGAGGACAGGTGATTTTGAGGATTGTGGTAAGTTCTGCACATGGGGGAATAATTCATAGCCGGAACAGAAAAGGCTGTAAAGAGTCTTGCGGGCCAGTGTGCCAATTAGTTTTGGTAACCCTTTCAATCTTGCTTCTGCTGTTCTTTGTCTGTCTTGTTTCCTTCAGTCCAGCAAAATTCATGTTATTTACCCTTTTCCTTCTCATAATGCCCAACAGTGATCTGGAGAAGGAGCATCTCCTGAGCTAAAACAGAAAAACAGAGGGACAGAAGGGGACTAGTGTGCTTAAATGGGAAGCAATAGAGAAGTGGAAAACACGTATTTTGATTCTGAGTCATATCAAACCTGTATTCATATCTTTCCAGAAGTTACACAGGGCCTGAACTTTTATTCCCAGATTCTCCTATTCTTCAGAGCTTCAGTTAAGAACACCAAAATGGGTATACTTTAAATCGGAATGCTGACCACTTGTGCATTTAGGTTTTCAAAGCTGACTTTCTTAGGCGGTTACTGCTATATGCTGCTTCTGTCCCCAACTCCTTTAGAAACTACCCTGGTACTTCTTCCTGTGAGCTTGACCAGGATCAACAAATCCTGAGACAAGCATGACAGCGACAGACACAGAGAGGCATGTAAACAGGATGTCTTTGAACTGGAAGCAAGATGGGGTTTTGACTTCAATTTGGTTTTTGTGGTGGCATTAAGGAGATCTTTGATTAAACATAGTCACCATCCCTTGCTTCTGGCTTTACTGTGTTCCTAACCAGGGAATAATGTGGGGGTTTTTGATCTAAGGTTCTGATGGGTGCTCAGTTGCAGGATATTATCATCAGTCTCTTCAAACATGTGAGTAGTTTTTGCAGCATCACAATCCTGTTGCTCTTATGTGCTCTACATTTACTGGAGTAAAGGCATTTCTTGATTAATTCCTCCTATTGCCCTTTCCTATAAAGATGGCCCCGGTGACAAAGCTGAGCATATATTAGAAATCAGGAACTTTGGTTTGGCCATGCTTTATCATATTAAGAATTAACAGTGACTCAGGATGCACCAATTAGATTTTCCAAAGAACTTACTTCAGAAGTGCCAGACTTGACATTTAAAGAACAATGAGAAATCCAAATTGCTGCCTACTGCTTCCTGACACCTTCTTGACACCAGGTGCATCTTCTCGCCATACCCAAATGGAATAAAGCTGGAATAGAAAAGGGGATGACACTCAAGAGTACTCAAGAGAGTCTGGAGCTCCCAGAAGCAAGAGAAGAGAGAAAAAAAAAAAATTGAGCAGAAGCAACTATATTAGGCTGAAAAGAGAAAAAAATCCAATTTAACATCCCCTGACAACTTTCTAGTACTGCTCACAGTATGGTACTAGGAGAGCATGAAAATCTTTCCTTGCTAATTCCCCACTCCCCAAAAATCTTGAGATGGGTAAAGGTGCAAAGGCAGAGAAGGCTTGCTTCCCTTTTGTGTAGGATTTCCGCAGATACATAATTAATCCTTAAATCTTGTATCTTCTGCCCTGACTGTATCATTTGAGGTCCAACTGTTTCATCCTCTTGAGGATTTCTAAGGGAATAAAGCCTTAGCCTGGAAAAACTGGGCTTGATTCCTTTGTCTCCTGTCACCTCTTTTTCTGATTAACCACTGCCAGTATCTCAGGGAGAGAGGAGTCTGTGGCTGCTGGGTAATCTGGTTCAGAAGGTTTCTTTAACAGCTGGATCAATAAGTGCTTCTTCCAGATGCCTGTTTCCTTGATTGATCTGGTTGACTTTTTCCCTTTTCATCATCCTTTTTTTCTCTTGGCACTTCATTTTAATTCATCTACGAATGACCCTCCCCCTCTCCAGGTGCCTCTCCATATTTAACTGCTGCCTGACCGCTCTGTGGACTTGTCACATCCCTACCCCCAGGACCCTTATGTAAGAAAGAAGCCCCAAACTCTCATTAAATAGCCTTTTTGAGCAAGGCAGTGGACTGCTTGGTCCTGACCTTTCTTGCAGCAGCCAAGCCTCACCTGAGAAGGATGGCAGGTCAGTGCTTCACTCGGTCACGCAGAGCCAGCACAGCCCCAGCAGGGTTTATTAGTCTGGGCTCTGCATACCACCTTGCTCATAAGGTACCTGTGCCTCCATGCTCTGCTGCCAGCACTTTCAACTCTCCTCCCAGCCTCACCTCCTGCATATGCAGAAGGAAGCTTCATTGGGTGCTGACAGAGGAGTAAAATGTGCAGGTCTCCCACCCCATCACCACCCTTGAATAAAGCATGTTGCATAAACATCTGTACCTTTTTCAGATCACAGCAGGGAGTGACCATAAAGCTCTCGTGCACCTGTAAGAGCACAGAGTCCTTCAGATTACAGTGCTCCCTGGTTTATGGGACTAGATCCTCCACCCACCATCCGATAAAACAGTTCACAAGCCCCAGCAATTGCTTCCATCGCCCTTTCAGCAAGGCTAGTGCTTGCAAAGGCCATTGACTTTCCTGACAGAACATTTTTTTTCATTGGAAAGTGCCTTTTGCTCTTGCACTGTTCATTCGCAATGTTGTTTTATCATTTGTGAATCAAAAAACTGTAAAAATGTCTTGATTTCATCTAACTGCAATGTTTCCAATGCTCTAAAACAAATGTTTGCATGTGTGTTAAAATTTTATTTCCCAGAAAATGTCAAAGTTGTTTGACTTTGTTCTGACTTAGAATGAAATAAAATCTTGATGTTATTTCCTGTAGGGGGGGGAAAGAAAAGAAAAAACAAAAGCTGTCAATCTCCAGGTCTCTTACCTACTGTAGGAAAACGAGTATTCTTGTCTGTGTTGGGATTTGCTCCCAAACTCCACCATAGCAGACATACCTCTGCTGGTCATGGAAGTGGTAGATTTACCAGCACATTGGGGTACCAGGGTTCCCTATCACATAAGTGTTGTCTAAATCTGTTGTGTAGGCAAAATGTCGGGAATTGGTCTGTCAGCATGTCAGCCTATTGGAGCTGGGCTCAACCAAAATTAGGCAAAGGTGAAAGATCTAAAATAAAACAGCCATTTGCAAAGCCATAAATTGCCAGACAAGAGATGCTCATTTGCTTTTGGCAGAGAAGCCATTACCTCTGTTGCCAGCACTACTTCATTCAGGATTACGAGAGTCCCTCTGAGTTTGCCGAGGAATCCTAGCCTGTCATCAGGCCGGAGACCTGTGTGCATCCATTCCGTTGCTTTGATTAATCCAGGCAGCAGAGGCACACATGCAAAAACACACGTGCATCCAGTGGTCCAAGCTGAAAGCATTCCAGCCCAAAAAGGATTTTGAAGAGAAACTGCCTCTGGATTTTTCAGATTCATGAGTCTTCAAGGGGCACCTTTTGAGATAAACTTAATTAAGCAAGTCATTCTATTAATCAGTTCTAATTACTCATGCAAATCACAAGTGCTCCGGCCTGTGGTTAAGCGAAACCTGATTTGATCCCAAGTGCAGCCAGGCTTAGTAAGTCCAGTGGGTATTTGCAGGAACGTGCCTTTACTGATCTTCCTGCTTCTCTCCAGGTACAATAAATTTCTGGAGACTGTAATGTGAATTGATTAGTTGTCATGGGCCATAATGCTATTACCCTAAACACTGGGAAAGAGAGGATGGAGCACATGAACGCTTTCTCTCCATCCGTGTGGTATGCATGTGTGTGCCAGTGGATATGAGAAGGCCACGGCTATGGGCACGTAACAGGGAAGGCTAGCTAGGCGTGCAAAATCTCTGGTAAGTGAAAAGAGCCATCTACCCCTTTCAAAGCAGAGATCTGCAGTGGCTGTTTCCTGGGACCCCGGGAGCCAAATTTGTCAAAGGGACATGACTCAGAGTAGGGCATGATCCTGTGTGACTTGGGGCCCCAATATGCCATTCTCCATCTTAATCCTACCGTGTAAGACAGCTGTGAATAACTCAGTATTAGGCTGGCAGCAAATGTGGACAGCGGAGGTAAATGAGTGAGTGATTGCTGACTTCACCTTGATTGATTCGCGTAACACAGTCCCGTTGGTTAAAGGGCTGTGAACATGGGTTTGTTCTTTCCCTTGCCTTTAAAGAGTCAGCAACATAAATATTCATTAGCATAAGAGTAGTGTTAACACTTCAAAAAGGCTCCTATTTCATAGAGTCTCAGCTGTGAGACCTGGGCCTTTGATTGCATCTGAGTTGAGAAACTCCTTTTGCTTGGCCTGGGATTTCCCGGGAACTGGGCTGTAGTCACCATCTCCAGTGGACTGCACACACAGAGGATGCTGGTGGAGCCGAGGGCTTTATCAGTACAGCTTCATGGCAGAGCACGCTCCCTCCAGCAGCTTGAACTTCTATAGTGCATCTTCCCTAACCTGAGCTCAGTGGAGCTCAGCCACTGGCAGAAGATCCCTCACAGGGAAGCCCAGGCTTGTGGGTTAATTATTATTAATTTATTTGCATGCATGCGTGCTAACCCTGTACGCACACATCCATGTGCATTCTCCCTCCCTTTCGCACTTGCTTGCATGACTGGCAAAATGAGCTACAAGCAGATAAAAATTGAAACACAGAAGAGAGCAAATTACAACATGTTCAATTATCTTTTTTGAAATCATTCTTCATCTCTGCTCCACTCAGTGCCTGGTAACGTTCCTTTTGCAATCTGACAAGGGCATTTTTTTCTCTCTTGTTTCATCCCTTCTCTTGGGTGGCAGGGTGGTCAAGGAGCCAGGACTTGAGAAGTCGTGTAGCAGGCCAAGCAATTCAGGCTGCCTTAACTGGAGATCCAAAAGACCAACAGTTTTTTGGTCTCCGTTCAACAGCCTGCGTGAGGAGTTTTCTCGCCGTTAATTGCAAATGTTTCTTCTTGTTACGTGCAAATATTACAGTGGCAAACACTGCTTCCCTCCCCACTGCTTGCTTGCCAGGGCGGCAGGCAGAGATAGCTTTGCCTTGTTTACTTCTTTGCTGCTGTATTGCAAATTGCCACCCACCACCAGCTTGTTTCGGGCCTCACCGAGGGCTTTGCTAATTGACGGGCTCCCTCTCCTGGCTCCTTGCAGCAGCCCTGCGAGATAAGGGCTCAGGGCCCCAGGTAGTCCTGGCTGCCTCCAGTTTGGCTTCTCCTTTCAAAGGCTATGGATTTGTTGCTTCATTTCCGATTCCTCTGAGCAGGGAATTTTAGTATTGCTTCTGGATTGACAGTGCTGGCGTTGAAAGTTTTCTGCCTGTTTACAGGAGAGATGCTCCTTCCATACCCCCGAGGACTGGCACAAAGGGATCACCTTTTGGGCTGAGAGGAGGTTTTGTTCTTTATGGTCTATTTAGCTCTTGGCCTCTCTGCTGAGAAACCGTCAGTGAATATAGTGTCAAGTGTGGTAGTAATAGTTTTAATAATGAGGACACCTGTCTGCAGTAAAATAAGATTACATCAAGACATTTTATGCAGTTCACATGTAAGTTAGGAATGACTTTTGGTGATGCCAGCAGGGATTGCATTAGAGGATTGAACAATAAGTGCAACAAATTGCCCATTAAAATTGGGAGAAATTTCTTCAAGTAATGAAACATATTTAAACGTGTGTATTAGAAGGGTGAAATGGTTGAGCAGCTTCCAAGCCATATGAGGTCTGGTAAAGAGCCTGATCAGCTTAAACCCAGAAAGGAATATTTTGTAGTTTAAAGCAGAAGCAGATTTTTTTCTAATTGTTTGCTATTAGTATCAGTGTGGCAGAGTTAATGGGATGTCATCACATAGATAAGGAGAGGCTAGAGGAGAATGACTGTATGCAAACCGAAGGACTTGTAATACAAATACCTAGGCAAGACAAAGGATGGCAAGAAGCAATTCTTTTCATCCCTCTTTGTAGGATCTGCCTTGCCCACAGTTGCTCAAAGACCTATTGGGAAAACTGAAAACTTAGACCATCTTTTGGGAATCTTAGCCCAATACTCAGCTCTAAAACCATGTTTTATTTTGGTTACCATCTATATACATATTTTTCAGGCAAGACTTGAATCTGTCACATTAGTCATCCTCAGTCATTCTAGCAGGCACGAAGATATTCTTAAGCTGTCAGTCCAAAAACCCAAATAAAAGAGCAGTGTATTGATGCTAAAAACCAAAGGGAGCACCTAATGAGAAGGACATTATACTTTTTACAACTTTGCAAATATTAAACCACTGGCTCACAAAACCAGAGCAAGTAGGAATATTGTTTTGTATTATCTCCAGCTATAATGCAGGAAAGTAGGGACATAATAGGGCTGTTATTTAACCAGCATCACACACTAAACCAGGGATAACCTTTTGAAGAATTACGTTTTATCAAATACAGTGTCATTTTTCAAGCCAATAAAGTGCAAAATGCAGACGATCATGGTGTTGCATGAACTACAGCTGAAATGCTCCAAAGTGATCGTCAGCTTCTGGGGCTTGCATTTTTTGAGTAGCAGTTCAAAAGACCTTTAGCAAGATGCCTGAAAAATGCAGTCCCTAAATCACTGGCCATTTTTGCAAATGTAGGCATAGGGTTTTTAAAATTCACTTCTAATAATTTAAAGTGTCATCCAGGGAAGTAACATTTGGGTTTACGTTTATGGGGCCAGTTGAATGTGTAATATAAATCTACATCATTCAGCAGTTACCCCAGGAGTGAATCTTGCAGAGATTTTTATCTTGACAGTAGCCCTTTAAAAGAAAAGGAACAGGAAGGCATTGAATTGGAACAGCCCAGCATCTCTCTTGTGTTTGTCTTTGGTAAACACTGCAATTTATTTAAAGCACATGGAAGAGAGAAAAAATATGGCAAAGTTAAATCCCAACAAATTGTTTTATATTTACAAATGAATTAGATTATTTGCATTTGTTGTGTTTTTGGGTTTCTTTGAAACTGCAAATTAATGAGAAAAAATTATTTCCGAATCTTATTTTACTTAAAGGCGAGTTTAGTGAAGGCAATTTGCATGTAAATCAATGTTTACCTGACGCGTGCAATTTCCACAGTTAGATAAACCATAACATGAAACAGATGAAAGACATGGGAACTGTATAAAAATTCTTTGAAAGATAATAGGCGGCAGTTTGCAATAAATATTCATTAAGTGAGAGGGTGCCCTGTTCTCTCTCTGTGCTGCTATCCGTATAGCGCTCACCTCTTTCCGACAGCCTCCTTGTTACATATCTTTGCTCTCCTATTTCTTTCTTATTTAATCTGTATCCTTTCTTACATGGGTCACTTTCATTAGGGGATGCTCTGTGCATTTCCACCATCAGTCTGTACTGTGTGATTTGTAATGCAGACCAGCAAAGGAGGCAAGTGAAAAATCAGCAGGGAGGTAAGAGCTAGTTCCAGGCCTGGGCAGAGCAAGCCCGTCGCTGGGGGCAGCAGGCTGCAGGGACGGGGGGGGGGGGGTTGGGGTGTAGAGCAGATGATGGTGATTTGCAAGAAACTACTCCAACAGAGGCAGCAAGCTGGGTAACCACTTGGTTCTCCAGCCCAGCCCTGTCCCTACCCCTCTCATTTCTGTGAAAAGAAAAGCTTTTTCCCCGCTGGTTCAGTCCCCATCCCTGGGGCAGCAGTGTTTCATTTGGCTGATCCCAACATGTCAAGCCTTGAGCCAGCTTTCTAGGGCAGAGCTGTGAGTAAAAGGATGTCTGGAAGAAGTAAAGACCAGAGGAAACCACACGCCAAGTCCTGTGTGTCTCGATGGTGTGGGTCACCCCTTGAATGATTCTCACATACCACCACATAGCATCAGAGATGTTGCCAGAGTCTTTAGAAGTCTTTGGGACTTCTGCGAGTGGTTGAGTGTGCTCATAATTTCACCCGAATATCTGATACTTCAGCTGAGGTAGATCAGACAATTGTCACGCTGGCTGATGTTCTAAACCCTGCAGTTTTAAAAGCAACTGGTATGTGACCAGTTGAAAGATCTGTTCCACGTTGCACTGAATTCACACTGTATTTTATTGTATGTGTCTTCTGCTACCATTATCATTGTGGTGTCTGATTGCGTGCCTAGAGAGCCATCAAAAGCTGTGATGTATGGCCAGATTGTGAACTGGCAATATGCTGTGAAATTGTAATAGCAGGGGGTTTGCAACATATCTGTGAGGGCTGTGTTCCCACTCCCCAAAATAAGCTATTTTCTCAAATGACTGATCTCATGTTTGATAGGCAGTATGCTACTCATGTACTGCACTGCAGGATTTCCACATGAGCAGCAAACAAGCACACTCTTGCTCAGGTGGCTCATACAAGAGCAGAACTTCTTTAGGACAGACCTAGCTGAAGCCCACCACTTCCTGCAGCAGCATGTCTGTGGGCTGGTGAGACCCTGCTGTCCTTACTACTGAGGCACTGATCCCATCACTTTGTCGATTGTATAAGAGTCATCTGTCATCTGCCTTTCCTAAATTTCCTCTCATTCCATCCCGCCAGCCTGCCAGACTCCGGCCAGAACATGCCTCTGGGGCTTGGTCTGTCCTTGGGAACAGTCATCATCTTTCCTGCTGCTGCCTCCTGCGCCTGTATCGTGCAGTTCCGTGACCACTTTCAGACACAAAGCCAACTCCATTCGCTCACGCTCTCTATTTACATTTAATATCCCTTAAATGATTAAAGCAAACATTCCTAATTAAATGTTAACGTGCTGTAAGTATCTGCAGCCAGCGTACCGGCTGTCCCTCTAATCTCATATATGTGGACATAGCACCTGGACTTAAGGAGGAAATTACTTTTGGAAAGTTTGATGGAGGAAGCACGAATAACTTATCCAGTCATTCCCATTAAGTGTACTCTTTGCCCTTGGGAAGATCATCATGCTGCTGGGTGCTCAGGGCTCTAAGACTGAAGTCTGTGTGTGCCCAGGGACTCATGTGGCTGGCTCAGCGCAGGACAGAATCAAACCTGCAGAGACTCTGTGTGCAAACCTCTGAACAGTGGGCTGAAGGAGCAAGGAGCAAATCATGTCATTATACAAATGGGTATTAGATGTGGACTGAAGTAGTTATTCACCAAAAAAAAAAAGCCATTTGCTCTTTAAAGAGATGCTAGCAGGTTAGATTGTTTGCGTATCTCAGTTTGCTTTCCATTCCAATTTAACAGTAGAGTTTTTTTGGTTTCCTTTTTCCTCCAAAAAAGGTTCCTCCCCACCCTTGTTAGGCTGTGCCAACACCTCTTCTGTGGTGTCTCACTATTTACGGTGACACCCATTGCTGCAGTCAATGAAATCATCGAGGAAGGTGTTTCTGCAGTTTCACTCCCTCTGCTGACTACTTCTGCAACACCAACATGAACAGAGCTTAAAAGGTGGTGGGATTTGCTACCACGCCAGAGTGTATGTTGGGCAGCACTGTAACTGTAACGCAACCGCGGGCGCCCTCTGTGATCTGCTTTCTTTCCTGTACCCCAGACCAACTCTGAGGTACACAGACGTGAAACACTTGCACTTGCATGTTTTTCCCACTTTGCCTCAGTCTTGTCTGCTAAATTTTGA
Source organism: Egretta garzetta (assembly GCF_000687185.1). Taxonomy (NCBI): domain Eukaryota; kingdom Metazoa; phylum Chordata; class Aves; order Pelecaniformes; family Ardeidae; genus Egretta; species Egretta garzetta. The sequence continues at coordinate 702,323 of NW_009258260.1, forward strand.
AGTTTGTTGGACTGTGAGGTGTTTCAGAGACTCCTTTTGCTTTGAGTTCACTGCAGTATTTCTGAGATGCACTCCCTGTTCTTGCTTTCCATTGTGGTGCGTGACTTTATTCTTCTGTAATTTTTGTTCCTTCAGTGTTAAAGGTCAGTCTCTTGGAAATAATTTGTTTTCTTTTTATGCAGACAGAAGAGATGAGACTACATTATGTTATTAGTCCATTATATGTTTTGCTCCAGAAGCTCCCCATGCCCAATATTTGGCTCATTCCAATTATGTCTGTGCTCAGTGTTTGAGAAGATGAGTGACGAGTATCCACATCTTGGCCTACGACAACATCTGCACTGGCTTAGGATCTGAAACAGTAGACTATGTGCTCATGTGGTTCAGTTCCAGTATGGCTCCAGTGAACTGTTGATTCTCAGTCCCTCAAATTGCAGATGCTAAAGCACTGAAGTGTAAGCCATAAAAATAGTTGCAAGCCATCTCCAGATCAAATGGTTATTGAGGGAAGGCAAGGTGGCGACAGAAGTACTTTCTTCTGCTGTCAGGAAGACAACTTGTTACCTGTGCTTCGTATATTGAGGTTGTCATCTAAATCTTTTATCATTACGCTGGAGATGATGTTGATTTTCTTTGCCCAATGGCACACAGTGTAGCTAGTTGGGTTCTACTCACCTGGGAGCTCCAGAGACATCGAAAAGGTCTCCTGAATTTGTTCAAGCCTGCTCTTTGAGGTGTTTTACCCTTTATTGAAAGAGCTGTATGTGTTCATCAAGGTAGAGAAAAGTTCATCAAGGTAGAGAAAAGAATCTGTCTCTGCAGTCCCTTGGACATGCCAATCATCAGGGTTGTAGACATACATGAATAAATAATGGCACCTGCTAGTGGCTGGCCCCACAGAGCAGGTGAGAATCTACTCCAGCTATTAAATATGAAATAACGAACTGAATAGTTGCTCGTCAACTGCTTGCTTAGTTGGCAAGGACCTGTGGTTTCACAGCTGATGGCTCAATATCCTAATCCCAGCTCTCCAGATGTGTCTGTGTCCTTGTAGACAACAAACTGGCTACAGTTGCCAAGGTAAATAGAAATGAGCTTGACGAAGAATAAAAGCTATGCCTCTTGGGTGCAAAACAAGGTTTGCTCAGCTTCCCCATGGTAACGCCTAGGTCCTGGGGTACTAGAAATGCTATATTCATTGGTACTGAATGGCTCTTTGCTGGGACTTATTCAGGACTGTTTCAGGAAGGGTGAGCAAGTCCCCTCATGGCTTTGTTTTAGAAGGCTTACAAGGCAAACTCTCAAGTCACCTTCATTCATGTCAAGTTCCCGCAGGAGAAAAAACAGCATGAAACAGAAGCTGCAGTTATAGCTTTTGTTTAAGAGGATGCTGTCAAGCCCTTTAAGTACAAATACCAAACATGTCTTCAAAGTTCTGAATTCTCCTGGGGACCATGCTCTATATTCCACTACAGTAGTCTTGGTTTTTGAAACCAGTCCTCTGGTATTTAGTAATCTGAAGGAAATACAAGACCCTTTCAAGCAGAGATAAAAACCCTGCACACAGTTGATAGCATGGAAAGCTAGTCCAGTGTTTTGGGCAGCAGCTTAACTTTGTGAGGTCTACATTCAGATCCCCAGTGCACACGGTTGGGTTTTTTAACAGCAAATCACATGTATGCTAATTTTTCCCTGCCTCAGTTCTCCGTCCATAAAATGGGGCAATGGGTTTCTGAGGATGAATGTGTTGTGGAGAGTTCACATCCTGAGGTGACGGAGTTGTAAGCAAGCAACTAAAATTCTCCTGAGTAGTAGTCAAGGTTTCACATCAGTTCCCATGTTCTTTACTGCTGCTGAGCATTCAAGTGATTAAAGTTAAGTATTTGCATGCTACTGTCAAGTTCTGATTAATGTAAAAGTATTTACTTGCACGAGGAAATAGAGTTCAAAAGAAATGGTATTTCATGTATTTTAGATCAGCCAGTTAGGAGACAGAAGCTGTGCTATGTGACTCAGGTGAACATCGCAAATCACTCCAAATATTGAATAGTTAAATTGATGTTTACTGCCACTAGCTCTAGGAAGGCATAGGGGCGATGTTTCAGCTACGCTGGAGAAAAACACTACTTCTGCCTCGTCTGAAGAGGTCATATGGAAGGCACAAAAACAAAATTAGGGAGTGTGGTTTAAGGAGCTGAGTAGATGACCTTGATCGTTTCATCCAAAGGTCATATGACACTTTCTGATAAGTCCAAAGAGAAACATAAGTCCTTGTCTTTTTCTGTGCAGTTTACAAACCAATGCAACTGATAAGAATGTTTTGCATTGCGCAGTTCATCCAACACCAGAAAATAGCACCCTTAGAAGTGGTATTTATACAACATATTAAACATACTTTTACTGCATTTCATAAGTTTCCAATTTTTACAATTACTGATATTTTTCATACTCCCTCCTTAGAAGTCCTGTGATTATGGTATAATCACAGGTTTCTTATGTTTGAATGGAAAATATTATTTTTCTTCTTGTAGTTCTGAAAAATAACTTTGAAAGCATGACTCACAAGGGCTCAAAACCTAAATTTCATATTAGAAAGCCAACACGTATGTTTTCAAATCTTACGGTCTTTAAGCCAATCTCGGGACTATTTTTTAGGCGTAGCTCATTATTTTTGACTGTTTGGGTATGATGATTCAGTAGGTGAATGCTGAAGGCCTGCCTGCTTCCATTGTTCCCGTTCAGCTTTGCGTATGCATGCTACAGTAGCTGAAGTAAGGGTTGCGGTGATGATGTTCATGTTATTGTTATATGTCTGATATTTTCTTCACTTCACTGGGGAGTCATATCTTTTTAAAAACAGATTTAAATGAAATGCTTAGGGTGTCTGTACCCGCAAAATATTCATAGTGTCTTTTAGATTGTTCTGGGATTGGGAATCACAGCCAAGGGGCAAATATTAGCATATCTTTGAACCTTATGAACCTCCTGAGAAATGTTATAGCACTAACATTCAATATCTACCAAATTATTGAGAATTATATGACACCTATCAGTCACTTTGATGTTCATGGGACCTGAGCAGTCTATCTGACTCACCTCTTGCCTTGCGACTGGTCTCCCCTTGTGCAAAGTGATCCTCTTTTCTGAGCCTTCCTTGATGATTGCAGCATCTCTCTCTCTTTTTCGTGAATACATTTCCTTTCCACTTCTATTCCCTCTCACAAAGCTGCTTCAGCCTAGGCTGTCTCTGCTCCTGTGCCCTATTCCCTTCTCCAGTTAATAATTCTGCAACCCGTGCTGGCCAGCAGAGCCCCGTCGCCATGACTAGCTCCAGTCACCTCGAGATGGTTGTTCCCATCTTTTGTATTGGCAGCCCTTTCGCATTCCATTGGGGTGGCTCAGCTGGCTTCTCTTCCTTGGTGCCAACTGTGGGTTACCAGCACCACAAAGCAGCCTGCACGTTGCACAACCAGGTAGCCCCAGGTGAGTGCAGCGCTGCTCTCTTCTTGGTGATTTTGCCACCTGTCAGCAATTTCCTGCTTGTGGCATCCAGAAAATTTTATGCTTTATCTAAGCCAAAGTCACTAGCTGTGTAGCATGTGCAGAAGGAGACAGTTTATTTATTTTAGGAAGTCAAATATGTCCCCACCCATGTGAGACTGTAATTTTTCTTCCATAGAGAGACCCTTGGTAATATATTAGTGGGAGTCACAAAGGATTTTTTAACCTACTTGAGATTTATTTAAATCTTCATATTTCATTTTTTAAAGAATCCAACTGATTAAAATCCACAATATTTTCGGTTACAAAAGTTTTGACAGCATAAATCTAATTTTTGCATTTTCTTATATCATTAAACTGTTCTACTCTATGCTAATGCTTAGTAAAGAGGGTTATTAGCACTGAGGGCGAACCTTAAAAGGGTTGGAGGTTTGATTCATCTACGAAGCACCGACAAATTTGGATTAATTATTCAAACCTAATCCAAACCTCTCGAGTCTGCAAAATTGGGCTGGAAGTCTCAAGAGAACAGGTTAGCTTGTGGGATTTCCGGTGCTGTCTGCCTAGCTTTCTGATGAGCCTGCATAACCGGTAAAACCTTCTAAATGTGCCACCTTTCTAAATTATGTGTGTATTTTAGATCTAGCATTGTTCCGGAGCAGCTGGTGCTTAAGCTTTTCAGCATGGGCGAGAAACGTTCCCCTATCACGGTTCTACCTTTGCTTTGGTACGGTACCTAGCACCTCCATGGCACCGAGGATCAGGAACTTTAAATGGCAGAGAACCAACTGCTAAGATTGCTGCCTTTAGAAAGAGATATCCCCAGCCATGTTTCTTACATTGCCAGAAGTGTAAATTGCCCCAAATATTCTGAGCTATTTTTTTGTTGGGAAGTGATTCTGCTGTGAAAAAGTTAGCATTTATTTAGCCTGACAAAAAGCTTTGAGTTCCCTAAAGCTCACCATTTAAAACTGTGTACCTACTTAATATTTGATCCTAAATCTGCTTCCCGTTAAGTCCCCTGATGATTAGATGTTCTAGGACACTAAGAAATAGTCCTGTGTCTGGGTAGAAATATATAGCCTGTCAAGACAAAAATTATGCTCTGAGGGACAAGCACTGAGTCTAGCTTTATGTTTGCAGAGCAGCTAGCACAGCAGGGTCCCTATCTTGATTTGAGACCTCTAGGAACTACTACAAGATAAATATCAAATGATAATTCATGCCATTCTGCAAGAGGACTGCAGATTTTCAAGGAACACCAGGGAGTTTTGATTTTATGACCCCAAGAGGACTAGCACAGACTTTTCTCTCCATATAATGGACAGGGGTGGTTGGGCTCTCTGGCTCCATGACAGGCCAGCAGGCAATGCTGACCCGTGCATCTGACCTGTTATCAAAATTACTACAGCTTCCCAGGTACCCTGATTTCAGAGCAGTTAAAAGGAGGTTCAGTGGCACTCTGTAGAAGGCAGGACATTCATACCTGTTTCTGGGATGCAGGCAGAAAGCGTCACAGCTCATGGGTTTTGCAGTAAAAGGCAGTTAATTATCACCTCGATGACCTCCTTTGGTATCAAATCGCTACTCAAATGATTTTACTACTATTTATAATGAGGCCAGATCCTGACTATTTTATGCAGTGATTTCAGTGAAAGGTGATGGGTGCTTAGCACATTAGAAAACCTCATATTTTTTGGTTGTGCCACCTGACTTCAGGGATCTGCTTTTATACACGCATGTGTATTTTTATACTGCTCCTCTGCTCTGCCTGCATGTCATTTGGGAAGTCTGGTGCTTAATGTGCTCCAGTGGAAAAAAGGCTCGGAATGCATCAGTATATTCTGACATGCTTTGTGGCTGGAGATCTGAGTAAAACCTTGCTTGTGTGCTCTCAAGCACTTCTGGAAATCAGAAAGAGGTTTGTTTGTTTTCTGATTTTCAAGCGAATGAATTATCCAGCCACCTACCTGACTTAAAACTCTTAGGTGGACATCGCCCTGCTGATAGTTATAGTAAAAGACATTTTGTAAAGCAGTAAGGTTTGCCTTGGTGATGAAGTGTGGGACTGGGAGCAGCAGCTTCATGGATTTCTTTCCTCTGCCGTCTCCTTTTCTGGAGAAGAAAATGGTGGCTGTGAGGCCTGGAGCAACTGCCCCTTCTCCCTTCTGCTGGGTTTCAGTGCTAGGTCCCAGCTCCATGGAGCTCTGTGCACCCTGGAGATGCTTTTTGCTGCGGCTGCTGCTTCTCTCACAAGTCCCAAGGGCGGAAGAGTCAAAAAGGAGGAGAGAGCAGGCAGGCAGACCAGGGCACCCTGTTTCTTCTCCTAAGCGGTCATTTCTTCTCGTTCACCGATGAGCAAGACAACTCTCTGGTGCTGTCACAGACACTTGCCTTCTAATGCCTTCCGAGAGACCGCAGCTCCCATAATCATTCCTGCACTGTCCTTCCCATGATTTCAGCCCCCACTGCTGCTAGTGAATCCCCTCCAGAGGTCCCAGTAAGATCTGAGTCTCCCTCACCAGCTCCTTGGGTTGCAGTTGCAAAGGGAAGGAGGGGGAAAAGAAGCTGTGGGAATCCCAGGTAGGAAAGATGGGGGTTCAGTGTCGAACTAAAGGAGGAGAGACGGGATAAGAAGGCAGGGTTGGATGCAGATGTCTGGTGAAGGCAGAGAAGGTATAAAAAATAATGCTCTCCAAAAGGGATGGGAACCAAGCCTATAGGATCCATTGTAGTCAATGGTATTTTGCCAGTATCTGTAGCTGAAACAAGCAAACAGAAAAAAGAAAAAGAAACCCCCAAAATCATGGTAGTCACATTAAAAGGAAGGAAGGAAGCAACACAGAGCCTCCAAGCTTCTGAAGAATGGCAGGAGGGGTCTAGTATTTTCAAGTGAGGGGAAAAAAAGGAAAGCTGTGTTATCTCTGCTGTACCCATGCTCCACTTCTGTTTTAAGTACAGGTAAAACTAAGGAGAAATCAAAATTGCTTACGCTTTCCCTTTACGGAATTAGGGTCTGGAGGCAACATCTCCAGTTGTTAGTCCAGTCACTCTTCTGATTTCTATACTACCTGTTGTGCTTCAAGGTCTACTTGTATGGTTTGGAAGGGAAGGGACATGCCCTATTGAGCATCCTTTGCCTTAAGTCATTGCTCCATGATCCATTGAGGAAGGAGGTTTTGTGTCCACAGGTCCTTAGGCAATTAGCAGTTAAAGAACTAACTTGTTCTTTAAGAAAGCTCAAGTCTTACCTCCTCTTGTCTAAGGAACAACCTTGATTTAAGGAGGGCTCAGGTTCCAGTGTGCCTTTTACACCCTTTTACTCTCCAGACCAAGTTGTCCCGTATAACTTCTTTCTGTCTTCCTTAGTTAAATTGTACTGCCTGTCTGTCGGATCTTCTCAAGCTCTTCCAGCTGCACATGGTGGCTTTGGTAAGGCCTGGTTGGGAGGGGAAAGCTCTCTCTGTTGGGAATACGCATTCTTCCTTCAAAGGTGTTCTTGGTTTGGGGTTTAGGGTTAGTTGGTTTGTTTTTCTGTAGTCTGTGTTCCTGAGTTTTGGTAGTGGCTCCACTAACAGCTGTCTGCTCCCTCAACAGAGAGACAGGCAGAGCAACCAGAAAACAAACAACACACGAAACAAAATTCAAAATGTGTTCAGAGAAACATGCTACTTCAAAGGCGAGTGTAGAAGTCCCCCCGGAGCTCATTACTGTAGTCAGCGGAGGGGAGGGGTAAGGGAGAGCGGGGAGTGGGAAACTGTGTGTATCCTTTTCCAGCAACTACCATGAACATCGCAGCCTGTGAATAACCCCTACATCTCTTTCCATGGGCCCCTAGACCCTGGTCTTCTCTCCATGTTTACCAATTCAGTCTCCTCAGAGATGGGCTGGGCAGATGTACTGGGAAAAGATGCCCGCTGTCAGACACATCTACGTGAATCCTCCTCCAAGTAAAGTATGCTTTGCATAGACAACCTTCATTGTAGTAGCTCTTGCCCAGTGCCACATGGGCACACTGGAAGCCTCACCACCAGGAGGTGAGACCAGTATCTGTGGCTCGTTTGCTTCTCAGTCTCTCCTGGGACTGTCAACCTGGGAGGCGAGTGAAATCGGACTGTGGTTGTAGATGGTGTGCCCTTTGGGCATTTGGGAATTGGCTTATGAGACCTGTCAAATTAATTTCAGATGGACTACTATCCTGGGATCGTAGGCCTTCTGTGAATTCCTTTAGCCAGTGAGATCACAGGTTCCCCTGCAAAAAATAGAGGTTATTCTGAACTGAACTGTATTTTTTTAAAACTCTGCTGGCTCCTGTTTTGTAACTCTTGTCACTTCAGTCTGTTCAGCTAGTCTGTCTTTCATGACAGCTCAAAAGAAAAGCGAGAGTGAGGCAAGCAGCTAATGGATCATCTCACAAAAATTGGCCCTGATTCTTCAGTTCTTACTGAGGTAGACATCTCACAGTATGCAGGGGTAGTTTCACCCATGTGAGGACTGTATAATGGAGGGATATGCATTTTCTATCATATATGAAGGAGGGAAGACTTGCAGAAAGATATACTGTTCATGGATTGTGTGCCAGCACTTGCAGCATGTTCCCTGCCTTCTTTGCTGGTTGCCTAGTATGCTATCCAGAGAATGTCCGTGAGTAGAATAATGAAACACTATTACAGGCCGCCGTGGAGAGGCAGAGGAACGGTGGCATTGTACGCCACCTTTTTTTTTTTACCGAGGGAGTGTTAATGGAGAGCACCTGAGTTACTACGGGCAGAACTGTGCGAGCTGGTAAGACCTGTGATAGCGAAGGGAGTGTTTGTAGCACTCTGCACAGATTGCACGGTGCTGGGAAAGCAAGAGGATGATAGCAGAGAAAGGCTACATGACCTTGCGCGCCTCGTGTGGAGTGGTGAGGTGGTGATAACCAGCCTGGTATGTTCGAGCCTGTCCTCAGAGCTAGCGGGGAGATTGCCTGTGTGATAATGCACATAGATGCAGAGTGTGAGAACCGCTGTGAGGAGTCAGCATGCTGGATACCAGGCGCAGCAGATAGTGTGGCGCTCTGTATCGGTGGAGAGAGACTACAACAGAGCCAGCCCATGTTTCAAGGCTTCTAAATGCATTCCCTTGGCTTTGATCATTTGCCGCGCATTCTCCCCATACGCAGGCAAGACCCACTGATCTGGGAAACTATTGCAGCTGTTGCTGTAAGCCTCCAGAAGGATCTAAAAAGCTAATTGCAACAGCCAAACCAGCTGTTAGAATAAGGACTACATTCTCAGTCCTCAGATCCCGGCATGTCCCTGTGGGATGGAGTTTCTTCTTCAGCTCTAGGAGACTGAGAGGAAGCAGCTGGGTTCTTTGCTGAACCTGCATTAACTAGGCCGGGAGAGACTTTTCTGCCAATCAGGAGACTAAAAACTAAGCAGCTGCTGTCATTTCAGGCCAGAGCATGGAAGCTTTTACAAGGGACAGGGATGCTGTCTTCACTCCATGCGCGGTGCAGTTTGCCTTTCTGTTTCTTTTAACTGTTTGCTTTCTCGATGCAGTAGACACTGACTGGACTGAACCCCTGGGGTTTGTTCTATAGCTATCAACTTTGCCGGGAGACTGGCATTTCGACTCCCACCTTGCTTGCTGCAAGGTGCAGATGCCTGCTGCATCCTGGCCTTGCTCTGTAGCCAGACCAGAGAAGAGCACCTGTGGCGCACACGTACACTGCCTGAGCAGGACGGTGAGGACTAGCAGAAAGATCTTACAGGGTAATAGCACTAATGTTGGGGAGTCTGCTACCTACAGTTGCCTCAAACCGCTAGCTTGTGTGTTTTTATTTAGTTCCTCCCAGGTGCGGTAACCTGCAAGTCATCTCCTCCATTTCACCTGTTACAGGGGAAGGTATTTTCATCACAAGGCAGAGCAAGAATGGCGAGCTAAGGACAGTGACAGCCAGCCAGCATGTATAGTCACCCTGCTGTGTGGGCACTTCTGACAACCAGGCAATCGCACGCAATCGCTAGATACAAGATGCAGTAGCACACCTGGCTCTGCAACCTAGTTAATAAACTCGGACTCAGATAGTTCTTTGTGGAGGCACTGGAGTGTGTCTGCTCCGCAGTCCCTAGGATGATCCACTTAACTCAAATTATCCATTTTTTCCTTGTCCTGTAGGGCATCCCTGTTATCTTCCCTCCCTATTATCCAAGATAATAGAGAGCTGACTTGCAATAATGCAGTCACAATGGCTCCATAGTGTCTGAATGATTCCCATGTGATTGACATTGTGTGTCTGTCTGAAGCTTCCTGAAGAGCAATTCTCCATCAACACTTCTTTCATCAGTAGGCATTAGGCAGAACAAGATCCTATAGCACAAGTCTATTAAAGCCCAAGAAGAAATCTGTTTTTCTATGACAAACAGAAGGAGATGTGAATTATACAAATGGATAAGACACTGCTTGGAGGATCAATTCTGTGTGCCTATGTGACTTACTGTAGCTGTGGATCAAGGTCGTGTGGGACCCGGGGGGGGTCTTGGTTTCAAGCAGCCAGGTTTCCTCAGCTATCTGGGCCTGTAAAAGAGTGCAGATAAGCAACAGAGGGAGCACAAGTGTTTTCATGTCTGCCACTAGGCAAAAGCAGACTGCTCGCCTGGAAACGACAAAAGGGGTTTAATACCAAACCATCATGACTCCAGTGTGGTGGTTCTTTTCAACATTTGGAGATTCTGGCCCACATCAGACAAAGCATTTAGGAAGATTTAGCCTGTTTGTGCTTTTGTGAGTTAAGGTTTTACTTCTCATCATGTTTTCTAGCCCAACAAGCGGCTCTGGAAGACTGGGAAGAAGACCAGGTTGCTAGCTTGGTTTTGCTAACTCAGTGAAGATGGGTATTGATCTCACTGAAATTCCAGTTTATCATCAGAGTCGAGGCTTGTGAGGTTCATCACTAGTAATCACAGCACACTGAGGTTCATCTCAGCAGCAGGACAGCGCTGCCTTTTGTGCTGTAGGTGGACTGATGTGGGAATGAGAGCAGGCTCTATATTCTTCTCCACACCTTGTTCAAAAGGACAATCTGAGTTCTGCGAGTAGCTTTGGTGTTGAAGCGGGGGGGAGCCCAAAGCCCTCCATGGTTTGCAGAGCCTAAGGACCTTCAATCCAGCTTCTCCTTTGCCTTGGCATCCAGAGGAACACAAGCAACAGCCCATTTACACTGAATATCACTGTAGGTGGAGATTCTCAATGAAGCTGAAAATGCAGTGAAAGGCTCAGCCCCTCATCTGGCATAAATCAAAATACTGTTGACACAGGTACAGTGACTTATACTGGCAGACCCGGTGGTCTAAAATTTATTACAAAATTTATATGCTTCCTATTCAGCAAACATTTGTCACTAGATTTTGTTTTCCAAGTAACACTAACTTCAGTTCTCGGCCCATTGGCTGTTTCGAGGCTTTTTAGCTTTGACTGTTTCTTTGCTTTCTCAGAGCGTTTTGCAACTCCTTACCTTTGTGCCGTGGCACTCGCTGCCTAAGTAGTGTGCCATGATCTCTGCGGTATGAGTGGATGGCAGAAACTTTAAAAAAATAGAAAGTGAATTATGCACTTTCCAGAACTAATCTTCAGACACTTGATCTGTGCTAAAATGCATGAGGCTTTGGGGATTTGTGAACATTTTCATGAATAATAAGAGCTTCACAAATAACAGGAGGGTGAACTTACTGATCTTATTCCCAAATCTTTTATATATATGAGAGATATGATCAGCTCTAGTTTTCAGAAAGAGTTTGGCGGCAGGTCACTTTTTTCTGATCAACAAAGAATAGGGCATGTGGGAAAGGAAAATGAACCACATTATTTGCAGGGCTCCCACATCCGTGAGTATTCTTTGACTTTTATAGATTTTCAGTAAATTAGCATAACTACATTATCCAAGATTTCTTGCAGTTGTTTTCCCTTCTAAAGTTGATGTGACTGAGATGGAATGCGAATGCAACAGCTTAAAAAGAAGGAAGGAAATTATCATATTTAATATTGTTTATACAGAAACTGGCATACTTTATGGAGTATCATCTGATTAACTCATTTCCAGCCCTGCGGCGTGTGTGCGTGTATGATGGCAGGGAGGAGAAATGAGAGCTAGGCCATGTTTTTTCCTGGCATGCGGAACTGTTGCTGTAACACTTGTGTGGCTGGCAGCATGAGACATAATATTACCTAGAAGAAAACCTTTAAGTGTTGGATTAATTCCCCACCATCTGCATTCTGTCTGTACTGGAAATCTAGCTCTAGAGAGAAAGACCGGGGAACAGATCTGAGTATCTGGCAATTAGGTTTGGAGAAATGAAAAATGTTTTCAGGGACCCCTTTCTAGACAGCTGTTTGGTGGCTGCAAGGGCTTAGTCAGCTGAGGAGCCAGCTTTGGAAAAGTCTCTTCCATTTAAATGACCTGAAAAGACTGGAAGGGAGGAACAGTGCCTTCAGTGTCGCAGAGCTGCTGCCGGTCGCAATTGGGGACAGGTTGTTGGGTGCTGGCAGGTGAGAGAGGAGTGCCGAGCTCTGCGAAAGCACACAAGGAAATTGAGCTAGAAGTTACATCTGAATGGCGTTTGCTCAGAAGGGGTAGTGTTGGGTAGGGATGAAACCTCGCTGTGAACCAGGTGCGGATACAGGGGAGAGGAAGCTGTGAGAGGTAGCAGATCAAAATAGAAAGCACTGGAAGGAAGAGGGAGCAGCAGAAGGAAGTGGTGAATGTCAGGCACCCGTCATTTCTTCTTTGGCTACTGCTTGCATCAGCAGTGAACCATGGAGAGCAAAACCCTCAGGGGAGAAGATAAGTCGCTGAATATTCAGTGTAACTGCCTTGTGCAGAGCCCAGAAAGGATGGCCCTGTCTAGGCTGCCACCCTGGCAGCCCAAGCACGAAGGGTCCTTCCCAACCTGCAGAGTGACAGGGAGGTGGGGGGCTGAGTGAAGGTGGCGTAGCTGCTGGTGGGAGCTCTGTCTCCTGTAACGTGCTTATGTTTGTGTGTTATTTTCTTCTCTTCTAGGTAAGTGCATAAAGTGCTTGTGAAAGGTTCTAAGGCGCGCTGGCAGATGCTGTAGTGGGATCTCTCTGGCTTCTCCAAAGAGGAGGAAAACACAGCACTCTCTGAAACGGTAACATCACATCTTGTGAAGCAGGTGTGCCGGTGGCTACTGAGGAGTCCCCCTGTACTTCCCATCTGTGAACCTGCTATTTGCACTTAGCAATAACCCCAGCCAGCCAGAAATAGACCCACTGTCTGCCTCAGCCCGTGGCTACCATCCCCAATCCCAGGTGACAACAGTCCCCTTGATGCCACAGTGCAGCTTGCCTGCCATGTCCTGCGCCCTGTTGTCTGCCACCCCTGGTTCCTGTTGTTTCTAGTCCTTCTGCGGGAGTCCCCAGAGGGTTGGTGTACTTTCTAGAAGAACAGCTTAAATATCAGCCCAAAAGTATTGTGACCTTTGTTGTTCTTTTTGCATTCAGACATTTTTGGATATTTGGTCACTGTAGAAATCCAGTCAGATTTCATAGCTCGCCACATCAAGTGCAGGGAGCTCCCTGGATGAGGTTTTCTAAATTCTTCTTCCTCTGGCTGACTTCTGATTCACCCAGTGGGGGATCATTTTCAGAACATAGTGACAACTGAGCAAAAGAAAATTCAAAATGACACTTGGGGCAAAGCTCCTTGGCAGTGAGATGAATTGAGCTTCTCAGGGGAGGTGCTGGGAATGCTATTGTTTGAGATGTTTAAAACTCTCTAGGTCGGAAACTGTGGGGAGCAGTCCTGTGCTGGCAAATGGACATACGGGTGGAGATGATGGGTCTTTCTCCCCTCTGACAGCTTTTATTTATTAGTATTATTTATTCTTTTATTAGCTTCAGATCGTTGACTTCACCTCTAGTTCAGTTTTGCTGTATGTACTATACAGTCCATAATAAGTGTGGCACTAAATGATATGCTTTTGTGCTGATGTGGTGCTTGTTTGTTTCCCAGTGGAGCAAGGTGATATAAGCACATACATTAAATATATTTATGACAAATTTCTCATCTATTACTTTTATTTAGAGTGGTTTTGAAGTAGAGCAGATTCTGCTGGAAAACAAACATCTTTCTAAAGGCAGACAGCAAATCCGGAAGTATATTTGCATCCTTACTCCTGTTTTTTTACAAAGACAGCTACAAAGCTGCAAAGGAGAAAAAGAGTTTGCCACTTTTCTTTTATACAGTCAGTGTAATAGATCCTGGCTCATCTCTTCTTGCGGAAGGAGATATATCTCTCTCTTTTTTTTTTTTTTTTTAAGAACTAGAGTAGAGACAACACAGTAAGCTGAAAACATGGGCCATGTCTTTCCTTCATTGTTCTGAGTTGAAACAGCTCCCCCAAGCTGGGAGACATTTTGGATCTACTCTTTCAAAGAGTTTAATGCCTTATGGTCAGCAAAGCAATTCAACATTCAAGGACATGGCTATCATTAAGCATGTTTTTGTATATGAAAAGCCCCTCCTCTAGTAAAGAGAGAGGAGGGAAGATTGAGCATGTTCAGAGGGCAGAGAAAATCCGGTTGGGAGGGAAGGGAAGCTACCATTTGATTTCTGTGCCCTAGAAAGACTGCAGATATATGTACCTGTATATGTCACCTGAGAGCTGCAATACTGTGGTAAACGCTCATATGTGGTTTTGGGCAGTATGTCTCTGAAGTGCTTCCTGAAAGGCAAATGATACTTACATTAGATAATAATGTCAAATAACGTAAGAGATTTTCTCTTGCAGTTGAGTGCCTCCCTTCTTGGCAAGTCTGTTGCTTCTTGCCCTGACTTACTTCAGGGGGATATTCTTGCCTTCAGCTTTTTAATCTTCACTGGTGTCCACCATTTCTCTAGGATCATTAGGTTTTTCTAGTTGTCCTAGCCTCACAGATAGGCTTCAGTGGGTCTTAGCCCAGGTTGCAGCTGGGCTTATCTGGCTTAGCCAGATAAAATGCAGCTATGGTCTCCTGCACTTGGACCATGTCTATCAACATACCAAATAACTGAAATTCATACGGAAGAAATGCTTTTCGGGTGCTTTATTTTCTCTCATAGAGGTAGATTACCCTTATTAATGGCATCCTGTTTGATATATTCTCTCATGCTTGTCTTTCATCTCTTCTAGTTACGTTAAACATAGGGTTTGGTTTTTGTTTTTTTTTTTTTTTAAAAAAAAAGCCAAAAAGTTCCTGCTACTGGGAAATTGTTAGAATACCTTGAGCACCTTTTCATGGGTGTTCAGTTTTGGTTTTTTTTTTCTTCCTTTTCAGCCAGACCTTTTCTACTTCTGTTGTGGTCTTTCTGAATTGGATCTGTGGTTTGGTTTGCCATTCCTGAACTCAGTTCCCCAAAGACTCTAATTACCAGGTTTGGGGGGGGATCCTAGGGCCTGCAGGAAGCCCTTTATCCTGATCTGTAACCTGCAGGAAGATAGTTGGAATAATAGTTTGTATCCATACACGGCATAGTCAGCTGACATTATCTCTGATAGTGACCCTTTCTAGTGAACTGAGCTGACATACGGTGTTCGTGTATCCTCTTTTGCTTGGGTTTTTTCCCCTTTCAAATTCTGCACCGTACCATCCCAGATTGCACATCCTCTGGGCTCTCCGGTCTCTTGCTGAGGCTTTAGAAGAGACCTGCCAGATTCTCCCAAATACACTGAAACGAACATCATTAGGTAGCCTAGTGGATGGTGATTCTTACATCTAATGATGCTGTACCCTGCAAGCAAAGCAAACAGGAGGCAGGGCTGTGAAAAAGCAGTAGTGTGGGCAGATTTTAATTGCCATGCTGAGAGGTCAGATAAGAAAGTCATGAAATGGCTTGGAAAAATGTGAACACTTATATACTCTAGTAAGACCCTAAGGCTGCAGCCATGTTTGAAAATGCTTCCGAATTTGGTTACAAAAAGAATGAGCGCATGCAGGCTACTGAGCCTTCCCTCTTCATTCCATTGCTTCCCATGTCTCCACCAATTCATTCATTTTTTCCTCCTCCTTCTCCAGCATTCTTCTTTGCTTTCACATTCTGTTTTCTCTGATCTTCTGCCTCGAATGCTAAGTGATTCCTCTATGTCCCACATACTACTTCTGTGTGTTTGCAATTTTTCTTAATTTATAATAAAGCCAGTGCCTGATTGTCTTTGAAAGTGGATTCTAGCTGGGTTATTTATCAGCTATGTAGATTGCATTTCCGTAATCTTGTTAGCTATTTGGTATATAAAGACATATTGCATGCAGTCAGTGGATAATGCAGTTATAAACTATGCTGCATAGAATTTCCATTTCTTGTCTGCTGTTCCGGGAACTGACGTGAAAAATTTCATCCTGATCCAGTGGCTTTTGCTGTTGCTGTTTTCTCTTGAGAGTGCCTGGCCCTCTTTCTCCCCATGTTCCTTTCTGGTTCCTAGTGCTGCTCTTCCGTAGATCAGTGTTGGAGTTGAACCTACTGCTGTGGGGATTTGATTGCATGGATCCTCACCAAGTCACTAAGCTGAGGGCAGTGTTCCTGGGAAGAAAGGACTGCTTTCACTGGCAGGTAACATCCAAGCACTCGTGACTGAGTGCAGTATGCTCTGTGTTTCACCCCAAATTGTAGCAGCAGGGCCCTCTTGTAACACCTCTGAACTTAATTTTGTTTGGCAGTTACAATCAAACTGGATCCTTAATATTTGCAAATTGTCACGTGAACCTGGTAGTGATCTTACTTAGGGTTTGATACACTAACTCACTGAGCTCCCAGGTCGCATGAAGAGCTTGGGAGGAAAAGAGAAAAAGTTTTGGGCTTCTTGCTACATAGCAGTCAGTTTTGTCCAGCACTGTCAACATTACCAGTATAACGGGCTCAACATCGGTCAAAAAGAATCTAGGCTGTGGCACAGCATCAGAGCTTTTACGGGCCCCTAGAGACCGAGATGTTTTGAAACACTGGCAAGTCTCATCTGACAATGACATGCTGTCTTTAAAGTGCCTGTCTGCGGCGGTCTGTGTCAGCCAGTGGAACAAATCCAGCCAGCAGCTCTCTCTTGGTGCTGTCCTTTCATCTGGCGATAAAACAACTGTTGGAGTCTCCAAATGCCCACCATGGTGCTGCTCAAGTAAAGGGGAAAAGGAACCAGAGGACCTTTGATAAGAAAAGGCTAAATTGAGGAGGGGGGGGGTCGTTTGTGTCTCCTGGGCATGGGTCCAGGTGAACATGCGTAGGTGGAGCAGGATGTAAATGTGTCTGCGGGCAGGGCAATGATCTGGATCTGAGATGATTTGGAGGAGGCGTGTTACAGTAGTTAAACACAGGACATGTATTTGCTGGGAGCTGACTTTGATCTTGGAACAAGACTTCTGTGTGAAATGAGTTCTGCTAGGTCTTGGTCTGTTTGTGGCTGAGTGACTCCTGCGTGCCAGGATGAGTGAGGCTGGAGTCCAGCCTGCTTTGTGGGTGGGTGGATGTCAGCCTGGGTCCTCTCTTTGGGGTAGATTTTCCTGGGACTCAGGCTGTGGCAGACAGCAAAACTGTGAAATAGCGTAAAGAATTTTGGAACAAACCTAGAGACTAAGGATATGCATAACTCACTGTACGGGGACAGGATCTGCTGCTTTGACTTGCAAGGCCAAGTTTCTCTCAGGAATTTATTTTTTGCAGTCTCGCATCCCCTGGTTTCTTTGGCATGTATCCTTACACTGGTTTCTGGGACGGCAGGAGGTGGTATCTCCTCCCACAAACCTATTTCATAAAGCCCCTTCTACTTCAGGCATCTTCTGCCTCCTGGTATACACAGAGCTTTCTGCTCACAGATACAATATATGCCTCGGTTAAGTGTTTAGATGGTAAGACAGACCTTTAAGACTATTTCTAGGAAACCTGTGAAATTTCCCAGTACTCCTCTGACCTACATATCGTGGCTGTAACATGTGCCACACAAACTGCATTTACGTGGGATGACATTTTAGGCCGAATGGAAATACTGCCTCTCCATTCATAAATTAATCCTCTCTCTTTCCCCACCACTTCCCTGCCTGCCTGCTTGACTCCCCTTGCCGCTCACTTTCTCTCTCATTGCCTGCCCTTTGGACGCTGCTAAACAGCGTAGCACAGGATGCCAGTCCTGGCTGCTGCTGCTGTGGCCATCCCTGCCTCTGTTTTACAGACAAAGCCAGATATGCTCCACAGCATCCTAGAAATGATGAGCTTCTTTTTTTGAGAGGTCAGGCTGTGGGAGGTACCCACTCTTCCCTGACCTGAGCCCCTGCAAATCTTTGTGCCCACCACAATACCACCAGTGAGAACTCACAGCAAGGTCATTCTGTGCTTGCATTGTCCTCCAGGGAGATCCACATTCCGGCAGAGTTAATTACACTAACAGCCGCAGAAATTATATTGGCCCACCACTGGCCTAGTGAGATGAATATCTCCATTTCTTAGTCACAGGGGGACGTTAATGGTATTTTTATTAACTGGTGACCTGTTGACTGCTATTAGAATATAGATTGTATGCATAAACCAGGTCAGGGTACTGAAGATATGATTATAGAGCAATTACTGTGTCAGCCAGTGTGGCTTCTAATCAGAGCTGGCAAAGAGTCTTTGGAAGCCTGTAAACCGTTTTTGGAGTCCAACAAGAAGAAACAGCTTGGGATCAAAGTCTGTATTGTGCCTTTACATCTTTCTGGAATTAAATGTCTGATTTGCTATGATTAGGATGGGCAGCCACGGCAGAAAGAAGTCTTAAGAAGGACAGCTTTTAGTGGAACACAACTGATTAGGGGAGTTCAAAGTTTGAAAACTTTTTTTTTTCCCCTTTTCTTTTTTATCATATGGTTTATGTTTATTTCATTGAGCTGGCTGAGGATGCTAATTCTGCTCTTGCCCTTTAAAATGAACTGCAAGGTCATACGGCTGAGTGTCTGGGATGTCAGTAAAAATGATTACACTAATACATGCATTTCATTTGATGAGGGCCATAGCTACAGAACCAGATTTAGAATTGCTCCATGTTTGTCAGAACTATTAAAGGAAAAAAGGAACGATGAAACCCAGAGCTAGTGTGTTAGATATAGAACCAGGGGCTGGCTTTCTCTTAGGTGCAGCTGTTCGTTTGGAGGTTGAACTGAGTACCCTGATTCCCAAAAACGAGCTTTGTTCCACCAACAGCGCCACTGATCCCAGTGAAATGACTGGAAGAGACAGAGGAACCACTTTGCATGGATGAGAGCTTGAGGATCATGTGTGCCTCGACTGGTACTTGTAACCATATTTGTATTCTCTTCATTTGTGGACTAGACAACAAATACCCTTGAGCTCGCTAGTGCGCCTGCCAAATGCACTTGTAATTGGTGTTTTTCCATGGTGGACGCTGGCTTTACTGGAGGGTAGGGCACAAAACTGTTTGTACGTTTATGATTATCCCATCTGCCAAAAAAAAGTCCTAAATCATCTGAGATCTGAACAACCAAATAATCTAATGGTAATCTGAGACAGAAGCTGGATTTGTAAATCTGGTTCTCTGGTTTTTGAAAAGAACATAGTTGTTGAGATTCGGGAGGAAACAAAATGGTTGTAGATTTCATTTGATGATTAATATATAATATATATCTTAGAGGATAAACTTTCTCCCTTCCATTTTGGAACTGGATTTCAGCTTAAATAGGAATAAAATTTGAATTACGAGTCTGTCGCTAAGCTTTCTGCACTGAGAGTTCAGTTGTGTGCAAAAGCTGAGGGAAGAGGCACATTTGTATTTTTTCCATCAGATTTTGAATTATCTCTGCGGTTGCCATTGTTATCAGTGTGGTTAGTAAGTCCTGAGTATTCTTGAAAATTCATCCATTGATCTTTTGAGATTTGTTCCTATTCTGTCTGCCTTTTAGCCTGTGAATGAAAAGGGCATTTTCTGAGGGGACAGGAAGAGAGGGGAGGGAAGAGCAAGAGATTAATTTGCTTCCTGAACCAGTCTCCTTGTGACAGTAAAGGGAAAAGTGTCCTTTCCCTGCCAATATGTGGTTCAGTCCACCATGTAATGGTGGCAAGTCTTGTCATACTTTTTTTTTTTCCCTTAAAGCTTACTTTCTGTGCTGTTTTCATGAGAGTGTTTACTTCTACTAAAAAAAAAAAAAAAGAGGCATTTCTTATCACTATTTGAGGGGAGAAAAACTTGGTGATCTGAAACACAAAACATCAAGATTCAGAACGGCACTGAAAAACCCGAGACTTATTATTATTTCAGGAGTTACGATTTTTAAGCCAATGTGATGAGTCTTGGGGGTTTGACGACTTATCTTTAAATACTGAAAGATGCTACTAAGGCAAATTTTCTTTCTTAAACACTTTTTCTCTGACTAACTTCCCATTCCAGCAGTTTGGCATCTATTTAATACTCTGTGTGTCAGAAATTCCCATTTCGGAGATGACTCTGTTTCCATCAAAGCTGCAGCCGTACTTCACAATTTCACTTATTAACAGCCTACTGAGATAATTGGGTCTGCCCAGCTCATTAAAAATAAAATATTGATGTTTTCTTAGGGTGGATGTAATTATCTTGCCCCCACAGGGAACAGGCAGCATAAAGGAGGGAGGGTGTGGTCTCATACACATTCTGCTATGCACCTGCTTGCTGCTCTGCAGCGAAGGAAATTAGGGGCTCCTAGCGCAGTTACAGTGGGTGAAGGTGGGAATGCAGGAGAAAAGATTTCCTTTCAAGCCTAGCCACATAAATTGGCTTTTTTCTTTTTTTTTTTTTTGTAAACCTGGGTTCAATAGGAGGATGCCACAGTGCTTCTCTCTAGTGTACATTACTGTGCTATAGTATACCCTCTATAGTATGCAATTGCAAACCTTTCGTCCCAGGGAGAGATGTCTTCTCTGACTTTGTATCATGAGGAGCAGCAATGGTGCGCGCTCCTCTTTACTACCCCACTTGACGTTACTCAAGGCAGAACTGCTGGAGCCAGTTCTACAAGTAAAAACGCACTTAGAACTCCAGCTTTGTCTCTTCTGGGATTTTTTGCGGCAATTTCTTTGGTGCTGTATGCTTCTCTCTGTAAGGCACTAAATGGGTTGCTATCAAATCCAGCTGGTACAGGTCATCACATGTGTGATTGCCAGACAGCAATGATGTCTAGCTATCAC
>NW_009258260.1:723037-736652 GCF_000687185.1 Egretta garzetta
CTCCTGTGCCCTGAGTGACCCGTTTTGCCTTGTCCGACTGTAACTGTGAAATGTTTCAATGGTGCTGTACTGGCAGTGGATTTTAATTTCCCATTGTTAAAAATAGTCACAGAGGGAGTAAGTATCAGGAAAAAACAGAGCACTTTTTGCTCCCCATTCTTTCTGGTTGTTTTAATTGAGTGTTAGAAGACAGACACAAAAGAAAATCTGAGATATCAGAGAGCATTTAAGTAACTTAGATGTTCCTGTCTCATTACCCTGTTTTAGGTACACAGGACCTCAGGTCTAATTGAAAGTAAGTGTGATGAAGGCTCCTAAGCTGTTTGGATCCTAGTGAGAATAATTCCCGTAGCTCACATATTTGGCTAAGAAAACATAGCTGTGAACACTACGTATTGTCCAAAATTGACCTTTTCAGTAGTGTTGGCTTTTGTATGCATTTTAACAACCATGCAATGGACCTCAGCCTGAACTTTTTCCATAATCTTGCCTGGAACTGTGATTTTGTTGTGAAAGTCTCCTGGTCCGTGTGCTCAGTGGTGTATTCCAGCCGCTTCTCTCTCCTGGTCGGAATGAGCTTGAGGCACCTCCCTGCTCCCATAGCACCTCCGTTGAGGGTTCAAGAGCTTGGCAACAAACTGCTGGGTACTTTCACTGGTTGAAAGGTGCCCTGCGCTTCCTCAGTGCTAAAACCTCTCTTTTAGTTCTTCACAACAGCATCATTATGGTGGAGTGGTCTGTATTGAGGCACTGGTCACTCACTCTTTTGGGCAGGTATGCTGTTAAGTATCAGCAGGCATTACAGTATTGGCTTCTTCTTGTTTGAGAGTGCAAAGACAGAGATATAAATAGTTACTTTAGAAGGAAGAAATCCCACATGTTTCTGTTGAAAGTTTCTCTCTGAAAGCCCACAGTCTGTGTTGGAATGGGAGGCAAATAAGCATTGCTGAGTGACAGGTTTTAGTTTTGTAAAGTATTGCTCCTCTGCGCCACCTCCTGTATGTACAGCAGCCCTGATCCAGAAGACTTTGGCGCTAGGAAGTATTGCAACATTCATTGCAGGACGACCTGAGAGGAAACAAATTCCTTGCAGTTTTCAAGCCTGGAGGCTGTGGTCTGGCTGTAGGGTCACATCAGTTTGTTTCGCTTCCAAGTTGAGCTATTACCAGCTTAAAAGCTGAAAAAAATCCTGACATGGTCTCCCTTCTCTGTTAGTAGCACAGCTAAGGGATTTTTCTGTTTCTGAGAAAGGCTCCTATTCTGGTGTGCCACAAATGATGTATATAGCTCTGCAAAATGGCTGGAGGCAGCGTTATCATTTCACAAGTTTGCCTCTGCAGTCAGCTCTGAAGTGCTTCATATGGAGGTCAATGATAGATGTCTCTTGAGCAGAAATTAGGGAAAATAGAGTAAAATCAGCAGGGCTTGTTCCACTTGCGTTTTAAGACCATGCTGTCTCAGACTTGGCGAAGTTGGGGCCCTCTCACTGTTAGTGGGACTTAAAACATGCCAGTGAAAAACCTAGAAGATGGCCTTTAAACAGGCTGCTTCTTCCTTAGGCAGACGGTGAAATAAGTGGTCACGTTTCTGAAAAAGCTGGCCATGTTGTGGCTGTAACTGTCTCGGTAGGAATTGCTGGGCCCTGAGCACTTTGGTGTATCTGGCCTTTATTTGGATAATGGGAGCTGAGCAGTTTGGAAAAATCTGTCCCTAATTATTGGTGCAGAGCCCTTGAAAATCTGGCCCCGAGCTCTTCTCAAATAAAAATCTGGCCTCATGGGCACGACACTGTCAGAAGTGGTGCCTGGCATAAAGCACTTCTTATCCTTTTCAGTGATTTCGTCCTCCTGTGAAGTTTCTAATTTATTTTAATTGCTTTAAAACTTTTTAAATGAGGCTATTTAATGGCTAGGATTTTGACTTATGGATCGAAGCTTCAGTGCACTCCGCATTAAATGGCGTGTATTTCGTTATGCCTAAATTCTATTGTTATGCCTGCCCTTTGTGCCGGCTTTTCATTTTCCAGTTTGGGGGTAGTTGCATTTCTAGGGCTCCCATCTGTCATAATTTAGTGTTTCTTCAGCACTTTTTCTCATCTGAGGAAGCCATTCAGCATGTCCAAATATTGCTTTATGCCTGCATGGACAATGCTCGCTGTCTTTGGAGGCATCTATTCTGTTTCACAAAGGGAAACGTTGCGGTACATCTGAGTGCGGACTGAAGGCAAAGATGTCTCTTTGAGCCACTGGGTTGTAAAGAGATGAACTCGCTGGCTGTCCTCTCTCAAAGCTTTTCAGGAGCCTGGCTGTTCATGGGGGATTCTTTGCATGGACCACAATTGAGCCCAGCTCTTCCTGTGATTGCTATTTTGCAGAGGGTAGCGCTATGTAAAACTAGGCATGGAGTTTTGTTGCATTGAGATTCATGTCCCTGATACCCATTGGTCAGAGCTAAAAGGCTGAATTCACATCTTGTTAATTAAGTCCTCCTGGCCGTGCTTTCAAGTGGGTACCATTTTGGACGGCGTTTTGCTTGGTCCTGTCTGCTATCTGAAGTGATATTCTTCACTGCTCTTCCTCGCTAGCGAGCAGCAGAAAGAAAGGTCCCTTTGAAACCACATCTACCCGCGAGTGGGGAAGGGGAATGGGGTCAAAGAAAACAAAGAGGTAAATGTGTAATTCAGTGAGTTAGAACTAGGCCACAAGACCCATCTCACAACTCCGATCTTCGAGAAAATGGTCAGAGCTCTCTAGTAAGTGAGGAAGCAGAGGCTTCTGCCTCTGTGTTTCATTAGGGAGACAACGTGTCCGGTGACACAAAGCCATAAGGGGGGAACATCCATTCCAGTAGCTGAGACGAGGCCGGTGCAGCCACAGAGTTTTTGTACATCCCTTGGAAAATAGTGGAGTCTCCGTGCCTCAGTTTCCCTTTGTAGCCCAGGAATCATCCTGCCCGTCTGTCTCACAGAGCCACTCTGAATAATTTTTGCAGTGCTGCTTTCACTCGCTTTCTTAAAAGCAAACTCCTTGCATTTGTATAATTAGCAGGGGAAATGTGGCTCGAAAGCAGCATTGAAGGGGACTATCAGCTTCTATGTGTAGAAGATAGGATGATTAGCTTAATTATTAGGGCAGTAGGGTCTCTTTAATGTAGATGATAAGTAGATTGAGAACTAAGCCCAGAATTGTTTTAGCAAGAGAAGTGCCGCAGATTGTATGACTAGTGCCATGTCTTATTTACTGGCCCGGCCAAAGGAGATTCCAGCATAGGTTTATGCTACCACAGAAACCTAAGTGGTGAGTCGCTAGCTCCAGGGAAGTCAGTTGCTATGTTCTTTGCTTTCAATGAAACTGAAATTACAACTCACAAGTTTTAGCGAGAGATCCTTTGGGTTATATTGGCTTGGTTTTTGCCTTACATTGATACTGTTCTAAGCCAGACCTGGAAGGTCTTTCTGGTGTGCGTTTGGTTTTTAGTGAGGCATTTTTCCCATTTTGTACAACCATTGCACCCGAAGTGGCAGCAGAGAAGAGGCTTGGTAAGGACTGAGATAACAGGGATGCTTTGAAGCCAGGCAGAGGTGCACTGAAACAGTGGGGGACAACTGAGGGCTGGAAGAAAAGTGTATGCCATTAAGTCAGGAGCACTGTGTACTTTCTGGAAATATGGCTAGTAAGGAAGAGAAGTGATCTCTGCTATTTCTCACTCAGTATCTACATGTACTCACTCACATCTGTGCCAAATTTTAAATGCATTTAGCCCTGCTTCCCTTTTCCTTCAAAAAGCAAGAAGCCATGAGCAGAATATACAATCTGGAGATGTGTCTCTGCCTGAATCCTGGAAGCTTTTCTGGGAAAACAAGGTCTGTGTGCTAAGGGCTAGGTGGAATTCAGACAGATGGGTTGTCAGCAGCCTAACAGATACATTCATCTCATTCCAATGCTTTCATTTATTTATTTATTTTAAAGGCACCCTGTTTTTCCCTGGCCATTTAAAATACAAAACAATAATTAAGAGTGTCTGAAGAAGCTCCAGACGGATTAGGGATGTCTCCCAAGAGGTCAGCTGACATTTCCACTCTCTGAAAGTCCCTGCTCGGCTGCCTCTTCAACCAGCAAACCTTGATTCCAGCGGCCATCTGATTAAACAACAAAGCATCAGCAAGTACTAAAAGTCACTTCTCTTGGGCCAGACTGCACTGACAGCAAGGGCAGAAACAGAAAATGATGAAAGGGGAGGAAGCCTTTTGGTGCAAAACATGTCTCTTGGTACTATACAGAGAGCTGGAAGATGAAATGTTTTCCTTTGTATGATCCTGGCTGGTCTGCTGCTTGCTGTGTCCTAATAGCCTGGGTCCTAGTTGTAAGTAGGCAGAGGTTTGATTTGTATCCTGTGCACCACTGTGTGTGTATGTGAGGTTGTGCAAATAAGGGCTGTTAACTCCACGATTAGACTCAGGTATCCAAACATTACTCCCTGTGAAATGATGTTTTACAGAACTTCCTCTGCAAGACATTATCATACCTCCCGGCAGCATCCTTGCCCCCTCTGTATCTCTCTGGCAGCACCCCTTGATTGTGAGCTGCAGAGTGCTCTGCTGCTCTGCCTTGGCTCGCACGTGCAACCTAGCTGATGTTCATCTGCTGTGCGGGTTCCCCGACCCCTCTGCCCTCCCAGCCCAGGGCTCCCCACCACCAGAGCTCGGCCCCAACCCCATGGGTCTGCCCCGCCGGGCTCTCGGGCAGCACTGGCCTCTGAAGCAGGCACCGGAGGCCCGTGCTAGGGCAGTGCCACGCAAACGCTGTCGTGCTGCTTTCAGAACTGGATTCGTTTTCCCCTCCAAATAACGGGGGGGGGGGCCTTGGTGGGACAGGGTGTGGAAATACTTGCTGGAGTTGGTGCTTCTGATGTGTCTGCCCCTGTGACTCATAGACCTAGTAATGTTGCCAATTTTAGGGCTTTTTTTTTTGAGAGTGTTGTTATAGTTGGTATATTTCTTAAAGCTGCAGCTCTTGGTGACATGCTATTACATGAAAATCCAACCTACTGTTATTTTCTTTTCAAAGGAAGTTTCTAGTCCTTCTGGATGAAAATGTGGACAGAGGAGATTTATACGAAAGGAAGGGAAAAGGAGGAAAAGAAAAATTACAATGTGATTTTTTTTTTTTAAGTCATGCTTTTTTAGGCAAGGATCCTGCATTTGGAGGAATGTGATAGATTTTTTTTTTTTTTTTTTAAATATTTAAGGCCACTTTTATTGAGGTAGATTTGCCACTTCTATCATACCCTACAATAGTAATTTCTTTCGTGCTGGCTGTGTCCTGCAGCAACCACCACCAAAACCATCGACATTGTTGTATTTAGTCCTTGCTTGACTCTGGTTCAGGTATTTGACTGGCCTGACTTTTAGTTTTCAAACCCGTACTTTTCCTCTGGGCAGGAGGCAATTCTCAAATTGCACCTGAGTCCCGACCCACTGCTAATGGGAGACAGTTACAGAAGTCACCGAGGGGTCTGTAGTCAGCAGGCTGGGCAAATAGAGCTGCTCTACTCCTTCTCCCTCACATTTGCCTTTTAGTTTTTGCATCTGAATTATGAAATGCCACCTCCGCTAGCCACTGCCAGGAGCGAGGAGCATTAATATTGATGTTGAAGGCCCTGCTGCACAGCAGCAGGGTGATTTAAGGGTGGGAGTGATCAGGGATAGTATCGGAGTAAATAAATTCAAGGTCCAATTTATTTTTTTCTTTCATCTAGCACCTTTTTTTTTTTTTTTGGTCAAGGCAGAATTAATAAAATAAAATAATTTAAAAGAGAAAAAAGTGAATCGACAGATTCTCTAAGCCGCTGACTCGATTAGTTTGTAACATTTCCTGCCTTGCCGGCTTCTTTTTATCCTTCCTGCCACCTGTCAGGACGAAGGCAATGCAACAAAGCCCGGTGCGAATAGAGCTGTGCTATGCGGATGGCAGCAAGCCACAGCCCGTCTCTGCATGGAGGGGAAGAGGCTGGATGGTGGAAGGGTTGGGGAGAGGGGCTCGCAAGCCTGTGGCCGAGGTGGGAAAAAATGCCAAAGCCTATCTGTTGTGTTTCTTTCTCACGAAATGGAACGATCAGGGCTGATCCTGGACTTTATTCTCGTGGTGGGAGCTTTCATGACTACTGCTATTACCTCTTCCTGTAAATAAGTCCGAGCTAGTCTTTTAAGTTTCCAGCTGCCGCTGAGGAGACAGTGACACTGCCCCCATGCTTTGCCTGTGATGCTGAGCAAGGCACGTTGTGCCTCGTTCTCCTGCCTACACAGTCACCGTGATCTGCTCCCAAATGGCCCCTGGGGACAGGCACAAAGCCTGGCTGTGCCAACCATGGGAGAAGGTGGGCGGGAGAATTTATGAGCAGTTGCCAAATTGGCACTGCCTCTTTGAGGATGGGTCATAGAGCCCCAGAATGCGTAGAGAATGACCTCAGCTAGGTCATCCCTTCTCCATGGCAAAGCTGAAGAGCAAACTGATGGCAGGACCCTCTGGTGCTTCTCTTTTTTTGCAGTGAAGCGTGTGGACAGGGCAGCGTAATGAGACACGTTTTTGTAGAGTCAACTGCTTGTTTTGTTGCTGGTGACCGATGCCAGCACCGGGATGCTTTGTTGCCCTACGAAGCAGTTCCAGCGTAGCTGGGGATCAGCACCATTACAGTGCAGACCGTTGTCATGCTTGTGAAATAAATATGGCGCAATTAGGAGCGACTGGTCATTTCTACACTGAATGCCAGTGCTGCAGTTGTCATTCACATTTTGCTCCCTTAGAAACCAGACTCTGCAACTCTGGTCTTTTCAGAGCCCCCTCTTTCCCACAGGCCATCAAACAGCAACTGGCCAGGCCACTTGGCAGCAATGTCTGCACATGGTTTGGAAATGGCGATTCGTGGAGTATGCGAGTATGTAAACTCTTTTCCACAGGACTGTCCAGCTTGATATTGAGGCTGCTCAAGCTCGGGGGCCGGGCTTTGCCTTTTCTGCTTTTTTAAGAAAGCTTTGCTGCCTTCTCTTCTGCCTCTAGCCTCTGCCTTTCCTCTGAAGCTTCACTTTTTTTTGCCCTCCCCAGTTCGGGCATTTCTGTCTCAGATGTTGCTTTTGATGGGATTTTTTTTTCCCTTACCCATCTTAGTTTCTTCTGACCCCAATTCTGGTTTTATAATGAGGCCATGCTAATTCGTGCTGAGAGCTTACGAGTTTTCTTTAAGCACAGGGAGAGGTCACTGAGAAACAGCTAGGGGTGTTTCTTTCTTCCCATGGCTGCCGTTCAGAAGGTCTGATCAATTTATTTCCCTATCACCATCAAACCATTTCCTGGCTAAATTAACAGCAGTGCCTTGTGCAGGCATTGTGTTGAGGGGGGAGGGAGGGAACAAATAAATTGATGGAGGAGGTGGGGTAGGAAGGCAGGGTATGTGAGAAGGTAGGGCTGGACCAGCAAAGGTCTGCCTACGCAAATGCCAGCTGCTTTGTCATTGCGTGGCAGAGGCCAATGATTTTGCCCAGTGTAACTGGTAAGGGAAAAGCAAATTAAACTGCTATTAGAGAGAGGCAATCAGTTGGTACCTTGCAGTGGGCTATAAGCAGATCTGTCAGTTGTCTTTATTAATTGAAGACATGCCTTAAGGGGAGTCCTTTTTAGGCATGTTTACTTAGTTACATAGAAGGTCCTGTCCCTTAGCAAGAGCCTTATCATTATTATTAGTGGTAATACAATAATAATAGTAATAACACTAGCAAATATAACTTCCTCATGAATTGAATGCTCTTGGAGAATTTTTTTTATTATTATTATGAAAAAATCAGCCTCCTCATGCTGGGCTCTAATTACCATTTTTATGAGAATTACATGTTCTCCTATTCATGCAAGAAGATTTGTTTATCAAGGGTTTCTCTTCCAGTGCCACTTTTGTAGAGTTTATCTCTTCATCCTTAGCAACAAGTGTTAGGGTGGTAGGGTAAATGAAAGGTCTGTGTTACTGGGGTGGGTGAAAAGGCAAAAGGGTCAGATTTTCTCACCAAGAGGAAAGGCAGAAGGATCAGATGCCTGGTCAGGATGAATGGGTACAGATCCAGCGGAGGCTGTGATGCCATGTTGCTTCTTGCCATTTGAAACTTTCACACAAATGGAGAAAAAGAGAGTGAAGCAGTTAATCTCTGCATAATTAAGCATTTCTCCAGTCCCAGACACATCTCATACTGATCTGAGGAACAGTTTAGAAAATGAAAAATAAAACCAGCTCTTTTAGCCACCTTCTAACAAGAACCTTCTGTGCCTTGGCTCATCCAAGCAGAGCAGTTCAAACCAGAACAAAACCAGAGCAAGCTCTCTTCAAAGTCGGTAACCAGAATTATAACCTCTTTCAGAAGAGACCTCACCAGTGCTTTTTATAATGACATCTCCATTTCTTTGTCAATACACATAGTCACCCTATGAGGTGTTAGTGCTCCAAAGTCTGTCTGCTCCACTGTTCTTTCCAACTAATGAGCTCCCCGCTTGCATGAGAAACTTCTGCTGTAGTGCCTGACCTTGCACTTTGTGTTTTTCTCGTTCCTGTTTGTCCAGTCCTCAAGGTCAGGCAGGTTTTTGTTTATACGTTTCCATCTCCCTCCACACTGGCAGTGTTTTCCAACTATGTGTCATTGGTTCACTTCAATAGCGCACTCTTACTTTTATGCTAAGATCAATCACGAAAATATTAAATAAAATTGGTTTCAGTCCTTGAGGAGCTCTATTAATAAATTCCCCTTTCAGCCTGACCAGTTGTCATCTCTTTCATCAATTCCTTATTTGCCTTAAAATTCTTTATTAATGCTATCATCTACATCCTAACTAATAATCCTGTATAAGACACTGTATACGATGTTTCACTTAAAATGGTGATAGATTAGTCTTTTCTGCATTTCTTTTGTTTTAAAAAAATCAGTTATCAGAAAAGGCAGTCTGTTTGTTTGGAGCTTTTGGAAAAGCCATACTGCATTTTGTCCTATTTTCCGATTACCTTGATGTCTTTAATTACTTTTGCAAAGCTTTGCATACTGCCAGGGTCATATAACTAAATCTGTAGTTGCCCAGATCACTTTCTCTTTTTTTTTTCCTTACTTGTATGTTTTCAGTTGGGTATTCTGCAGTCATATAATACCCTTCTATATTGATAGGTGTACTGAGATCCTTGCATCTTATCCTGCAATATCCCTTATCAGTTCTTTAAACGTTCTGGGGTGAAAGTTCTCTTGTTCCACCTCCTTAAGTTCGGTATGATCTCAGAGTTTACTCCACTCCAGGAATTATCATTTCCATTTTCTCATTCCCATTAGCTATACTGACTTTGTCCTACACTCAATATCACCATCGCTATTAAAAAATTAAACCAAGTCTTTACTTTTTGGCATGCGCACAGATTATCTTCAGTCTCTGCTGCATGCCCACTGCATAGCATTCTTGCTTACTTTTTCTTTGCTGTCCTTTTATTAATATGACTAAAGAGTCTTTCTACTACTTTGGATAGTAAGTATCCTCTGCAAGGTCTGGCATATCTTGACTTTTGACAAGTATCACTCTATTTGTATGCTTCTGGACCATGGAGAGAATACATTCCTTGTCGCTCAGTTCTTTCTTCTGTTCCTGATAGGTTCTCCTGTTGCGCGAATATCGTTTTTACAGGGATTTTTTGTTCATTGCTTGGGATACAGAAACTGGAAGAGAACTGAGTGCTATCATTTGAGGGTGTCATCGTGTGGTGAGAGACAACATGCAAGGTTTCACAGTCAATACCTGAGTGCATTAAAAAACCCAACCAAACAAACCCAACTTCCCATCAACTTTCATTTCCTCCGGCTCATCTGTTTTAAAAAGAGGCCGTAAACTTCTGTATTTAAATAAGCAAGCTTAAACCATGGGTTCAGATGCAGCCTCTGCACCTGAAACTTGGGGAACCTTCCAGCAAAATTCCCAACTTTGCAGCTTGGATTTGTGTCTATTTTGAGCACGCGTTTGTGGATTCGATAAGGTAGAAATAAATTTTGCCTCTGCTGCTCCAGTAATGGGTGGGAGGAGTTGCCTCATTGTGAATAACACTTCGTGGGACAGATTATAGCTATTGAGGTAGAGAAGGATCGGGAGACCTTGGGATGTGAACAGGTGAGATCAATCCAGACTTCAGTAATACTGGCACTGTGGTGCGCTCGTTCTCCCTCCATACGAAATGAGAGCAAGCAAGGTGCCTCCCAGATTACTGCTCGGTGAAGATTAGACAAGATGGAGTTTGCTTGGATCTGAGCTTATTTGTATTCATTGGAGTCCTTGACGCCCACCTCAATTCCAGCAACCTAAAAAATAATGGTTACGTTAAAGCTTTCCAGCAAATGCCCACAACACAGATCATTATCGTCTGAAAAGAGATGAGGGGGAGGAGAGGCAGGGGGAATCTGCATCCTCCTGCTGCTGCTGCCGCCTGGATTTGCATTGTGCAACACTCCAATAGACAAGAGGGGGGGGTATTTTTTTCCCCAATATAAATGCATGCATCTGTCCTAACAGTGAAAGTAGGGCACAGTGTAGTTGCATAAAAACGTTATGGTGTCCGCAAACACTGAATTTAATAGAAGAGCACAGAGCTACCACAGTACCTGCAGCCATTGCCTGCACACAATCATTTCTGTGGAAACATTCATACAGACACCCTTGAGCAATAAAAAACCCCAAACCCCTAAGCAGTATAACTGTATTTTCACACAGTCTATGGGCTACCAATTTAAAAAACAAAAGAATATCCCAAGAACAGAAAACTGATTTAGCAGCAATACAGGGTGTATATTGCAGATGTGACCCTTGCACCTCTCCTGGCCCAAGTCGTCTTCCTTTCTGTAATTCTTCATAGCCTACTATTAGCCTGCTTTTACCTCAGTACCCCTTGGACTCTAGGAACTTGAGGCTGTGGGTTACTTGAGGGCACAGGGTTAGCTAGAGAGCTGTGCCTTTTCAACCAGTGTGGGATATCTGAGTTTTAAGCTGTAGTCTGAAAAAATACCTACATAGTTTTGCGCAGATTTGAACCCCTCTAGGCACACGAGTTTCTTCTGTCCCCTCTCCCTGAGCCCAAACCCTCCTGCTATACTAAGTTCACTGGTAACTATTCCCCTCTTTTCTCCTTAGGTAATGAATGATTAGTGTAGGATATTGATGATAAAAAGGTGTATTCTGGAGCTTGTGTACCAAATGGGTCAGTACATGAGTGGTTGGGCTACCTATGTACAGCTATCTAGTAGTGGTTACACTCTCTGGGGTAGTGGAGAGATCCATTGAAGGCCAGCACATATAAGATATGCCTGCGCTCTTCAGGACATACAAGCAGGATACCCTATGGTCCCTAAAATGGTATCAGCTACCTATATTTAGGAAACTGAATCACAGCCTATTTGATTCACTGGAAGGTAGTATAACAGTTTAGTATTGGATCTCAACAAAACCTGAGTGCGCAGCAATGAAAAATGCTTTATAGGGTTCATAGCCAATATCTATGCTTGCACAGAGGCAGACCTATAACTGCAATAAAAGCCACCCAAACAGACAGGACTTGAAGGCTAATTATCTAAATGCATTTTCCCCTTCTCTTTTGTTTTTACTCTCTACACCTTTTAACAGCAGAGGAAAAAACTGCACATATAGCTGTTATTTTGACCAGGTTTTGTATCTTCCTGATTTGAGCATGTCGGGGCTTTATAGCAATGCTATTTCATTGTCTCAAGCTTCAGTGCCAGTTTATTTGCTTTGCCACCCATTTTGAGGGGTTTTATTCTTGACCTCAGAGGCACTGTGTGTGTGTGCTTGTAAGAAACTGTAATAGGGGAATTTTTCAGCTGCCCCCTGGTGTAGCAGTGATAAGTTCATCACTTCTTGATATTAGCACATTTTGAGGAGTTTGCAGGAAGTTTATGCACATATGCGTGAAATTGTTTGAATGTCTTTTGGCAGATTTGGGAATGAGAATTCAAGGACTAGATGCATTGGCTGACATCAGCTTGCTTTGCTTTTGCATGGCACCAGCCCATGCAAAAAGTCACCACCAGGGCTTTTTGAATGGGAGCAACAGGCTACAGAGGGAGTTGAGCTATCGCACCCCACCTAACATGGGAACCACTGTATAGCATCTCTGAGAAGTGCTCCTTGTTGAAGAAAAAAGGTTCCATTTAGGTACAACAAACCTGTTCCTGGGGTGTCCTCCAAAAAGATTGGCATCCCTCCCACTACACAGTTTCTGATGGAGAATGGAATTCAGGTCTATGGAGTGTTGTTTTCGTGTAGTTTTTTTCGTTAGAGCTCGTACTGTATCTCTTAAAAGCAGTTTTCCTGTGGTCACTATCGCTTCTGCTCACCGCCAGCAGGGTGTGCGTGGTGTGCATGGTGGTGTGAACAAGTGTTCTTTCATTGCCTGTTTCTAAAGAAGGTTTTTGTATACTGTACCCCCAGCTGGGAAACCATGGTTCTGTAGCACTCTCTTTATTACAGGAGGTCCTGATTCAACCGCAATATACTGGCCATTTCATAGTAATTCTTTAAGACAAATAGGTCTAGACTGTCCTATGACTCAACTTGAAAATAATTTTATGGCCCTAGAAAAAGTAAAAAATGGATCTTTGAAGCTGTGGTTCAGTGGACTTCCCGTAAGAAAGGGAAGGACGGAAGAGGATGAGGACAAACAGTAAGATCATGACAACAGAAAGTGGGGCTTCTCTTTAGCTGAAGAAGCTCTGGCAGTCCTATTTAGTTGGCCATTCTTTCTCCTGCCTTCCCTCATAAAGTGGCATGAGGGAAGTGGGACTGGTCTACAAGTAGGTGGTATTAGTTCTGCTTGGCAATCTTAAATTTAGGCTAGCAAAAGGCTTGAGGGAATAGCAAGTTTTCTTCAAAGAGGAGGAAATGTGCATATGTTTAGTTATATCCCAGGGGGAAAGTGGGCAAGGATCAGAGGAGGGAAGCCAGTGGAGGAGGCATCGTTTCTGTAAGAGGAAGGTAAAAAATACCTATCCTCCTCTCAATACATATTGTTCTTCTTAACATCAAGAATGTCATTTTCAGTGAAAGATTATTGGAAGCATGAAAGGGTATGGGGAGAGCAGCCCAGTCACGATGCTGATGTCAGCGGTGGGACTGCCACTGTTAATATGTTTGCCCTTGCTAAGGACCCATTCAGGCATAAATGGAAATTTGAATCTCTGGTTTGACTGCATTTCTTTACATGACAGTTCTTCCAATTCCTGTTCTCTTACACATACATCTCTGATTCCAGCAGTATCAGAGCACCCTGTACTCTTGAATTTGCTTATCCACACGATACCCTACAGTTTGACCAGAAGAGTTATCCCAGTTTGTACGACTGGTTAAGGAGTTATAGACTAGTGATTTGCCCATGTCTGCATTAGGAATAATGCAGACCTGTAGGAGCAGATTTATAGAATTGAAACATCAGGACTGAGGACCTGACTGCAAAAATTTCAAGAGGGGTTGCTTTGAACTAGATCTAGCTGTGAATTGAATATGTATTAGGAGATGGAATACCTATGATGTGCATCTTATTTTCAGCA
>NW_009258260.1:736767-744581 GCF_000687185.1 Egretta garzetta
GCACTTCTAGACAGCTCCACGGTCCAGACTCAGGGAGTGGGGATGACCCGGCAATTCACTTCAATAGCACATTTATGCTCTGAACCATAACACTAACGTGGACACACCAGAAATCATCTGCTACCTTTTGAGATGCCCTGCCTGCTTCAAAATAGAGGAGGTCTCCCACAGATTTGATGTTATATTTGCCAGCCTTGTGCAGATACCTCACATACAGTAGGGCAAATGAATCTCTTCTGTGCGGGCAACTGAACAAAGCCCAGGAAAGCAGCAAAACAGAGCTCCTTTGCATCCTGGGAGATCTTTCCCTTCATAAAGAGTTGGAATTTAGACTTAGATGAGAGGTGGCTACTGGGAAGGGGAGATCCTGCAGCAATATTGTCGTATTGTCATTCCCACATTGCCATTCCTGCCCATCAGGGTACTAGGTAAACACCTTTCTTCTAGGCTTTATAAATTTAAGTAGAGATTTCTAGTGACGATGACCAGGTTTCTTGGACTGTGGAGAAGTCATAGTACTTGAAAATAATGGCCCTGCCATTATTTTCAAGTTTCAGTCGTCAGTTTAATGATCAGTTCTTGTTCATGACTTATCTATTTGGAAGTAAGTTTGATGTAGACACTGTTGCAGAACTCTACCTAAATTGGATTCATCTGCAGTGATCCAGACTGGAACCTCAAATCTAAATGCCTGTGAAATTTAGAACTATTTTTTAGGGTTTGAATAAAGAACTGTCAGATTTTGGAAGCTTTTGTTCTCTGAGCTTTTGAGTGTGAACCTAGGTCAGTGCATTGCTTCATAAAGTATTCACTGGGAGTTCTCCTGGGCTAGCATTGTATCTTCTCGTGGCTTGGATGAGCCACTACCATAAAAAAACGTTGGTCATTGCAGAAAGTGGTGCTGAGATGGCTCAATAAACAGGGATGCTTTTTTTCCTGAGATCATGATGCACAACATACCACGGTGTGGTGAAAGGGAGTCATACTGTGGCTTAGTGAGGCAGTTCTGTGTAATATCATAAAGTAATGTGACATAAGGCGGCATGCATTTCACATAAAAGTGAGATCTGGTCATGGATGGTGCCTGTTTGCAAGAACTAGATGTTAGCTTTGTTCCCACTTCGTCACTGGGCTGCACCCTCAGTATTGCTGGATTAAGTCTAGCTGACAGAGGCACTAGGGCCACACAAAGATTTTGCTCTATCTCTTTTATGACCAAAGCTAACGAAAACACAAAAGGACTCGCGCTCTTAGTTCTTCTTGGTGGTTTTCACTGGAGCTGTCCTATCAGGCTTAAATTGGAGAAGGTGTTCAATAGTGCTTGGATGGCAGATAAGTCTACCAAAGAGATGGAGTAAAATTCAGTTTAAACCATGAATAAATTGCAATCCTGGTCTTTTACACTGTATTTTCTACCACTCTAATTGCAAAAGCCTGTAAAAAGTCATGTTACTGTAACTTGGGATAACTACCTTACAACTGGAAGCATCGGGTTTTAGCTGCAGTCTCCTTGCAATATTCCACCCTAAGACCATTATTCTCCTTGAACTCTTGTAAAAATTTCAAGTAGATCCAGAAGCCATTGGCACAGTTTCCTGAGATAAGCTTATTCCATAACATGGCTCTTAAAAAACCACAGACATCCCACTCCAAAGATGGCTGCACTTTAGCAGCAGGTGTAAAAAAAGGCCAGTATTCTACAGGGTATATGTAAATCTTCCAAATCCATTGCGATAAAGTGCAATATAAATGTCTGATGATAATGTGGTTTGGAAACATTGTCCTTGCTCTATACCTTGTAGTTGGTTGAATGATTTACTGACTAATTATCTGATAGGAGGCAGCAGTAACTTACCCTCAGACCATGTATTAGCAA
Organism: Egretta garzetta; assembly: GCF_000687185.1. Lineage (NCBI taxonomy): Eukaryota > Metazoa > Chordata > Aves > Pelecaniformes > Ardeidae > Egretta > Egretta garzetta. The sequence continues at coordinate 738,644 of NW_009258260.1, forward strand.
TGTTGATAAAAAAGACAGCTGTAACCAGGGTGCCTCACTATGATACGTAGAAGATGGGGCTCCTTTTGAAATAATAGTATCAGCTAATTTAACCCTGTAGACAGCAAGGTTTCTTTAAAAACTCTCTGTGTGTTCAATGTAGGAAAATGTGGGGCCACTGCTTGAATGGGGAGGGAACTGGTGTCAAAAGATTTGGAAATGACCGAGGTACTTAATGCCACCTTCACCTTGATTTTTACTAGAAAGATTTGCCTTCAGGAATCCCAGGCCTCTGAGAGCAGTGGGAAACTGGCACAATATAGACTTACCCCTGGTAGAGCAGGACCAGGTTATTTAAACAAACTGGATACAAACAAGTCCATGAGAGCTGACAAGATGTATCCATGAACGCTGAGGGAGCTGGCTGATGTCATTGTGAAGCCACCGTAGATTACTTCTGTAAGGTCTTCGCAACTGGGGGAAGTTCCTGAAGACTGGAAGACAGCAAATGTCACACCTGGCTTCAAGAAGGGCAAGAAGGAAGATCTAGGGAACTACAGGAAGTTCAACCACACCTTAGTCCCTGGGAAGGTGATGGAGCAAATAATCCTGGAAACCATTTCCAGACCCTTGAATAACAAGAATGTGACTGGGTGTAGGCAGCATGGATTTATAATGCAATAACTAGTTCAGTGAATGAGTGTATATTGGAGATCTTGACAGGCCATATTGTTTGTTTTTACTTTAGAAAGCCCTTTGACACTGTTTCACCTTTTGACAGTCTCCCATAAGATCCTCCGTGACGAACTGATGAAGTATGGACTAGTGGACAGCAAAGTGGGTTGAAAATTGGAGACGCTTTTTTCAATGACAGCCAGCAAAGGTACAAGAGGCAATGGGCACAATTTGCAATCCAGGAAATACCGTTTAAATGTAAGAAACCCCCTCTTTTTTACTGCAAGGGTGCCCAAACACTGGAACAGGTTGCCCAGAGAGTTAGAAAATCTTTGACCTTGGAGACATTAAAAATTGGACATGGCTCTGAGCAACCTTTCTAGTTAACTTTGCTCTGAGCAACAGGACTGGACTTAGAGACAACCTCCAGAGGCAATCTCTAGGTGCTTATGTTTGACATGACAATGTCTGTGGTAGGTTCACAGCTCTAAGTGGAGAACAAGGGAAGAGCTGTTGGATGGACAGTGTCCTGTAGGTAGAAGAAAACCTAATGAGACCCTCACATTTATTTAAGAAGTTCTCTTGAACTCATTTTAAAGTATCTGAATAGCATCTCTGGGCTGTTTGCTTTTCCAGACCTCTTTGGCATGAAAGAACTGACAGTCACAAAACCACCTTGCCTTCTGGTAAGGTTTCTTACTTGTCTTGTAAGCATAGAATTTAATTTTTTAAGTATCTCGGCTCCCACTTGAAAGGTAGACAGGCAGAATTGTGTGTTCGCAGCATAAACAATGAAAAGAATATGCACTAGATGCTTACTTTCCCCTTAAATCTTAGATGGATGAATGTATGTTAACCACCCATATGTGTGATGCCAAAGCAGTCCAGAGAAGGAATAATTCTTGTGCTTAATGCCATCCAGGTTCTTCAGAGGTATTCAATTCAATTCATCTTGCATATTGAGATGAACCCTCTGGTCTTACCTGGGTAACTTGCTCTTTCAAATTTTGGAATGAAATCTGCCGGCTCAGGCAACAATATGAAGGTGTATAGAAGAACCAGCACTGCTATGGCAAAAGGTAAAAGCTGAGGTGGAAGTAAGGGCACAGTTGGGCTGCAGGTTCCTTATCATGCAAATGTTCTATATTCAAAGAAAGAGAAAAGCCACCTTGGTCTACTCCAAAGACAAGCTTTTGGCTTTGGCAGTCAGAAGAATAAACATTGTAACAGTTTCCTTTATAAACAGAGCATGTTTGTTGTTAAGCCACTGCAGAACAATAAACTTCCTGTCTAAATAATTGTCTGTTTCCACCACAGCCCTTGTGTGCTGAAAAGATATAGGGACTGGAGGTTCTGATGGAAAATATTGATCTTTTGGTTGAGGTCAACAAGTGGTGATGAGAAGGGAAGGCAGAAGGATGGCAAAGCGTAAGCTCTGTTCACATTTTTTTCCAAGAGCATCCACTTGAAGAAACCAGAGAAAATGTCCTTGTTTCATGAGTTCATTGTAAAGATCTCCCCTCAGCAATTGAGACATTTAGCCTCTTGGGAAAGACAGCTAAACAGAAATCCATTTACCTTTCACATGTTTTTCATAATTTCCCCTGCTACTTTGGTTAATTAATTATCACCGCTATTTGTGTTTAAACAAGGGGTCTGTCTCCCTCCCTCCTCCCAAGCCCATCTGCTCCTCCATGACCTTGCTTGTGAAGTCATCGCTGTGCTGACTTTGTGAAAGCACAAACACTTCCATGGCAACAGACAGCTGTGTCACAAAGACAGGGCTGTGACCTCACGGCAGGAAGGACTGGGCTGGTGGTGGGGGAGAGATTTTCTCCCACAAACACAGAAGCTTTTGATGATAAGAGAGGAAGGCAAGGCGTTATATCCAGAACAAATGATCTTGCTGTTTGACTGCCTCTGCTTTAGAAGTTGTCCATCACTTTAAATTCTCTTCTTCAAAGATCCTTTTTTAACTTGTGTGTTTTTCATGCAAGGGGAATGGTTTCTCCTTCAGATCTCAGCTCAGAAGACATCTCCAGGAAGAAGTAGGGGATGGATTTAATCACAGAGGACATGGGCCTGAGTTTCTACAAAACCCAGGAGGTGTCAAGATCTAAATTTTCATTATTCAGTTTGGTCAAACAAACCTAAGTCTTGAGAGGCATTCTGATTTTTATTCTGATTGCGCATGGAATTCTATCTTGGTCTACCCACACACAAACTGCCTGTCTTCTGAGTGAAATCAGGTGCTCCTGTATAGAGCAATCTAGCAATGAAAGCTTTCCTGTATAAACATTTGCATGGCTGGATGGGAAGTGGAAATCGGGTCTCATGATCACAAAGCATTTTTAATGTAGATGCAGCAAGGCACATCAAAGCTAAATAACATACAAGTGGTACTCCACAAGCTGTCTGCAGAAGCTGCCTCTATATGTATTGATTGTGAGGCTACAGAAAACGCATCTTGATCAGTCTGTTGCTGTCTTCTTCCTTGGCTGATTGCTTGGTTGTTCCATGAAACGCCACGATCTTCGAATCCACGCACCTCCTTTGTTAGCTAAAAGTAGCCAGTGTTTCAATATAAGTCATTGCTGCTTATTGCCTGAGAACATTTTATAGAGCAGTGCGCTACTGTGATGGGCTAATCAGATCAAAACAACGCTCCCTTCTGGATCTATTCCATGATTACATGGCGCTCGTTCAGAGCATGCATGATTGAGCTCCACTGATGTGACCCACAGCAAACCATTTACTCTTCTGGAGTCTGTTTGCTTTCAGGTGACGTGGAGGATGATAGTGCTTACATTACACCTGACCTTCAGCACATCTCACTCACTGTTATAGATAGGTAGGGCTTCAGCAACCCCATGTTGCAAATGACAATACTGGATCACGGTGAGTGGAAAAGATTTCTTCTGGTTCTCATATTTGTTGCCAAACTAGAAAAAAACTGATTTCCAGAATTGTGTGTTTGCTGTCCAAATTCTAAGCCACCACCTACCTTTTCTGATGGAATTTTTTTTTGGGGGGGTGGGGGTGAGTGGGGGGAAGGGGAAGGGGGACATGAAAAAAGAGGATCGAAGGGAGAGACTTCATTTTACATTAGGATCTGTTTACAAGACTTTGGGGAATTTAAGGGATGTCGTACAAATTTTTAAGATTTGCCTAGTCAATAGTTGGAGGCTGAATCTAAGGGAAAATCAAGCCTTTTGTGTTCCATTGAATGGCTCTCACCCAAGTATCATTTTATTTCATATCTGATTTGTCCTTAGCATCTCATCTAGCTGCTGCAGCTGTTTACTTAGTGTCCCATCTGATTCCCTCCTTATGTCTTCTCACCTGGCTTACTTATGTCCTGCTTGATTTTCACTTGGCATCAACCATTTCCCATCATTTGCCAGTGTCATGATCTCTGTGACCTCTCTTCTATACGCAGACCTCCCTTTCCATGTTCTTTTTGCTTGCTTGGATGTTTGGACCTATGAACACGCATGCCACACCTGCTCCACTCACCTGGACCTACTGTAGTGTCCTCTCAGGCATTCATGCAGGTTTTTTTTCTGGTTTGTACTAGCCATATATTTGGTTTTCTTGCATTTTATTCTTGCAAAAGTAATTTTCTGAGAGTCCTGCACCATAAATAGTATGGAATGATTATTGCTGTCAAATCTGGAGATCCAGCAGCCTCTGATCACTGTAACAAAACAACTGGTAGAACCCAGAAAAAAACTGGCCTTTCTGTTTTGCCATGCAGCCTGCCTGTTCCTTTCCTCTGGTGTAGCATCCACTAGAGGACCATGGGGAAAGCTTGTTTTGGGACAGCAGTAATGTTATATTTAAGTAAGCTTTTAAAAAAAGAAAAAGGGCAAGAAGTTTCTTTAGTTTGGCGTGTTCTATCAGAGGCAAGATAATAGAATTTCTAAACCCATTGATTTTATGGCATTAAGAATCTGCTTGATAAGTCAGTCTCTGTACACTGGTGATCACTATCTCCAGCTGTATAAGCAGTACTGTCCCCATTTCATTTTCAATAAGAAATTGAGGGAGACTTGGCGTTGCTGGAAAATGTGGGGAAAATAAGTAGCATAAAATCTCTGTTCTGTTGGGGTATGGCATAGCTATTTATTATTAAATACTTTAGGGGTCAGAGAGGAACAAAGCTGGAAGAAGTGTGAGCAAAGAATTCTTAATGTGAGTGCCAGGCTCCCCTGGCAGGGAGTGGGGGGTGTGTGTGCACAGGACCACTGCTTGTGGGGTGCTCAGAGGTGCTCCAGCACCAGCCTTTCCAGTGGGCAGCCCCATAGGAAACAGGCAGGGGAGCTACGTGAGCTACGTGTAGGAGATGCTTACGGCTACTCCGAGATGTGTGCGACCAACCCAGGTGCAGCCGCTCTCAGCAGGAGGTGTTGCAGGGAAAGGGGCAGGAATTGGGGTGGTGGGGAGATCTCAGTTCCTTGCAGGTCTGGGGCTGTGAAGCATGTATGATATTGAATCACTCCTTAGTTCTGGGGGAAAAAAGGATTGTACCCACCTTATAGGGTGTCTGAAAAAGAAAGGAAAGAAATGAGGGAAGGTGGAGGCACAAGCAGACCCGTGGTGTTGCCAGGTACCTTGGCCGGATAGATGCGCAACATCCCTTTCCAAATGCTGCCTCCCTCCATGGGGCTGTCCAAGTCTGTTTTCTACTTGGCTGGTTGTGCTATTGAGTCCCATTTGGAAGGATTCACATGTGACCTAAGACTGTCCTCTAGATGTCTGACTCTGTCCTCTACAACATAAATAATGCAAAAACAAACATGCCAAACAGTAACCTTCACTTGTCTCCCTGACACTGCTGGAGGGAGGGAGGAAAAGAAGGAGCGAGTGCGAACAAGTGAATGAGCAAACGGCACGAGAGGCAGGCAGGAGACCGGCAAGGAGAATCAAGGTACACCACGAGGAACCGTGAGAGCAATTAGATTTTCTTTCCACGCAGATCTGCTGGGTTTTTTTAGACTAGGACGACTGCCTGCTGGGGCACTGTCCCTTACAGTCAAGGCCGGGGAAGCATCCAGCCCCATCCTGGAGCAGAGCATCCCTGCTCCCTGGCCAGGGTGTACAAGAAGCTTCAGCAGTCTCCTGGCCATTTCTGCTCAGCATGGGCCACGGCTGGAGCTGGGTGAAGGCACCAGTACTGCACAAGTTAAAATCTTTGCTGTGCCGCTCCACCATCCTGGTAGTCTCAAGCAAATCAGTTACTGTTGCACACTGCATGTTCTCTTCCCTGCCCCCTCCGCCACCC
>NW_009258260.1:744776-796796 GCF_000687185.1 Egretta garzetta
CACCCCCCCGCCTCCCCCAAGTCTCTAAAGTGGAGAAGAGGATCCCTTTTTCCTATTGAATGTACTTGTGATGCAAGTATTCATTAATTGCGGATACAGTTGTACGCGGCATGCGTGCTAAAGTGCTATCAGCTTTGTGTGGAAGACAAATGCATGCAGACTTAAATAGCTGAGATTTTAATCTTTCTCCTCCCAGAAAATATGCAGCAAGTTGTCCCCATCTAGGGACTTGGCAAGGAAAAAAGATATTTCTCTATTTCTGTTTTCTCTCCCTGATATACAGTGAGGTAGAGGGCTGGCCTGCATATTCCTTCCAAAGAGAAGGGCTCCCCCATTCCAACAGTGGAATGTTTCCGTCGCATTAAAAATTGTGAGACTTCCTTTATTTGTGTCTGGAAGAAAAGCAGAGGCTTTTTTCTTCTTTTTCTGTTGGTCCCTTGAAAGTTTACTGCAACAGATTCTAGGAAAAGGAGTAAAAAATACAGGCTTTGGACACAGAGAAAATATTTTCCTTGTTTGCTACTCTAAAATCGTCTGCAGTGGGAACTGGGATGGGTGGAGTCCTGAGGATCTCAGGCAGACAAGGGCAGTGGCCAGCAAGTGCTTTGGCGACTGTGAAAGCACCGGGCGCCCAGGGAGAGCACGTGTCTAGGGGATCATGGAGTGGTTGGTGCGAGCTTGCCTTTCAAATAAGGAGAGTGCAGTGATTCATTCTCAGAGCCAAGCTGGCAAAGGACTGAATCTGATGGATGCGTATAGGACATGTGGGACAGTATCTTGCTGCAAAGGAGCCACCTGGACAGATGGTAAAGGCCAGGCCCCAGCTCAGCTTCTGATCAGGGTCCAAGAGCTAGGCAGGTAACTCTCTCCACACCAACTGTGAGGCGGGAGAGAGAGAGGACGGTGCACAGGGAAATAAGGAGAAGGACTTCAGCCTGAGAATCTTGGCATCCAGGTGCCTTCAGAGCAGGGCTGTCGTCCTCCCAGCAGATTTTGAACTGAAGGAAATCCAAGTTTCTGAGCTGATCAGATGTCCCAGCTTACACCTAAAACCGGAAACCTTTTGTTTTGAGGAGAGCAGAAGACAAAGCTGTGAGATGGAAGAGGGTGAGATTGCTGGCACGCAGAAATGCTGGGTAACTTGCTACGTTGAAAGTGAGCTGGGTGAGCTATTGTGGGCCGAGTCCCTAGGTATTGCTGCCCCTATTCTGCCGAGCTGCGTTTGCACAGAGCTTAGACAGAGCCCGTTCCACACCGTCATCTTTGCACTCAGAACCTGCCTCCCCATCTGCTCACCTGCCGTCCATCACTGCCTACACTCTGGGATTAACTTTCCCACTCCCGCATGCCAGCAGTCTGACTCCCTCAAGCTTTTGTACCTTGCTTTCAGGAGGTTCAGATCAACTGTTCTCCTGTCCCGCTTTTCAGCACATACCGACTCAATCTCTGTCGTACTCACTCACTCTCTCATGCACACACACACACACACACACTTCAGCTCAATACCTTTTGTTTGTTGCATTGCTCACAACATTAAAAGAGAGAGGTGTTTGCTTCAGCAATGCGATTATCCCATGTGTAAGAAATTTTCTCTTCATTTTTCTTCTTCGGTCAGAGGAAGGCAGTTTGATGCAGAGCTTGCAAAAATTTGTTTGCACCTTTATTAATAGTGAGCAGAATTTTGTCTCTGGTGTGTGACAAGGAAGCCTGAGCCATTATTTTAAATTTTTATTTAAAAAGCAACAACTGTCACAAAAAACTCACAACAGAATGTCTGCTTCTTACCTACATAGATCATCATCATCTCCTAGCTATATGCAGAATAGCCCATTTTCCCCTCAGCCCTTATGCCCTGATGGGACTCAATTCCTAAAGAAATGGGATTTATGATTCACACAGGTTTTTAATATGCCATCAGAATGCTGCTGTGTCTGAAAAGCTATGCTACTTATTTCGGATCCCAGCAGACCTTCTCACCAATATTGACTTGCAGATGAAAGCTACCATGTGCCTTTAAAATAAAGAAAGATGCTGAGCCTTGTCAGCTCACGGTTGCAGGGCACAGGCATCCAACTCTAGCACAGAAATGGTGGTGGCAGGGGACTTACAAGCCTTTTACTCTGGCAGAGCGTCCTCAGGGCTCCAATCCCTCCTTGAGAGGAGAGGAGCCATTTGTGTGCAGACCTGTGAGCCTGTGCAAAGGACGGTGTCGGGTGCACGCTTATGGTCAGCCGCACCGGCTTGCCTTGCTCTGAACCTGTCAAGGTACAAACGAGGAAATGAAGGTTGTCGCTGTGATGACAGAGAGTTTTCTGTCACATGGGAGCTGCTTTTTTAGCCTTGTCCCCATGGGTTCCAGCAGCTGTGGTTCTCCATGGGGGTCAGGCTGCGCTTACGGGATGAGTGGCACAAGTCTGTGGTTTTGGCTTTTGCAGCTCGGCAGCGTGTGTGTTGCGCTGGTCTTTTGCTGAGCACGCCGTGTGCTGGAGTGTTGAAGTAGATGGCATTGATGCAAATTTTGTGGAGGGCTCAGGCCCATGATTAAATGATCATGGATCATTAACGGTCATGATTGGTTGTAGTTTTCTCGCTCTCCTCGTGTACACTCCTAGCAAGTGCTGGGAGGGAGACTAGAGCTGTGCTGTATCAGATGGATCTAAGCCTGATTTTTGGCGTTTGCAATGTTTCAATAATACTCCTTTTCTGCCTTGGAAACAAAGCACATCCTAATCACCCTCTCTGACTGTACTCTAGGTTCAAGACATATGTTTCTGATGAACTGTTTTCAGAGTCCAGGATGGGTTAAAAGCAGGCAAGGTAATTATGGTGTGGGAATGCTTGAATTGAGAAACAGTAAGGAAAGAATAGAGTTTGTGAGCACGTGGGATGCCTACATGTCTTTGTGAGAGGATGCAAGTGGCCACTGCTCTTTCTGACTGTCCATGTGTCATCTGCTTGGGCTAATGAGTTTCTGTGGCTTAAGAACTCGCCCAGCACTGCCTGTCTGTGTGCATTTTCCTGCCCTTGGGGTAATGACTTGATCCACAGTGGTAGTTAAATTGGGCTTTAGTCCCTTGTATTTGCTGAGATCACGCCCACAGAGTTACACAACTTCAGCTGATGGTGAAGCACAGTAAAAGCTATTTATTTTAGTCTTTTATCTAGTACTTTTCTTGTTCCCATTGTGCTGCAAAGTGAAAAATGTATGAGTTTTTCAAGCTGACCATAGACAGTTGCTCCAGGACCTTTCTAACAAAGAGTAGAAGCAGGAGGAGATTGAAAGGGATGCTGATATCATCCCTCCTCAGAGGTTTGGCTGCTGAGGCTCAGAGCCAGCTTTGAGACTGTGCAGGTGAGGGTGGCCACCCTTCTTTTGGTGGCCTTGGGCAGAGTGTCCCAGGACCAGTCTCCCTTCCTGCGGGAACTGCTTTTAAACTGAACCTCTTCAGTTCAGCCCCTGCCTGAGCTACAGCACACTACAAGACCCAGTCTGCAGTTCAGCCACAGCCGTGCCTGCACTCACACGCTGTTAATCCAGACCTCCAACCTGCAGGCTGATGGCCTGGCCTGGCCTCAACCTCAACCCATCCCAACCCCTTTCCCAGGGCCTCATCTGGCCATCCCAGTGCTGTGTCTGGCCCTGGGTACCCCCACCAGGCCAGATCCTGACTACCACTTCTTTCTTCATGATGCCTGAACACAGAGCTATCAGGGCTTAAGATGCACATTGATGCTGGAACAGGGGGAAAAAAAAAAAAAAAGTATTTGATTACATACATGATCATCAGTATGCTGAGGCAAACTCACAGCCCTGATCTCTAAACGTAGCTGTCTGTCTGGTACCTTGCTGGGTTCAGGACTGTGTGAGAGAGGTGTTGAGATATTTTGGCTGATTTGTCTTACAAACAAGAGCCAGGCTGATCATGAGCAGTCTGTGTTGCTTGCGAAGGGTTAAGTAAGGTAATGGACAATAGACTATTCTTATGGCTAGACAGAGGGTTGATACCCAACTGGATAAAATCATTAGGAGCACAAGCCACTGTCACCTGGACAGACTCTCAAAAATGTGAATTTCACTTGCTTCAGGTTCAGTTTCTAAATCCCTCAGCCTCTTCAGGGCCTCATGGAAGCTGTGATACAGGACCTACCACATGCTTGTTCTCTCCTACGGCCTCTGCACTCCACCGCACTCTCTCTCCCATAGTGCATTAGACCCTTACCTTAAGTCTGAGCTATCGCAGAGAACAGTTTTATTTCATCAAAACAAAGAAAAATGTTTCAGTCAACCTTAGTGATGATTATGCAGCCAAGCACAAGGAGTATAAACAAAACAAAACATATTTTCACTATGCATAGCTTTTCATTCTAGATTAAAGCAAACAACCAGAAAGAATATTGGTCTCCCATGAGAGAGCAATGTATTGGTGAATCTTCTGTAAGAAGATGCAACTTTGAGAATAAAATGGCCGTTGGGGAGAATTTCTGAAACAGATTTAAAGGGGAAATATGCAGAAAGCAAAGAAGCAAAAACTTCATGCTGCTTCCACCATAATAATAATAATACTTTGCCCAGTGCGTATGCTTTACTGCTCACTGTAGCCAAGAGCGAAATTCCCTGCCCACCAAACAAAATCAGCAAAAGGCAAGACTGGCTTTGCAGGCAGGAAAACTTCACGGGTGCATCCATCAAATCCTGCAATGGGACCAGTGAAGCACACAGGCTGCAAGGCATCAGTAATGAGAACTGGAGAATAGAAAACCCTCAGCAGTACAGGCTCAATAATTAATCAAAGCTGAAAATCTTTCTAACAAAGGCAGCAGCCCAGCAAAACAGAGCGCGAGCATTTAAGGAGTCAGGGGTCTGAACAAGAAAGGAGAAGATCTCAAAAAACAAGTTATCAAGGGATGGGGAAAGAATGGCCACAGCATTTCCCTTCCTGAGGTTCTTGGGAATGCACTGAAGCCAATACAGAGATAGATAGGAATGATATCAGTCTTCTTGCTTTTTCTGTGATCTGATCCATGTGTCTCTACCACTGGCTGGCCACTATTATAAGAAAGAGGTCATCCTACAGAAGAAAAACTCCTGCTCTGGGCACTTGCATCTTGGAGATACCTCTAGTTATCAGGGTGACACCATAAATGTGTTTCTCAAAGTCCCTGTTCTAATGTATAAAGTTGTCTTCTTTTGGTGGCCTTGGGCAGAGTGTCCCAGGACCAGTCTCCCTTCCTGCGGGAACTGCTTTTAAACTGAACCTCTTCAGTTCAGCCCCTGCCTGAGCTACAGCACACTACAAGACCCAGTCTGCAGTTCAGCCACAGCCGTGCCTGCACTCACACGCTGTTAATCCAGACCTCCAACCTGCAGGCTGATGGCCTGGCCTGGCCTCAACCTCAACCCATCCCAACCCCTTTCCCAGGGCCTCATCTGGCCATCCCAGTGCTGTGTCTGGGCCTTGGCTGTGTCTGGCCCTGGGTACCCCCACCAGGCCAGATCCTGACTACCACTTCTTTCTTCATGATGCCTGAACACAGAGCTATCAGGGCTTAAGATGCACATTGATGCTGGAACAGGGGGAAAAAAAAAAAAAAAGTATTTGATTACATACATGATCATCAGTATGCTGAGGCAAACTCACAGCCCTGATCTCTAAACGTAGCTGTCTGTCTGGTACCTTGCTGGGTTCAGGACTGTGTGAGAGAGGTGTTGAGATATTTTGGCTGATTTGTCTTACAAACAAGAGCCAGGCTGATCATGAGCAGTCTGTGTTGCTTGCGAAGGGTTAAGTAAGGTAATGGACAATAGACTATTCTTATGGCTAGACAGAGGGTTGATACCCAACTGGATAAAATCATTAGGAGCACAAGCCACTGTCACCTGGACAGACTCTCAAAAATGTGAATTTCACTTGCTTCAGGTTCAGTTTCTAAATCCCTCAGCCTCTTCAGGGCCTCATGGAAGCTGTGATACAGGACCTACCACATGCTTGTTCTCTCCTACGGCCTCTGCACTCCACCGCACTCTCTCTCCCATAGTGCATTAGACCCTTACCTTAAGTCTGAGCTATCGCAGAGAACAGTTTTATTTCATCAAAACAAAGAAAAATGTTTCAGTCAACCTTAGTGATGATTATGCAGCCAAGCACAAGGAGTATAAACAAAACAAAACATATTTTCACTATGCATAGCTTTTCATTCTAGATTAAAGCAAACAACCAGAAAGAATATTGGTCTCCCATGAGAGAGCAATGTATTGGTGAATCTTCTGTAAGAAGATGCAACTTTGAGAATAAAATGGCCGTTGGGGAGAATTTCTGAAACAGATTTAAAGGGGAAATATGCAGAAAGCAAAGAAGCAAAAACTTCATGCTGCTTCCACCATAATAATAATAATACTTTGCCCAGTGCGTATGCTTTACTGCTCACTGTAGCCAAGAGCGAAATTCCCTGCCCACCAAACAAAATCAGCAAAAGGCAAGACTGGCTTTGCAGGCAGGAAAACTTCACGGGTGCATCCATCAAATCCTGCAATGGGACCAGTGAAGCACACAGGCTGCAAGGCATCAGTAATGAGAACTGGAGAATAGAAAACCCTCAGCAGTACAGGCTCAATAATTAATCAAAGCTGAAAATCTTTCTAACAAAGGCAGCAGCCCAGCAAAACAGAGCGCGAGCATTTAAGGAGTCAGGGGTCTGAACAAGAAAGGAGAAGATCTCAAAAAACAAGTTATCAAGGGATGGGGAAAGAATGGCCACAGCATTTCCCTTCCTGAGGTTCTTGGGAATGCACTGAAGCCAATACAGAGATAGATAGGAATGATATCAGTCTTCTTGCTTTTTCTGTGATCTGATCCATGTGTCTCTACCACTGGCTGGCCACTATTATAAGAAAGAGGTCATCCTACAGAAGAAAAACTCCTGCTCTGGGCACTTGCATCTTGGAGATACCTCTAGTTATCAGGGTGACACCATAAATGTGTTTCTCAAAGTCCCTGTTCTAATGTATAAAGTTGTCTGGCAAAATTCCCAGATGAGTCTCAAGGCTTACTTAATTATGAATCAAAGCCTTAATGTAATACCTTGTGCTTCTACCCCTTTCAGACTGAAGACCTCAGGTTGCTTCTCACAGCAAAGGGAGGAAGTGATTCATATGTAGTTGGTTGCGAATGGCAGATGCACTGCAGCAGGAGCAGATGTGAAGGAAGAGCCTTGCGATGCTGGCTCCCATGCACATTGCGAGCCACAGGGTTTCCAAGGCCATGGAAAAGCAAGCTGTTAGTTACAGCAGAGTTTTGACAAAGCACTTGAAACTTTTCTGCCCTGAAGCTCAATGCTTTTTTTAAGGTATAGACCAAGATAGTATAGAGATGGCTTCTGTGAAGAAGCCAGATAAGTCCAGTGAGTGTATTGGCAAGAATACTTTCTCTGTGATGGTGAGAAATACTTGTCCAGATGCCTGCACTGCCCACACTGTGATTCATGGTTCTGTCACGGGTACACCGTGGGGACTGCAGTTCCCCTATCTGGTAGTGAGCCCTCACAACTGAAGAAGCACCCATTGCTTGAGAACTTGGCAGCAAACCTGCTGAGGAAAACAGCTGCCGAGGGACATGTTACCATTATCTGCCACTCTCTTCTCCAGCTGTCCCTTGGACACATGGCCCATTTCAAAGGCTTTGATCTGGTGTTCAGAATCCTGAGAGAACTACTAACTTCTTTGTGAGACTGTGTTGCTTCCATGTGTAGCTGCGTTATACGCTTCGTCAGGTAGAGTGACACAGATGACACAGCGGTCCCAGTGACATGGATCTGTATACTGGAGTTCTCCGGTGCATGAAACACTGGAATGGGTTGCCCAGAGAGGAAGTGGAGGCCCCATCCCTGGAAACATTCAAGACCAGGTTGGACGAGGCTCTGAGCAACCTGGTCTAGTTAGCGGTGGCCCTGCTCACTGCAGGAGGGTTGGGCTAGGTGACCTCTAGGCATCCCTTCCAACCCAAAACATTCTATGATTCTGTGATTCTATGAAGAAAAGGTGACTAAATCCTTGCTCCACCAAAGGTGACACCTGCATCTTTGTGTCACCTCCCCACAGTGGGACCTTTGGTCTTACTCTTATGTCTCTCACCTGAAAACCACTTATAAAACACTTTCCCCCTTATAAGAAAAAAAAGATCATTGTGGTTGTTTATGCTTATGGGAAGCACGCAAATAAAAATGGGGATAGGGCCAAATTAGAACTGATAGATAAAATGGATTAGGCAGATAGATGGAAACCAAATTAGCTGTGAAGCCAGTGTCAAATAGAATAGAAAATCATTTCCACCCAATAGCCGGCTGAAAGATTTAGCAAGACAAGAAGGAAATAATCAAGATTGCCTAATTGCCAAGTAACCTCTCGGTCTTTCTTTTACTCCCTTTCTTCCCTGATACAATCTGTCTCAGATTTCTCTATTAAAATGGAGGAAAACATCTTTTGATCTGGTCTGCAATGTGAACTGTAAGACAGGCTCAAAGAAACCCCCTCTGAAAGAAAGGCCCTTTGTGTAAAGCGCTCTCTAATGGGCCATACAGCTGCCTCACAAGATTTTTGGCTAAAGGAAATAAAAGACAACATGCTAGCAAATACTGTGTGTACTCTTCCCTTCTGGGTTGCCACTGTTATCTAGCATGTTACATACAAGCTTTGATATGTGGGTTGGTGAAGAGCTAAGTAAATAGTGGGGATATATGGGGTGCATTTTCTCTCTGTGAGTTTCTGATAATCCCTACCTAGGGGTGGAAAGGGAGAGCTTTGAGGAGCTGAAGAGCAGCTTTGTAATTAGCGAGAGCCCCTGGCCACACTGAGAAATAGCGCTCAACAGCAGTGTTCTTGCAGAAAACAAAATTTATTACAGGAATAGCAGAGATGGAAATCTTTGCCTACAAGCCTGGCAAAATGGGTCTAACTTGTGTTTCTTTTCCGTTATTTCTAAAGGACTTAAAGATACGTAAAAGCTATAATATAACCTGTTGGTAGAAGAAGCAGGTGAAGAGTTACGTGTGTCGGGAGATTGCTAATAGCCTGCTTAGATTTTCCTGCAGAGGACTTGTTCAAACCTGGAGTGGGGAAAAATTTGTCAGGGGTGACTCTCAGAAGTGAGCTTACTTTTCCTTTCAGAGTATATTGACAGTTACTGATGAAGTCCCTCAGAAGCAGGCTCTCTAGATTCCTACCACCTGCAAAGATGCTGGGTGACGCTAATGGATGTCAGGCACCTAAGTAGAAGTTGGGTGCCCATACATTTTCCATGATCTAAGCACTTCTCTTCCTCCCAACCTGTGAGGCTGTGGGGTGCTGCCTGGCTGGTGGTCACTCTTTTTTGAGTTTGAGGAGCGTAACCAGAAAAAGCCAGTCTTGATTGCCACATCCTGAGGAGAGCTGTGAATAGTGGGTAGCGGCTCTATCTGGGCAGGTTTGCCACAATTTCCAGCTGCGATGGGGTGAGTGACTGCCTGCTCTTCCTAGGGGAGCTGACTTTGGCTGGTGGCTCTCAGGTGGAGGAGGGGTGAGTTTGGAGCTCTTGCTGGGATTGTGCGTAAATGCTAAATGTTATTTTTGACTGACTGAATGCTTCCTGTGAAGTAGGAAAGAGGGCAAAATTTTATTTAGACTGGTTATTTCTTTGAAAAAATCGTTAGGCTGGTATCTATGACATTTTCATTTCTTTTCTTAGATTAAAAGGGATAGAAGACTCCCTTGAGAATATCTTGGTTGCACTCAAGGCTGAGACTAGCTTTTGTTTTTAAGTCTTCCTTCATTATTGAAAACCAAAGAATTTCCTGAGCTGACAAAAGGTGTGATGTTACTAAATGAGGCAAGTAGAAAGTCAAAATGGAGAGCTCTCTGGTTTAGACCTGCACGGCTCTGAAAGGCAAGGAGGTAAAGTGCTTGACCTTTTCAGCAATGTTGGAGCAAAGATTCTGCTATAAAAGCTTTCCAGACAGCACTGCTTTAAGTCCTGTCAAAACTGAGTCTTCAGCCACATAAGGCAGAGTGGTATCTTAGCAGGTGTTTTGCCGTGATGGTTGAGTTGACTGGATCTGAGAGGCCTTCGCCACATTTATGTACCAGTTTACAGAACTGCGTGAGGAAGTGTCAGTTCTGTAAAAACCTATAAACCCACTTGCACCCCACGGCCCTTACATCAAACAAAACTAAATGAAGACTTCAATAATTTCTATGTGGCCCGTTGTTCTCACGTTGATAGTGGTGCAGTGCAGGGGGCAGAAGGCGAGGAAGTTTTGCTAATAGAGGGAACACTGGGGTCTTGACTTGGACTCCTTGAAATGCTGCCCTTCAGCGCATGACATGCCGAATGGGCAGTCTCCCAATCAATGGTGTCCCTAACCAGATCTGCCAGTGATTGCCTGTCACCACAGGTGTATCACAAAGTCGAATTTGCAGAGGGTGGTGGCATCGCAGTATCGGCAACACCAAGTTTTGGTTGAGTTTGCTGTGCCTCTGCGTCTGCGTCCCAGTCCCGCACAGCGGGAGCAGGGATGTGAGATGGCTGGAAGTTGACCATGCTCAGCTTACCCTGATGCCCTCCAGGACAGGGCCAGGAGAAAGGAGAGCTGCTACTCGCAGGGGATCCATGTTTCCTGAGAGTAGACTAGGTGAGGGAGGGGGCTGTACGTCGTGAAGACAGTCCGTGAACTAGTGCTGTGTTTCTGACAGGAGCCAGAAAGGCCTATTCTTAAAATAAGTACCTGTTCTGAGAACCTGGGTTTAATTTTTGCCCCTTGGGGAGATTGCTTTGAAGAAGAGAAAAGTGCTTTTACAGCAGAGTTGCAAGCAAATCCTTTCCCTTCAGTGTCATTTCCTACTTGTTGAGAAAGGGAGAGTGGTTCTGGGGAAAGGAGCATTGAAATGATCTTCTAAATCACTTTGGTTATGGATCTCTTTGGTATTGTGTGAAAACCTGGTGTAAATACACCATTAAGAGCAGACCTGGTTGCAAACAGGCCTCGTGTAGCCAATGTATTCAGATCAAATGGGTATAGTGAAAGCTTTAAATAAGTAGCAGATAAAGGGGGAAAATGCCTATTAAATAAATAAGCACGCACACAGACACGTACAAAGCAAGCAAGAGAAAAATCTCATGTGACCCTCGTGGGAAATAATAACGTTACTGTAGGAGACTAGGCAAAGGAATGAAGCTAATAAATGAGAAATATCTAGTATATCAATTCTATACTCCAGCAGTGAATTGTGCTGTTTTATACCGCAACTAAGACTCTGGATTTTATTTATTTATTAACATAAAGAATCAAAATAAATATTGAAGATTCAGGAGAGACGTGTGAACTGAGTCCATTGCTCCAAAGCTATACTAGCAGAAATATGGCAAGTGCTAGGGTGACTAAGACCATCAGATCTGTGGAAGACTTTTCCACTTCATACTTTCTGCTACACAGCATGGCAATAACATGAGAAAATCCGCCTTGGTTTTCCAAGTGTGAGGCTCTGAGCGATGTGGTACCAAGGGCTAGAAGTCTATCAGTTTGAAGGGCACCTTTGGAGGTCAGAATAACTTGTTTGTATGAGGGTTTTTTGCTGAAACCCCATTTACTGCTGGTATGTTGTTTTAACTTGGTCAGGAAACAGTTATAAACGGCAATATAATGCATCTGGCATCTGATAAGGACACAGAATGAATGCAGTTTGCACAACACAGATTCTACTAAAAAGGTATCAAGAGGGTAAAAAATAAATCAGGGGAATGTTTTGGGGGTTTTGTTTGTTTTTTTTTTTTTAACCGTATCGCCTTCTCGGGTTTTGTTTAGTTCTTGTTTTCTTGCTAGAGAGCTCATGTCACCCACCATTCCTGCACCTAAAAACACAAGTATATAAATTACATCCACGTAAATGATCACTGAAAGAAATGGCAGTATTTGCCCATCTTTAGTATTTTACTGCTTAGTTTAGATGAAATCCCCAAATTAAGAATGAATATTTAGTTTAACTCTCCTTTCCTGTACACATGCATTATAATAAAACCCTTAAAGACAGTATAATAACATATCAATTCTCAAATAACACAACGTAAGACATTCATATTTTTCTATGAGCTTTGACAAACGTGTAGGATCTTGCAGCTGTTCAGTATTCTGGTTATTTCAGACAAACAGAGCTTAATGAAGGTTGCTTTTGAGAAAAGTGTCTGAACAATGCTTCATAGATGAAGAGATATTAAAATGGCCATTATAGTCAAAACTCTGTGTGTGCTAACGCATATGGCGTTTTGTGGATAAATTGCAAAATGAGCTCATTACAGACATAGGTAAAGTCTTTCTCCCATTGCTGTCCATATCAGTTTTGGCCTTTGGTTTCAAAAGTATGGACCTTTAACTTGGCATTGTTCTTCATATATGTATTCCGCTGTGATTTTGCTGTCAGCATTTAATGCAGTTAAATGCATTGGACTTCCCTGCTTTAGCACAGCACTTCATGGCAGAAGAGACTGCTGATCAAGAGGCTGGAAAGCTGTCTGGGTATGGCTGGCCTTCTCCTAAGACTTGTTGCGTTTCTGCTCTGTTTCTGATCTTTCTGGCACTTGTTCAGTCTCAAAATTTCATGTATCAACCTCTTAATGCCAGAGCTGCTGACTTTACCGCTATTAAACCAGGCCCTGGGCTATATTAACAGCCTGCATTCCTATTAATAACGATTATTTGGAAAGCCTGGGGAGTTTCAGGACTCCTTTCTGTTCGTAGTTATGTCATAGCCTCTTCAAGAAAAAATGCTGTGTGTTTATACATGTGAACAAAATATTTTGATTAAAAAAATGTAATTTATGAGCTGCTTATATGTACATCTGCCTAACCTGAGGTCACACGTCTTATAAAAGGGGACTTAGGAAGGCCTGTTTCTTGACAGATTCTGGAGTCTGTTCCTTTTGTCAAGAAAATTGTCTTCCTCTTTTTGGTGAGCTGCATTTTGCTTTTGCTGTGATGGATCTTCCGGTGCTAAAGATTTTATCATTCTTAAAGAAATTCACTAGGACCGGCATGAGTTGGGGTCAGCCAGGACCAAGCATAACGGTCCTTGCATAATCCTTTAGTATTTGAGGTTAAGTCACCTCATCTGCTGTATTACCTTTCCTTTCCTGGAAACGGCAGTCTTGGAGGTAAATCAACATACACATTCAGAAAATTGTCATAAAAATAATCAGTTTTTCATACAACGTGCACATATTATTTCAGGCGACTTCAAATTTGTCATAGGCTTATTGGTTGCAATCCATAGTACAGAAGGACCACCTCTCTCTCTCTCCTTCTACCGCCGCAATGTCAAGTGGACCGGGGACAGGGGACAGAAGCAAGGACAACTTTTGGATGAAATTTTATTGATTTATTGAAAGTAGCAATAAGGGAAAGGTAAAAGATTTTGGAACCCTGTGAATGCAGATGACTTGGGCAATATGTATGAGTAACAGGGGTGAAATCTGTGATCCAGGAGAAACAAAGAAACAGAATATCGCTGGCAAGTTAAACAGAAATAGCTGATGCTGTTTTGCTTTGGTTTGGATGTATCACACGCATAGAGAAACTAAGTACAGTTTAGTGGTACAGTTTGATAACAAATTACTTGTAAGCCTCAATTAGTTTATGCCTCCACACAAAAAGGTTGGCAAGATGTCACAAACCATGCACGCTTAATACAACTCCGTGTGTCTGTTACTCTAGCAAATAGCTGGAGAAATTCTACAGTAATAAATTACTATTGTGAAATCCTACAGTAATAAATTACTGTTCAGAAGTGTTTATAATCTCAAGGGAAAAATAAAGAAACCTAAATCTTTTGTTTAAAATATAACGCAGGCAAAATTATTACAATACATACCTTAAAGAGAATGTAATTTACTGTTAAAATCTGTCAATTATTACAGGCAAACCTACAAGAGTAATAAAATAAGCAGAACTGTCAAACATAAAAAAGCAACCCATGGAAGGGGCAGCTTACACATATGAAGTCTTAGGAAAAAAATGTCAGATAAATTTGAGAAATCATTCCTACTGGTTGTTTAAGGCAATAATAAAAGGCATGCACAAGTAGAGAATTAAGGCAATGTTGCCCAGTTTTAACTGGCATTCCTTGGGTTGTTGGTTTGTTGGGGTTTTTTAACTTGACTATGCACATGTCCATCTGATTTATGCATCTCCATCTCGGAAATCTATATAGAGACAGGGAGAAACATTACAATCCTGTTGCAGATGGGGTACATAGAATTGCTTACAATTACAAACTAGATCATTGGCAGCGCCAAGAAAAGGAGCCAGATTTTCTCTTTCTTCTTTACTTTGAATCCTATGTCAAATTTAGTGAAGACAGTGGCTCTAAAGTTGTATTAAATTAGTTGTCTGTTTCCCCCTCTCCCCTGATCTGTATAAACATAATAGTCCAGACCCTCAGCTGCTAAAATCACTGCAGCTCCATCTGGCCCATTAATGTGTGTATACATGCCAGTGGACAAGATTGCAAGTTGTTACCTACTCCCTGCCTAACAAACCTGGCAAAAAAACAGGAGTAATAAACACATAAAACTGTCATTAAAAAAATTGCCAGTTTAGGTCTCAGAGATTTCTCCCTCTGCACCGTGATGGTGAAGATAATAGACAGCCAAAAATCCCCCATCTAATACTCTATCAATAAAGGACTATTCTTGCAGTGAGTGTTGAGCTGAATTCCACAAGCTTAGTGTAAATAGCCTACATACATATAATAAGATTCTTCTCTCTTTTTTGGGACACAAAGAGAGAGAAATCTGCTGGGCTTTATGCAGGTAACAGGTTCCTAATCTCGTGTCTCTGTAACTTTAATAATGGAATTAATGACAGGATTAGCATAGCACATCAAGATGATCTCTCACGTGAAACCGACAGAATGTCATGGCAAAGGGCTGGTCAGCAGGGACGCTTGATGATAACTCTTTTTTTTATTGGGTGTGGGAAAGCTGAGAGGTACTTTCTCTAGCCTCAGTGCCAGGGATTTGGCAATATTCAGAAGTGTTTTGCCATGTGGGAAATTAAAATCTGCAAGTACAAAATTGCTTATTTAAAAACAAAGAACAGCAACAAAACCCATGTTACTTCAATTAAAGGGTCAGTGCAGGGAAGCCAAAATAGATTTTTTTATTTGCTAAGAAGCAAGGGACTGGAAAAAGATACATCTACGTAGCAGGTATTTCTAATTAACCAATGAGAGCAAAGGCACTTGTTCCACTTAATCACGAAGCAGCAAAATGGAAAATAGCCCTTCTCATCTCAAGAATATGCTTTGGAAAACAAGCCAGGATGAAGAGAGAAGCTCATGGCATTTCAAGAATATGTTCTGCTCTCCCTTTTTCCCAACCTCCCCTCCACCCTCTTTGTAATCAAGGCTACCTCAGCCTATAAACAGGTATTTATTTTTAGTTTTGTTTTAGGACTGGCTTAGCTGTTTGCAGTGAGCAGATGGGGATTTGATGTTACATTCTGTTTCAATTGTCTTTCAGTGAAATTAATTGCAATAATGATCCGCTTTATTGATATAACTCCTGTTTCCAGAAGTGTCCTACTGTAAGAGCATTAGAATCTAAGGAATTTAGTCATGTAGCTAAATACAGGATTAACGTTAAAGATGGTCCTTGAGCAAAATCTTGGATTCAGGCAGCATGATACTTGAGAACTCAAGCAGAACTTCACATCTTACTCTTAAGTCTTTAATTGCTGCCAAACCAGCAGAGCTGTCAGGTGTCTATTTTGGGTTCAGGCCTCCCGTGTTGCCCCTAAAGGTTCTTGCACTTAGGGCTCTTTTCTGGGGCTCTCCCCTGTGCCCTCCTCCATGTTGCACACGCCTCCTCATCTTCCTACACATCAAGAGAACGGAAATCTATTTCCGTTCCCGTTAGGCAGGTAATTAGTTTGATGACATATCAGAAAGGCACTGAAGCTAACGTGGCTGCCTCCCAAGCAGCAAGAAGCTCCTGCAAGACCCGTGTTTTATGTCCTGCCTCAAAACCAAACAAAGAGAACTGCTTTTTAATTCACCAGTTTTCTCTCTCTGGGCTTAGTGAATTCTAGTGCCCGTAAAAAGTGAGAGACAGCTACTGCAGGCTGCAGGCAAGCAGGGTGCAAGTCCCATGCATGCATACTGGTCTGCTAAATACACCTTAACGCTGACCCTGCGGCATGTCCTACTCGAATAATTCTTTCTCCCCCAGTCCCCTCCACTCCCCTCACCACTTCTTCCTTGGCATTTCTGTTGTGACTTCAGCTTTTCTTGTAATATTGCAGGCTTGGGTGCCCCCTGTTTAGTGACTGAAACTTATGCTAAGCTGCGCAGCAGGTTTTGTGAAGGGTCTAGGGTGAAACCTTCTGAATTCATTGTCACTTTTGATAGAAACCAGACAGTGAACTTTAGTTTCCAGATGAGGTAATGATTTGCCAACTGAACCCCTATGGTCCTTCCTGATTTAGGGTCTTCCTCTGGGGACATACTCGTACATTTAGGCATGAAGTCACTTCTACAACACTCTGTCCTGAACTGGAAATCATAGGCATAGGCCTCTCTGAGCCTGTTTTCTTTACACTAAATGGAGTGTGTTATCCAAATGAGAAAATTCCCTCTTCAGCAGATGTTTTTCCATGCTTTGCTTTCCTTTTTAAAAACACAATGAAACTCTAAAGACTGGAAAAGGTCAGGTGTTTTCCCCAGCTTTATTCAAGGAGGAGGAAGAGATCTATCTTGAGAGAGTGTACCGAGATGCCAGAAATGTCAAATAAGCAGATTATCCAGTTACCAGAATTGGGGCAGCTGGTCCCAGGTGACAACAGCCCCACAACTTCTTAGCACTGTTTCATCACTTAGCTTTAAGACTCCTTCAGCTCTCTAAGTCAGACATAAAAAACCCCGAACTGCGCTTTTTCATATCAAAGAGAATTTCAGGCAGAGAATGAAATCCTGGCCCTATTTACATCAGAAAGACCTAGCAGTTGACTTCAAGGGGGCCTGGATTTCACCTGAGAACTATGATTTGTCTGTCTCATTCCATAATGTAAAGTGACACATTCTGAAAGGCAAGTGAGAAAAGATCACTGCTCATTAAGGTGTGGGCATGGACTAGCTGGGAGATCTACATCTTGTCTGTAGGATAGACATGACAGCCATAGATCTTAAACCATATGGTATAGACTTGTTTTCTACAGCCCATAGACGCTAGCCTCTAATGGCAGTGGGAGTTATGTCCAAGAGTAGGGCTGTAGTACGGATCCTCGATACAAGAAACTACAAGGATTTAATAAATATCTACCTCTTAACAAAATTTTCCCTCCATGAATCTCCAAGCGCTTTGTACAGGAGGTAAGCATCATTATCCCCATTAATGGATTTTTCAGATTTTTCCTGCAGACATTTCTGGTTGGGTAAAGCCAGGATGGCTGTGAGAGAAAGTGACGCTGTTAATGATTCTCTCATGCTTCGTGGAGACCTAACTGACTGATGCTGTAGGCCAAGCTACAGCGTGGGCAGGTCTGGGGCTTGCCTTGCCTTGCCGTATGTGTAATGAAAAACAAGAAAGGACAAATCACTCTGATATTTTCATGCAATTCCAGTAGGCTTCTCCCAGGGGTCAAGAGTTTCCACATGCCCCTCCTTGGTCTTTGAGTCTGTGATGACAGTTTGGGGTAACTGAAATAATGTGGTGGATTTGGACGACCCACTTTGCTTAGGATAGCAGATTTAATCCTTATAGCCTGCCTTGGACCTGTCTTGTTGCTTCAGTCTTGGGGTGGGTTTGTGCAACAGGGTGCAGAAGATCCTGTTAGCTGAGTGCAGCCGCACACTGGTGTGTCTATAGTGTGCTGAGTTTCAGGTCTATGGGGTGTGGAGCCTGCTTGTGTGCCTCTGGGTGGGCGCTTTGCTGCATGGTGGTGAGCGTGCTTTGGATGTTTGTTTTTTTCAGGAGTGTTTCAGCTGAGTTAACCCACAATATTCTTCCAATTTACTGCCTGGACAGCCACCTAAAAGAAAGTCTTTGCCTCCTCCTGGAAAAGGTTTCTTCATTCATTTGCCATGCTCAGTCTGTTGATATTTTGTAAATAAGATTGGTTGGCTCTAAGTAGTTGGAATTTTATTTATTCCTCTGACTTCTCTAAAATTCACAAGGTGAATGTATAAGCCTAGTCCGCCTCTCTTGCTATAAATGCAAGAGATGCGGGTATGATGCCATGGTTTTTATATATCAGAGGCTCTCCTCGCCCGAATTCACCATTCTTAAACATTTCAAAGGCCACTGCTGGGTCAACAAGTCCGTGTTAAATGCTATTTCTCACTATCATCAACCTTCCATTCTTTCAACATTCAGGGAAAAAAGCATTGATAATCTGTCTCTGTAAAATTTCAGTTACACTTGGACCTACAGAAATGGTGGGTTTGTCCCTTTGGTTGCTGGAAGTATGCTAGCCAAGGTCCAGAACGGCTGTTCAGTGATTTTTATTTCAAAACTGGCTGTTCATCCTGTGCATTTTTACCGTGTAGTTATTAAGGAATGTTCACAGGGTAGATGGAAATTATTTCAAGATGGGTTGTCACCTGCTCTCAGGCCTCCTGTGATACTGGACATCTCATTTGACTTTTGCACATTGGGTTACCATTTTGGAGACTTCTTAGTGATATTAAAATGGGTTTCCTCTTAAACATCTGATATGCTGAAGTTCTGATGCCAGGGAGTTGCCCAAATGTGTCTTGTTCTCTCAGACCCTCTCTTAACCGGTGAATCAGTCTATTGTGTTCCTTGCTTAAGGTGGAAAGCATCTGCTTTCCAAACCCATTGATATGCCTACAATTAGCAAAAAGACAGGAGATGTGGGCAGGGGAGGCATATGCTTTGTACGTGGTGGCACTAAATGGCACCCCACTGGGACGAGCGTCGAGCCTGAAAAAGCGTAGAGCCTGATTGGAGAAGGACCTCATGTTCCTCTGGAGCCTGCTGTCTCATATGGTGGCAGGAAGTACAGTTAGCTGGCAATATTTGCTTTCTGGTTTTAAGAGAATGTGTTTGGAGTTCAGTTTCTCATAGCTGAGAGTCATGAATGCAGCAGAGAAGTGTCATTGCTTGCCTCCTTCTAGGTCTTTGTTAGGAGCCTGGTACCCCTGAGGAGCCACCACTGGCCCTGGTGCCTGTCTAGTTTGCTCTCCTTTTGCCAGCCCTGGCTTGCCTGTGGCATCCTCAGAGAGCCATCTCTGTACCTCCCCAGTGCGACAAAACTCTTCACGGGAGAATCTTGCTCGCTCCAGGCTCCAAGAGCTCTGCTCCCTGCAAACCACTGATGGTGGGTTTTGCTTCACTGAACAGAAGGGGTAAAGGAAGAAAACACCGAAGAAACCCGTAAGAGGAATAAGAACAATGACGAAGCAGAGAAGAAATCCCAGCCAAAACCACCTTCCACTTAGTGGGAGAGAAGAGGGGAAGCTTAAAGCTGCAGCACAAATACTGATTATTCCTGTCAAGGATTTGCTGCTGTTGCTAAGTTACTGGCCTCTTTGGAAAACCCTTGAAGTATGGGGTACATTAGGAGCTCATTAGGGTCCCGGGGACTTGCGCTAAATGTACGATATGTCTCCATGCTAAACGCACTTCAGAAATAACATCAGAAACTTCCTGCCCAGAGTTTAGATGCTTTCCTGTTTTATTTCTCTGCTCTCCCGTGTTCTTGCATTGCTCCATTTGTTCTTCTGTGACAGCTGAGCTGTTTGACAGGATGGGAGAGGTTACCTGGAATAGATGGAGACGAGCTCCACTTCACTTTGTAAAGTTTCTGGCTTTTCATGAAAGTTCCCCAGCAGGAGAATGCAGAGAAGGAGGAAGGACGAATGGAGGTGCATCCCTAATCTGTTGAGAGTGTGGGTTTAATAACACTCCAGGAACTTTTGCATCAAGTTTGTGGCATGAAGAAATCTGAAACTTAGAAATCCAGGGGTGCGAGCTCCTCTCCAGCGTGTCAGGGAGGGCACTAAGGCCCATTTAACTTCGAGCGTGAGGGCCACGGAGCAGAATCCACAGCCCCGAGCTAGCTGCCTAGGTGTGACTGAGGAACCCCAGCACGCCGACAGATGGTGGGAGGACGGATGAGTTGTCCTCAGGGGGGATCTAGGCAGCATGCCTGCATCCAGAGATATCACACATGATCTCTACAGGGAGTTAGTAACGTGTCTGGGCTTAACAGAAAATATGTATCTCTGCTGTTTTACATAATATTTAATGAATGATATATTAGTATCCCCAACAGGATTTTAGTTGTATTTAATGTAATTTATAAATTAAACAGTCCAGACTGGGTGGAGAAAACTAACCAGCAGGCTCACTAGGAACAAACTGTGGGTCTTAGGAAAAGACAGAAACTGTATTTACAGGAATCATGTGCTGTTTAGCTAACTAGGCAGGAATGAAGTGGAGGAATACTCTTCCACATTGCAGAGTTATCAGTTCCCGTAACTCATCAACCTGGCATCTACGTTTGATTTGGGAGCAAGCCTCAGAGGGCTGGTTTGGGGAGCTGTTTGGAAAAAAACAACCACACAACCCAGTGAAAGAGCTTTGTCTGCCCAGACCAGAACAGACGCACAGAGGGTCAGCCAGCAGTTTTCCAGACTGATTTTGAGGATTCGGGGATGAGGGTAGCAGTCAAAGAGATGACAGAGTAGCTGCGATCTTAGTGTCATCAAATCTGGTGGCCGAGATGACAAAAATATTTCTGGTTGAAAAAGAGGTAACTAGCAAAGTCCTCCATGGGGAGGACAAGGCTGGAGCTGTGCTGTGTCTTACACCTGCAAGGCTGTGAGTTGCTGCCAGGTTGGTGAGAAGAGAGCTACCATGGGGGAAGCCAGCGTGCTTGCATGGACCTGGGATTGTGACGGTCATAGCTTGGCTGTTTCAGAGGAGACCTAGGCAAGATCTCTACAGCTAGATGTGAACCATGATCCTAAGTTGTGTTTAATACTTTTTTTACCCATAGCCTTTTTTTTTTTTTTTTTTTTTGCCTCCGACCTGTAACTTGAAAGCCTGACATATTAACTGCTGCTAAATGAACTTTTGGGTTGACCTGAATATTAAGTTTATCCTGTGCTGAAAGGACGGGAGAGCGGTGAGTGGGGTAAAACAGACAAAGTTACAGTGAGCAGTCTCCTTGGAGGCAGTGAGTCAGAATAAACCAATTACACGCAGCCAGTCCTCAAGGAATGGCACCTCACAATATCTTTAATGAGCATGGGGACAGGGAGTGGTTTCCATCGCTCTGCAAAGGAGCAGACTGATGGCTTTTTGCAAGGGAATTCCCTCTGGCGAGCAGGAACTCATGTCCCACTGCAAAAGTCAAACAGCTGAGAATAAACATTCCCTCCTGCCCTGGTCTTGCATAAACCTGAAGCCCCATACAAGTTTTCCCATGTGTTGCACGGAGGAAGTTAAGGAGCTCAAAATGACATTCACCCAAAGGAGTGCATGGAGGGATCTACTGGGGTTAGCAGCAAGGATAAGAGGGTCTTAAGACTCACTCCTGTCTTAGGGCTTTGCAAGTGTTTTTCCCTGGTGTAGGTTACACTCTCCTGAAAGCAAATGCCTTTTCTTTAAAGGCCCTTTTCTGTAGGGCCTTTGAAGTGGCAGGGGGCAGCCTCCACTAGTGTAGCGATTAAAGCAAACACTCAGAAAAGGAGTCTTTGTGTCTTATACTGCCAAACAGGAGAGAGACAGGGATCAGGCCACACGGCTCGGACCGGCTTGCATCCGCACCGCTCAGGTGTCGGGTTAGCCCTCTCTGTGGGAAGTTGGTTTACGAAGGTACTAGTTGGGGCAGTGCAAAACTCAGTGAGAGCAAGATACTGTGGAGAGGCAGGGCCCAGAGCTTGATATCAGTCCTTGCCCTGGTTTTGCTTAGCAACATGAGACATCATTTTGGTCCAGTTTCTTCCCTGCATCAAGCACCTGGCTCAGGTGAACATCTCCGGCTTCTAGGCTGGGAAAGAAGGGCAACACCCAACCTTCCTGTTTTCACTGTGTATGGTTATTTGAAGATTTGGAAGTTCAAAGTATGCTCATTCTTGTCAAGTAGAGAAGACACCAACAACACTTACGCCACCTTCTTACTGAGCTTGCTAAATTGCCTGCAGAGGCCAAGAGCGCTTCTTCCCTGTCTGCAGAGAAAGAAGGGTAGCATTTTTTCCAGAAGAACACCCTCTTTTCCTTGTTGTAGTTGCAAAGAAAACTTTCCAAGCATGAGCTAAGCCCAGTCAACGTAATATCTGCCCGAATCAGTTTCACTGAGGGAGGGATGATATACCATCAGTCCTTTGGATGTGATCTTAACCCTGAAACCTAATAACTTGATTTTAATGTCAATAGTTTTTACTGTTTCCCTGCTCTTCATACCAGTAAAAAGCATGCAGGGTCAAGGTTTATCCATAACTGCTGGCTGTGGTGGCTGGCAGCAAGCAAATGGACATTGTGGAGGCTTTCTGACATGGGGGAGTTTAAACCTCCGTCCTTCAATTTTCAAGCTGTGTTCAACAGCACCTCATTGTGAAACAGGATCCTGGGACCAGAATATTTAACCATATGCTGCTGGAAATCAGCTTTTCCCATGGGTCCTCAGTGATGCAGGCCCACGGTCTCCCTAAGAAGATCTATTGCATGTCAAAAAGACAAGAGCTGCAGAAAACAACTGGAATATAATGCTTATATAAATAACACAGGGAATTGAATAGTAGTTGCAGTATTAATTATATGAATAATGAGGATATAATATTCAACTGGCATCCTTAAAAGTGCCCCTAAATCTGCTGCAGCTGTTCCCACGTGCTGCACTGGAGGTTGCTTTAACTTGGGGCCCTTCACAGAGTTTCAGTCTCATTTACTACAGATAACACAAGGCTCCGGCTCCCTTGCTTTGCTCGTAGGTTTGGGGGTCTAATTAACTGGTGTTTGAAAAGCCCTTGGAAGATAAGTATTCGCCTTGATCTGCGATAAAGGGCCCTGAAATAGCTGTGGAGGAGGACGCAGCCTCTTTGCCTACTGATAAGGCATGATTTCATCAGCATCATCGCAAGGTGTCTGTCCAGCTACATCCCCTTAAGAAGCTGCAACCCCAACTGTGGTACGCCTCAAAAGCCAGGCTGCCTTTCTTTTCATGTTTATGTATGCTCCCATCACAGGCAGCGACAGCAACAGCCTTGAGCATTTTGGCTGTAGTGCGGGGGGGACTAGAGCAGTTGCTCAGTTTGATGAGCATCAGATTCTTGCAGAATTAAAACCAACAGGCACCTTAGCCAGCCCCAGCCGTGCGATTAGTGTGGGTGAGTGAAAGGATGCTGCCACCTAGCAGCTGAGATGGGCTCCTGCCGGTCTCTGCGACAGCTTCTCGCCTCCAGTGCCAGGTCTCCTACCTTGAAGCGAGTTTGTTGACTATTAATTAGTTTCACAGGTGAAGGGCTTTTCTTTTTCCGTTTACATCATCATCACAGCATGTTGGGCTAAACACTTTGAGTGGTCCTTGCTGAAAACAGCAGTGCGAAGCTAGGAAGCTGTGCGTGCATCTGTGGATCCTGGCATCTGTGTGTGTTTGTATGAACATGTGTTTGTGTGTGCCTTCGTGAGGGTTTATGTGCACCCGACCTTTCCAGGAACAAGAGAACTCTTTCAGGAGCTGGTCACCGTAAGGTACAAGACGGCTGCTGAGCCCAATAGGCCGGAGTTCAAAAAAGAAAGAGAGCTGACTTCTCGATTTGCAGAGGTAACACAGAAAATTCTGAGGGGAAATAGCTGTGTTACTAGTTTGACCTTTAGAAGAGTAAATGCAGGCTATCTGATGCTGAGTGGACACTTGACCTTCGAGCCAGGGGCTGAGATGGTGGTGGTGCAGGTGGAACACGTTCAACTCTTTTTCAGAAAACTGAATGATCTCTACAAGGGTCCAGTCCCTGTTGTACTAGGCATGTCCTAAAACTATGGTCTCTGCTTTAAAAGGCTATGGCCAGTGTTCAAGGAGACAGGAGGTAAAGGGCTCTAAATTCTTCAGAAATGCATTTTGAGTGACTGGGAGTAGAGTCAGAAAGTGAAATTCAGGAGCTACCAGGTCATGGGAAAGGCAGCCCCTGTCCCATTAAAATGTGTGTGCATACTCACATACGTCAAGGATGGTACGAACAGCGCGTTGCCCCAAGTTATCTTTGTTCTTAGTCTGATAGTCTTATATCCCATTTTGATTCTAAAATGGTTTGTTCTGGGGAAGGAGAGGGAGACCGAGGAGATTCATGTCCTGTCTGCCCCTCGCACTCCTGCTAGAGGTGAAGTGCTTACCCTATGCTGCCCAAATTCCAAGAGGCGTGACAGCAACACTACCCACTTTTAAGCAGGTGCCTGTAGCAATGCACTTTCTCAGCATCACTGTCACACTGTCCCCACCTATGTATCATACACTTTCACCTCTAGTTACTGCCTTTTTGCTTTGCTTTTGGCTGTGGCTTTGTGTAGGAGATGGAGTTAACAAACACTGTTGTCCATCCTTCCCACTGAACCTTCCTCTTCTGCATGTGTTTGCCTGCCTGTCCATCTGCGCCCCATGGATGTCAGCCTCTGCTGCTGGGCTATGCGACCTTGTGGGCGATCGTGCAGGCATCCACCTGCACCCTCTGCCTCTTTAGCAACGCCTCCTGCTTCCTTCGCTGCATATCCCCACCCCCAGCAGCCTCCCCCTCTGCTTCTCACACTTGTGCCGCGTGTTCATAGTCCTGCTCTTTTGCTTAACCTCCTGACACCAACCCTACCGCCTCTCAGCATACCTTCTGCTCTTGCCTCACCACACTTTCCACCTCTTCCCTTTCCCCCTCCCCGCTTTTGCTCCTATCGGATGCAGTAGCGCAGAGAGACACTCTTTGCCTAACCTGCTATGCAGCAGGGAGCCAGGGGAAGAATGTGGCTGCTACCCATGGTGAGAAGTGGAAAAGAAAAACCTCTGCAACATCAGAGGAAAGGAATGCTGGTCTGTCCTTTGCCTTGTTTTGCTGCAGCCTGGTTCTTCCTTCTGCTGGATGGACGAACTATGCAGCTGCAAGCGGTACAGGCTCCATCCTACTTTGAGGAGATTTTTCTACTGCTTCCACCCTGAGAGCCTGTGCAAGAGGGATTTTGGTTGCACTTCCACTGAAGCTGACCAGCTGAATGACAACCATGAAATTTGTAGGTGGTGATCACAAAGCTATAACAGAAAAATCTCTTACTCTACAAGGCGCCTCTATTTGGGGTCTAACCGCTATTCTGTACCTCTGTATGCCCACAAATTGCTCAAGCAATAACATGTTTACACTTGAATTTCAATTGCTTGGAGTGCATATCTGTTTGGGGAGTGGAATTCTCCCAGGAAATGAGGGCAGAATGGTATAAGAAATTGCTCGTCTATATCAGACTAATGGCCCATCCAGTCCAGTATTCTGTCCTAACCATTGCCAGTGCTGGATGCTTTAGATAGACTTGTAACAACCCCCTGGTGTGCCCAGTTTTACAATGCTACATAATAGGGAGACATTGCTTTCTGACCCCAACTTGCGATCGTTTTATACCCTGAAGTGGGAAGACTAATAACCCATATGGTTTTTATTCTAGCAAGCCTAGCTGCAGATGCTATTCTTGTAAGGTCTAATCCTTTTCTGAATCTTGCTAATCTGTTTTCCTCTATAATATCCTCTGGCAACAAGTTTCACAGGTTAATTATACGTTGATTGCACAGTCTTTCCAATCATAGACACAGTTCTGTTGTACCTCATCTTATCTGTATGTTTTTAAGTCTCTTTCAGCAACCAGAAGTGCCTGCAAATTTATTTCTGTAGGAAAATAATGAAAGAAACTCACTTTATACAGAATTCTGCATGCACAGGCCTCGAGTTACTGATATTATCTCAATTTCCTTTGAATTCAGAGCATGCTTCTTTCCAAGTAATCTATCCGGTATAGCTATAAAGAACTTCTCCCTGGGGTTCTGCCCTACAGCTCATGCCTCTAAAATTCACTATCCCAAGTTGTCTATAACGTACCCCACTCCCAAGTCAGTGGCATGTCATTTAGCCAGACTACAGCCAAATCATGCCTTTATGTGCTCGTATTCCACATTTCTTCCTTCCTGATCTTCACAACTCACCTGGATCCTACATGCTAGGACCTTTTGCACTAGGACAAATAGCTGCCTCCAACCAGCCCATATTCCCTCGTGGTCCCACTGGCTTTCAAGGGAAAGCTGGTGATTACTCCAAAGAGCAAAAGTAATGTCGATAGCACATTTCTCTGTGGAAGCAGGAGGGATTCCCTGGAAGTACGCATATCTTCTCCGTGCCGAGGTCTAGCGCTTTTTTCTAGAAGCTCTTGATGTGCTGGCTGCACTCTGTCCCCAAAACTCCTTGACTCCCCAAATGGTGTGTCATGTTTGCTGTATGTGCTGCAGATCTGCGTATGTGCATGAGCGATGCACTGTTAGTGCATCCGTACTCTTCCCCTGTTCGCATTGCCCAGATGAATGCATAATGGAAGCTGAAAGGTTCTGTAATCTCCCATATTAATACCAGCCAGTGCAGCATGGTTACCCAATATGGGGTGGCCTTGTTCCCACCCAGTTCAAACTGGCGCTGGATTCTCAGTCTGTTTTTTCCAGCCTGCATGTTTCTGAACTGCATTTTTTTCTAATTGAAATGGTAGTTCCCATGGTTCTCTGCTGCTTATGTCCTGATTTTGGCCTTGTGATCTTTCTGATTCCTACACCTGTCTGCAGTTAGCTGTTCCACGTCATCGTCTTAGTCCTGATCCAGTGGGTCTTCCTTAAGCATAAGCGAGCTATGGATGTGTCTAGGCACATAGTCTTTAAGATTCCCAAGAACATCCAGCGCCTGCAGCGGTAGACAGGCTGCCGCTGGAGCCTTGCTGCCTCCCTCTTTGCCTCTTCCCAACAGTACTCCCGGTTGTGTGAGGATCAGCTGAGTGCGTGTCCACTTCAGAGCTCTTTACATACCGATTACACTTGTCAGGCCAGGTAATCTTTAAAAATCTGAGTTTAACAGAATGGGAAAGTGAGGCAGAGAGAGGTATAATGACTTGCCCGAGGTCATCTTGTTTCTCAGCCTAACATCCAGCTCTTCTCTTCTTGTCACTTATCTCAACACTTCTCTGTTAAATGCTGCTCTATAAATAAAGTTTCTATCGAAAATGGTACATTAGAAAAATGCTACTACATTTTTTTTTTTAATTGTGAGGTTTTTAATTCATCACAGAGAAGCACCCCCTAAAAGTCAGCTACCTTACCCATTCCTCTCTTTATGCTCTAGAAAGGAAGAGCAGTTATACCTAACAAGAGGCAAATTAAACATACTGGTACAAACAAGGAAGTGCAGAGAGCAATCACTGAGCTAATCCTCTTGGAGACTCCTTCAATACAGGGTGGAAATTTGTCTTTACCTGGTGAAGATATCTCCCCTGTAACACATGGAAGCAGACATATGAGGAAGTGGCTCTAAGAAGAACAAGAAATCTGACATCCATGTGTGAGCAGGAAAACGTAGGGCTGAGCGGGGGTAGGCTCACTATTTTAAGTTGCATGTCGAGGTGCCTGTTGAAGTCCTTCCCTTCAGGTTTCCTTCCACTATTTCCTAAAATATTGACGCCTTTTCTGCCAGCCATTTTCCTTCCTTTCTATACCACGTCCAAACACTCTAGCAGCTCGTGATGTCTAGTTATGGTTATAAAATATAGTTGAAGTTTGAAAAGAAGGTAAGACGATATTACACTGAGAGTTACAGGGTGGGTAGGAAGAAGGAAGGGTAGCGGCAGTGATGTTTCAGCTAGTCTTTCTAGCTTCCATTTTTACTGTGCCTCTTTCGGGGGTGAATGGACACCAGCCTCATCTCCCGATCTACAGCACTGTCATACTGTTACGAGATGGCTGCGAAGTATATCGGAGTGATGCACGTAAAGTGCTTTGTGAACCTGGGAGAGGAGGGGCTAGGGAAGTACAAACTGCTTTTCTAAGCTTGTTGGCAGACACCAAGGGATTCACAGTTCTCTTCTCTCTCTGGTAATGAACTCCCGCAGAGAATGTACCAAGCGTAATGCCTTTCTTCAATCCATCTGCGTGGGGAGGGTTTTATGGAGCCCTCCCTGCGTCTGGGAAATAGGGAATTTAAAAGCTTTTTCCCAGCAAGTCTAACCCCTTGGAAATAACACTGGCATTGCAAAAGAAGGTGGCCACCTGGTTCTCTGGCTGCCTGCTGTCAGGCAGCAAGGCCTAATGAACCTCTGAGGGGGAACATCCGCAGAGGGAGGAGGATGAGTCTAATAGGCGCTTTGGTCCCTGGGGTTTGGAGGCATAAACAGCAGCGGGGATGGTGCTTGTGAGGGGGAGAGATGAAAGGCTGATGAGCGTTCTCACCATCCTCCCTCTCAGCATTAAGCTTCCCACATACGGTGGCTGGTGGCATGTGAAAGTGGGGACAAAAAGTTGGCATGGTGGGACTCATCTCTTCATTTTGGAACAGAGCTACTTTTCTTTCCTGCCTGCCCTCTCAGCCTGGGTGCTGCCCATGCTGTTGGCTCTGATCAGCTGCTCAATAGGTGGGTCATCAGCTTAAAAGGAGCCCGAGGAAGCTGGGGTGGCTCTTCAGGGAACCAGGGATGGTATACGCTCTGTGGAGTTTGAGGCAAAAGCTTCCCCTTTCTCGTGATTTTGGGTAAGGCCAGGATCACCTTCCTGCCTTATAAACCAGGAAAAGGAACCCAGCATGGGAGCGTCTAACCTTGCCACACCTCTAGCCGTATGTAAACCTTTTTCTTTTATCTCATTTACTGTTTGCTGGCCTAGCTATGTTCAAAGCCCAATCAACCAGCTAACTCTTTTGGAGGAAGGCCAAGGGCTGTAGATAATGTCAAAAAACATATGATGCTTTCTCCTTCTGTCAGTATCTGTAGAAGAACTTTAGAAGAGCTGTACTTAATGGAAGTACCTCACTCCATGTTTAGTAATGGTCTGCTAT
The DNA here is from genome assembly GCF_000687185.1 of Egretta garzetta. Taxonomy (NCBI): domain Eukaryota; kingdom Metazoa; phylum Chordata; class Aves; order Pelecaniformes; family Ardeidae; genus Egretta; species Egretta garzetta. The sequence continues at coordinate 773,860 of NW_009258260.1, forward strand.
TTTCTGGTAAGATTATTTACTATATTCTAAGCTGGTACTGCAAAACTACTGAATTTTGAGAGCTAGAGAAGGAACTATCGCTGACTTTATTTTTTGTTACCTTCTGCAAAAAGGTGTGACAGTGGTTTATAAACTGTACTGAGTGTGATCAGGCCTGTTTATACCAATACAGTGGTACCAAGAGTGCTTGAATAACATGATGATGGGTATTGCACAGGAAACTAAAGAACAGTGTAAATACTATGATCCAGGTAAATATCCCAACTTCAAAACACGGTCGTCTAATGTGCAACATCTGCCACTATCAGGCTGAAAATTGCCTCAAGGATTTTGGAAATTAGGTCATAACAGGGAAGAAATTTCCATTCCATGGTAGAATTGTATTGCCATATGGAATTCACAAGATACATTGCTTTTTGCTAGTGGGAAGGATTGGTGGACAAGGTTTGCAATAGAGTTTCAGCCCCAAATGCAACTGAAATGCTAGGAAAGCTAAACCTTGGCAGAAAGCCTTCAGGATCTTTTGAGCAGTCTTCCTCTGTCAAAAATAAATTTAGGCTTCTGCACAGTTTCCTGTGTAAGAGGGGAAGAGGGAGTTCTAGATCCCTCTTGGAACAGTTGGTCCATCTCCCTCTCACCCTACGAGCACGTGCAGAAAAGTCCTAATGTATGGGTCAATGGGAAATAGTGCTTTGCCACTGACTTTCTGTTAGCTTACCAAATCCCTTTGCGCCTCTTTCTCCTGCTTTCCCCTCTGTGATGGGAAACTTTTACTGGGGAATTTGGGGGGCGGGAGGGGTGTGTGTCTTTTTTTTTCTTTAAAAAAAAAGGTTAAAAACATAAAGCGAAAAACAATACTTGTGTATTTTCAGTATTTTAGCGGTCTCGCTGTTTGTCTCACACACTTGTCAGATGAAAAATAACCAACTCTGGGTAAAACTCAGCTTTGTAGGCAGAATTTCTCCATTTATAAAGCTCCAAAGCCTCTTGTTTTTTAACAAGACTCCTTCCTGCCTCCCATTAGTCCCAACGTTGAACAGAGTGTGCTGCAAATGGCTTTCTTCCCCCAGAACAATTAGGAAAGCAATATGAAACACCCTTTATCTTTAAGGAGCCAGATCTTCAGCTTCCATAACCCATTCCCACATTAGGGGTTTTTGAACGTTTGAGCTGAACTTGAATTTGCTGCAGTCTAAGAAATCCTCTTGAGAGTACCACAACCTTACGGGTTTGGTATGCTTTGAGTGAAGACACTGTCAGTCCTGCAAACAGCTGATCCCTCCTCCATTCCTTAACTCATTTTGTTTAGAAAGTGAACTGCCTGCTCATCAATGAGGTCATTGCAATGCTGCTTTCCAGGCATTTGTCTCCCATCCATGTTATAGAGGGTATTAAAATTACCGACATCAAAAAGAAAATTGAAGTTCTGGCTGTGAATAGATAAGGCTTCCTGCATTTGAGTACAACCTTTCTATCCAGTGGACAGTGGAGGCACAGCTCGGTTGCTGCATCCAAACCTCCATGAACTCTCAGGAGGCTTAGATCTGTGTTTGGTGCCTATCTATAACATACATTTTCAACAAGCTCATGCATCTCTTTGGCCACTTCTCAAAATGTTCTTCACACCAAATTATTTGAAAGTGATTGGACAAAAAGCTGTTTTCAAACTATTGGGATCCTTACAGATGTTGAATTGGGCTCAGTGAATTTTTAAGAGAACAAGTGCAAAGAGCGTTAGGCGCTCATAAGTGTCGCTTGCCCATGTCGTCACTGTTCACATATCTTCACAGATGTGTCCTGGGGTTCCTTCCTTTAGATAAATTCTCCCAAGGGTTGTATTAAGCTTTGGTGCAAGGATGTGGTGTCAACTAGATAGGTCTTCATAACTGCTTGGCTCTGCTGAAGAGAGCTCAGTTTACTGAAATCTAACTTTCAGAGTGGGCAAATTTTCAAGAGCTCAGGAACTCTGCAGAAGTAAATGTGTAATTCTGCAGCAGTGTGGATTGCATGTGTGTGCAATGTAAGGAAATGTATGAAGGAAAGCTGCTTTTATAGCCCTTTTTTTTCTTAGTTGTTCCTTTCACTCCACAATTTGGTCCTTCCACCTAAATAGTCCCCTATTCTCCATTACCCCACCTGTTTCTCTATGGGTTACATAAGGGTTGCTTTCAATGCTCACATTTGAAAAGGTAGCTTATTACATTTATTCCTATTTATTTATTACAGTTTATCTGACATGTGGCTATAGTCACTAGGACCATGCAATTTTTCACAGTACTAAAGAAAATTTATTAACCATTAAGGGTTGTCAGGTATCCTAGATCACTCAAAGTGGGCTTAAGTTTATTTACCTGGTAAAAGCTGAGCATGTGGGCTCAGACATGTAGAGGCTGTTTTGTACAGTAGAAAGATGCATTAGAGTAGGTTTCTAAGTGTCTGCTATAGTGAAGACGACCCTGGCTGACCAGACAGGGTTGAATGAAATAATACCCAGTGAGACCAAATAAAAACATATGATCAGATTCTCAGAGTTCAAGAGAACTGAGATTTAGGATTCTGGGCCTTATCTGGTTATAAAAACTGACTGAGAGGCAGGAACCACTTTAAAAGATTGTATGTCCCAAACGTCCTCGCCTTGCAGTAGTAATCCATGCTCTGTTCATTTTCACTATCCTATAGTGGCGAGAACTAAAGAGGGATAATGGGCTGACTGGTTTTCTACTACCACATAATTGCACTACCTCCTGGTAAAAGGAAGCAGAGTCTTTCGCTACTTCATATTGTATCTGTGTGGCATCACATCTCTGGATGTATGTACAGTCCTGTGCTAGTGAAGAAGAGCAGGCGATATATCTCCATACTGGTCTATACTGAGGATCAGTTGGCAGGAGTCTCTGTTCTGAATTTAGGACCAGACACCTACAGTTTTAAGAAACCTGTAAGAGCGCGAGTCAGTGTCTTGGGCTCAGGATACATGATTTAAGCTTGTATCAGGAATAGTGTGACCAGCAGGAGTAGGGAAGTGATCGTCGCCCTGTACTCGGTGCTGGTGAGGCCGCACCTCGAATACTGTGTTCAGTTTTGGGCCCCTCACTACAAGAAAGATGTTGCATTGCTGGAACATGTCCATAGGAGAGCAACCAAGCTGGTGAGGGGTCTGGAGCACAAGTCTGATGAGGGGCAGCTGAGGGAACTGGGGTTGTTCAGCCTGGAGAAGAGGAGGCTGAGGGGAGACCTGATCGCCCTCTACAGCTGCCTGACAGGAGGCTGTAGCCAGGTGGGGGTCGGCCTCTTCTCCCTGGTAACAGATGCTAGGACGAGGGGGAATGGTTTGAAGTTGCACCACAGCAGGTTTAGGCTAGACGTTAGGAAAAACTTCTTCACCAAAAGGGTTGTCAGGCTCTGACACCTGGGCGGAGGTGGTAGAGTGGAGGTGGTAGAGTCCCCATCCCTGGAGGTATTTAAAAGAAGGATAGATGAGGTGCTTAGGGACATGGTTTAGTGGTGGGATGGCAGGGTTAGGTTAACGGTTGGACTCGATGATCTTAAAGATCTTTTCCAACCGAAGTGATTCTATGATTCTATGATTCTAAACTGACCGTGCTTTTAGGTGTAGTATAGAGGAAGCATATGATGAAGAAATGTGGAATCTATTTATATTGTGAAGGCTAAGTGTACGTTGCAGAATACTTTCTAGATTTTCACAGCATTTGGAATCCGTGGGCTGAGAAGTTTGTGTGTAGTACTAAGCAAGATTTAGGAGCACAGACTCATTCAAACTTAAGCTGACAAGTGTTGGTCCAAGCAACTTGTTTATCTACCTCCCCCACTTCATCATTGTGCGGGTTGAAAAGCCTGTGCTGAACAAGAGAGGATGCTGATACAGGGAATGTGGCTTAGTGAGTATGAACCAGACCAGGACTGGGGCTCAGACAACCCGGGCTGTAGTCACAGCTCTGCCGTGGACTTTCTGGGTGACTTCCAGCAAGCATCTTAAGTTATGTCTGTACTAATAAATTAAATGTACCTTTGCAGCATTTCCAGGCAGTAAAACCACCTGGCATGGAATGGGCCAGGTCTATGGTAGTAAACCACTGTAATCCCCAAAAGAGTATAGCTTCATGCAGCACTTCCTACTTACGAAGGGTCCCTGGGTCATCCGTGCTGGGAATTGTTTGGGGTAAGTGCAAATTTTAACAGGCCAAAACCTATGCCAGCAAACTTGCTTGCAGTTTATTAACGTTACTGCATCTGGGAACATTCCTGGGCATGTTCGAATTTATTAGTACAGCACAGCCTTGGTTGCTGTAGTCCTGTCTCAGCTGATGGTCTGGGAGAACATTCAAGGTCCTACTGGGCAAGAAGTGGAACTTTGCCACTTCCTCTCCCCTTTCACGGTCCTTTGTTTGGATGGGAAGGAGCCTTAGTTATATGGCCTGAAGGGAGCTGTGGGCACTCCAGCCAGGTCCCTCACTTAGACCAGGACAATCAAGGGACTAGGACAGCTTGGCAAACCACAGTGCACTACTCTTTCCTGTATACATAAAATGAAGATAATGGAATTTCCTGACTTAGAAAATATTTTAGGGACATGGTTTAGTGGTGGGATGTCAGAGTTAGGTCAAAGGTAGGGCTTGATGATCTTAAAGGTCTTTTCCAACCAAAGCGATTCTATGATTCTATTCTATGATTCTATTCTAAGGCAGCATGCTAACTGTTGAGGCTAAAAAGAAATATTAAATGCTCTGTTAGCCAAGCACTGTCCTTTTTTTCCTTAAATTGCTCCTGGGTTTGTGGAATCATCCCATATGAGCAGGTTATTCTAAACAGTACATGGTGTCTTTCTCTTACAGTGAGTTCTCCAGCCTACAAAGTAATAGGAGGTAGGAGATCCATGTCTTTGCTTCATCCAAGCTAATACCAGCTTGGATGGTGGCCAGATGAACCGTTCACTGATCCCCCATGACAATTTCTATGCCTTGATCATTGGTAGGGATTGTATGATACTTCTGACAGCTGTAGAAAAGCAAGAAGTAGGTGTAATCCAAGGATCTAGGAGATCTTCAAGACCTTAAAATACTTGGATCCTGCCTTACTACTGACCAGGCCAAACAAGTTTCTTCAGATTCTTCTTCCAACAGCTGCTCATACATTCACCGTGGGGCAAAAAACCCCTAATGTGCCAGTCATTCTCATCTCTTACACAGTCCCTATGGGAGCACAGTGTTCAGGGTTTTCAGCATTTGTCTGGTGGTGTTCACATTAGAATAGACAAATGAAACAGCTAGAGTTCCCAGCAAAAAGGGAATAGGGTAAAATGCCCATTTGCTGGCTTTGGCGCAGTTGGTTTTAGACCCACCAACTGAGCCTGTTTATTTTATTTTGGTCTCATCAGCAGGTGGATGGCTTTTCTTTTGCAGTGATGCTCTTTGCCCTAGCATTTTTTGAGAAACACCCTTTGCAGAGCTGAAAGTATGTTAATGTGCACTTTGTAATATGGAATTACAACTTGACATTTGCAAAGTCAGCTCCTCCTAAGATTCCCTTCTTCTGGATTACGTAGGACTGCAAGTATCAGTGCAGCCTGCTAAATGGGAAATTCATGTAACCCTTCCCCAGCTCCTGCACTTCCTGGCTGTCACCCTCACTCCATTTCTACCACATAGGTCAAAACCATACATTACAGTATCTTTGAAAGGCTGTCTGGTAAAGCCATACAATGCAATTTTAAAATACAGTGCTGTTACCCGAGTCACAAAAGAGACTTCCAGGACCTTCGGAAATTCTGTAAACCAGGCTCCTAGAAAGCAGCCAATTTCCCTGATGCTTGAAAACTTACAGATTCTGAAATTCTATGAATGTTAAAGGGAGCTGCAGTGAAATTCAGTTGTAAATATCCTTTTTCTCAAAGATGCCGCCATAGTGTGCAGAAGAACATTCTCCTATGTCTTGTTTGAAGAATTTTCCCACAGTAACGTATGGCTCGTTCTCCCCCATCAGTTTTAGTGGTTGCTCTACTTGTCTTTTCTGCTTCTTTACTGACCTCTGCCAAGGTCTTGACAACACACTGGCAAGATAAAGAGTCTTGTGCTCCCTGCATTCAGTGAGCACCCTGAATAAGCTCTATGCTCATTTTTGCTTCCCACTAGAGCTCAGTGGTCCTTTTTTTTCTGTCTGTAAGAACGGACCGCAATGAATTTGTCAAGACCTATACAGTATGAAGGAACCAAAGGTCCACTGAAATTAGAGTAGTAATCGTACACAATGTTGATAGCAGAGGAAGTCACATTTAGGGTAACTTCAGGTAATGCTTTCTCCTCATATGATGCAGTCATGTGGTTACAGGTATAAACTCGTATTTGCTTGCACCTGAAGAGCTAAGGGTTTTGTACCATTACCACAAAAATTTCCTCTCTCTTCCTATTTCCTACCTTCAAGTCAGTAACATCCTCTTTCCTCCCTGGTTTATATTCCTCTAAGTAGTTAAATAAAGGTTTGCATTTCTTACATTAACATTCTGGCCCCGAAGCTCTTTCTTCTTTGTAATCATGTTGTCAGGGAGGTTTGCTGGAATCCCACACCATGTCTGTTCCAGCCCTAACTCAGTAATTGTGTTTCTTGGTTTTCTTCTGTATCAGGCAGAACTGTTTTCCTGAGTAAACAGACCGTGCTCCCATTCCCATCTCTTTATCCATACATACCTTGTTTCAAGAAACTTCTTCGAAATCTGCATAAATGCCACGTTTTCTGTAGAAATACCTCGGTCAGAATAATGATCATTTACATGTTAATAGCTCCATCTCTGTAGGTGGTTGTTAGTTGTTACTGGTCTTGCTTGTTACAATGAATGCAAATCCTTTTTTAGTCCTAATCTTAATTGCAAAATGATTGTATTTTTCCATAATTCCCTATATTTCAGTAATTTTAATCTATAGCAAATATGATTTCTTGACATGCTATCATCTGCTTTGTCTATTATGCCTAGGCTCTGCACATGTTCCAATAGACTTGCTAATTATCAAAGCAATTTGGTGTTTGAACTGAAAATGGGCCCTTAGCCAATTCTTTTCCGCCAAACTTTGGTGAAGAGTGAAATGAGACTTGAACTTGTACTTTGTGCTTTAACTCCACTCTCTTTGCTCTTCCTCCTTTCAGCTGTATCTGAGAAGTGACTGACCTGGCAAAGTGCTGCTGGCACCATCATTTCCACTGCGAGGGAGTGAGGTTACTGAGGTGGAAGGTTCCCTGTCATCATCAGTTCAATATCCATGGCCTTTGCAGCACCAAATACTTGGTGTTTAGTACACAGCAATGTAGACTCTGTGTTTTTAAAGGGACAGTACTGAGGGAAACTGTTTTGTTCCTGGCATTATCGATGACCCACTGTGGACAAGAATTTCCTCTGTGGAGGTACAACTGGCAAACTGCATAGATCTTTTGCAACGCACAGTGCTGTAACGGCTCAGTTTGGAGGATGGCTTGGGCACTGAAAGGCTACCCAGTGCCATGCTATGTGATGGCTTCCACCTGGAGATGCCACAGTCCTGAGTGAAATGCCCACATGCTTTTCCTCCACTATATAGGAAAAGTTAAATGTACAGAAATGTGTCTCAGGGAAGTCAGAATACAGAGGAGAAAGACACCTGAAGTAGTTGCTAGGAAATGCTAAGTGAAGGAGCCTGGCCATTACCCTAAAACCTCTTAGGGACTTAGCTATTCCTGTTCATCATTCCTGGTTTTGAACTTGAACTGCTACAGCATCATAGAAATGCTGTTTGGAGGGATCCTCTGGAGACATCTGGCCCAGTGTCCTTCTTAGTTGTTCCTTTTTGGCTTTGGAAATACCTGAGGGTGCAAAGTAGTAATGCGGGGCAGTCTCTGAGCTGGTCTGTGTTATTTCCTAAGAACTGTCAACACTGTAGCAGTCTTTCAGATTCACCACCGCTGACTTTATACCAGATCTATGCAATGTCAGGGTTGACCCTCCTCAACTTCAGTGGGCAGAATTGCTCTTTACTATCTACTCTATACACCTGTAGCATAAAATGACTGCCACAAAAGCATATTGTAGGTCAGGGGCTTGCTATGTGCACGCTGTCATGAGACTTGCCTGAGAAAGCAAATTTCTGAAAACAATGAAAAGGCGCTGGTACGATCTTAGCCAAACCTTGTAAGTCTGTGGCCCGCTCATTTCATGTTGCGGAGAATCCCAGGCAACATACTCATCCTCAGGGAGCAATGCCAAAGTACTCAGAACCCACAAAAGTGGGGTATTATTTAATCACTGCAAATTTAAAAGTTTGTTTGACTTCTTGAAATTGGCAGTACCAGATCCCCAAGATGATGCAAATCTGCTTTCTGACTTACCTTCCATCCAAAGCTAGAAGCCCTTTTCAGGCTATCTTTGTACCTGTCATTGAAGGCAATATTCTCCTGAGCTGAGCATAGCCAGGCACTGTAGAGGTGCATAAGTGTGTGTGTGTGTGGGTATTATGCTATAAAATAAACCATTCTTTTGAGCCTATAAATTGCTGAATTCTTGTAGGATAATTGGGGCTGGTCTTTTCCAGGAGAGTAGGAGAGATTTTCTTGAGTGCTGTTCCATGTCGGCAAAATGGGGTTCATCTGTCTAAGGCAGAGCTTTACAAAACACAATCTAGTTTCATGGTTCTTTCAGAGAAAGTCACCCCTCATAAACAGACATGCTTGTGGAGATCAGCAGACTTTAATGTACACAGTAGCATATGCATCTTGTACGTTCGCTTTGCTTTAATATCACTTCCCAGTGTGAATCTCAAAACAGTCTGCATCTCTCATAGTTTCCTTTAGAGCAACAGAAGGAGAAAGGCTCCTATTTGACAGCGACTTAACCTGTGAGATAAGGACACAATAAGAAAATGAACTTACCCAATATGCTTACCTGCCCTTTGTACTGCAAGCCCATCGTGTTGAACTAAATCCATGAAGCTGTTTATTTTCACATGCCACAACATAGTGCCAGCCATCTTCCTTTCTGACAGCAGACTAGATACATAAATGGAAAAGTTGGTCCCCAAACTGCCAGCAGCTGAAACTTCCAATTGCAACCTACTTCTCCCATCTTACTAGTAATCGTAAGGACGTGGAGTCTTCTCTGTATAGCCTCTCAGAAGAATGGCACACATACAACTACTTTTGTACTGACAGCTGTGAACCATCTTCTCTTCCTTGCATTGCCTGATCCAACACCCATGTTTAAGTGCAGCTCACTCAAGTCAATAGGTAAGACAGCCTTCTCTCCCTTGGCTTAAGGGCCTAATGGAGGTAACATCCACCATGGATATGGGAACTCCAAACTTCAGGCCTTCCTCTGCTTCAGGGTGTTGAACCCAATCCTTACCTCCAATAATAGCAAGCTACTCACAAAGCTACACTGTCCTTTGGGTTCAGTGTCCTGCCTCTGGAGTTCACGAGGTGAGCCATAGTGGGAAACTCTCAGACAGTAGAAAGGTTCCCTGCCAAGCACAAAATCTTATGGAAAAGTGGGCCACATGTGTGTTCAGTTTCACATAGTTGTTGGAAGTAAGAGCTTCCCTTAATCTGCTGGCCACACTCTTCCTGTTGTAGCCCAGTATGCCAGTTTAGTGTTTCATGACGAGAGCTGACTCACGTTGAACTCATCACCTCCCTCAGCCCAGTGACCTGGGACTCTGTGTACAGTTTTAGGCTCAACAATTCAAGAAAGATCTTGAGAAACTGGGGAGGGTGTAGTAGAGACAACTACTAAGATGATCAGGGCCTACGGTACATGTATTATGAAAAAAGGTTGAAGGATCTAGGCTTGTTTAGTGTAGTGAATAAGAGGCTAAGAGGAGAGCTACAAGCCTACGGCACCTGAAGGAGATTGCAAAGACAACAGAACCAAACTCTTCTAAATAGCAGCAGACAGTAGCACATTGTCAACAAGCCGTGGCTTGGGAAGTTCAGATGGGACGTTGGGAAAAGCTTTTCATTGAGAGGGTGGTGCAGCACTGGCAGAGGCATCCTGTCAGTTGTGGAGTCTTCTATTCAGGGGCTTGCAGGGCCATCTTACGTGAGCTCGCATAGGAACAGCCAAATAAACTCATTGGTCATCTTTGTAGTGAGTAGGGACTGAACTTAGTAGAAGGTGTAGCCTTGAGACTTGTTCTAAAAGGGGTCTTTTTAATGACAGGAAGCTTATTTTAGGTCTTTGTGAAGTCATCTTTTCCTGCTTTGCCTATGCTTTTTTTGGTGATCTTCTTTCCTAGGCAGCTCTGTCTTTATTGGACAGCTATGTCTTGGGAGCAGTACCGCTGTGAGCATTTGTGGGGGTGGAACTGCCATTGCTGGTTTAGTGCGGTTGTTGGGAAAGATTAGAACAGATTGGTACTGTGTGAAGGTCATGTCACATGCTGTTATCGAATACACTCGTAGTGGGATCTAAAAATTTTATCAGCATGAATTTGGGATAGTTGTTTCCCTTATGGCTGGGAAAGTAGAAAATGAACGGTGCACATAAAAACTTCCTTTATTCCTTCCCGAAGTCTGCCTCCGAACCTCTGGTACTCACCGAGCATTGTTTCTGCAATTACGGAAGGTAGGCTGGAGTACATGTGATGGAAAAGGGGAATAGATCACCACTTCTTTGGAGGGTCCTTATGGAGGAGTGATGAGGCAAGAATGGAGAGAGAAAATAATCACAAAGAAATTATGCTGGGAAGAGATCAATAAGCTGAAAATTACTCGCGTCACTCAACACCAGAACAGATCTGTTTAAAAACTTTCCCTCTATACAGGAGTAATCTTGAAATTGACCCATTCTAGTTTATTCTTTTCATGTTAAAGCAACAAAGAAATAATTGAAAAAGCAATGCTGCTTTATTTTCCCCAGCCAAAAAAGTGCAGCCAGCTCCTTTCCGCCATGTACGCAGATTCCACCAACTAGAGTGGGATTTGGGAAGACCCGCTAGTGATCTTTTTCTTAGTATAAACATTAAATACAGCTCACCCAGATGGGGAATGATCTAACAAATGAACCCCCCAGAGAGCGATTGCAGGGAACACTTCCAGAGATTAAGGCAGACAAGCACATAAAAGTGATTACGTTCTGTTACCTTGCGAGGCCTGTGGTTAACGCTGGGGTACAGATAGATTATGACAGAGAGAGGCAGGCAGATTGGGAGAGGTGGAAATGGAGAACTACAAAACAATTCATATGATGGGAAGCTGTGAATGGAGACGGCGGTATCCTTTCCACTGAAGGGTAAAGAGGGTTGTAAGAAGAGAAGGGGCATAAACGTATCAGCCCGGTCAGTGTGAAGCCACACAGCATTGGAGAAGTGAACAAGCAGGGAGAGTCTTAAATTTTGGGAGCTTCTGCTTTGTAATGTGCCTTACTCCCTTTCTGCCCTCAGTCTAACCAGCTTGTTCATTCCACTAGAAGACGCATAGTCCAGCAGAGCTTGGAATAGCACAAAAGGATAGGAGAAGCCAAGGACACAAGCCAAGTGATGGCGAAGGATTGCCCTGGATTTCCAAGCTCATCTGATGAGATGCCAGGCTGTGTTATTTTAATTCCGTAGCAATGAATTAGTCCCTGTTCAGTCACTTCTATTCTTTCTCCAGCTCATTTCTTCATGGAAGCATAACTGAAGAGTTACACATCTAGATTTTCAGTTATCTACAGTTCCACCTGTGTTAAGCTGTTTGATTTCCTTACACCTTTTGTTACAAATTTAAATTGATATTTATTTTGCTTATTGTAAAACAGTAAGAGGTGAATTCTGTGCACTACTAAGTGTGTAATATTTGCAAATACGTAGCTACTGTTTCTGTATGCGACACCATTCAGTTAAAGCCAGTTGTATCTTGCTGGAATCCCTTTAAGTCGTGTTCTTATTCCATTCTTGGCTGTTATATAGGTCAATATTTCAGTTGTAGTTTGGTTTGGATTCTGCCAGACTCACATTGTTCTTGTTTAAACAAAGCCTGTAGTTTTCAATTTCCCTTCAATTCTCATTAAGAAAATGCAAAGCTTTCAGCACTCGTTAAAGCATAAGCTAAACAGTGCCAATAGTACCCAACTCATGAGTCTGTAGGGAATGAGAAGGATGAATTTGTGAGTGGGCCAGTGAGGTAGAGCAGATCATTTAATAGGTCTGGATTTTCAGGTAAACTTCTTATGTTACTGTTTTCTAATAAAGACAGATTTTACACCTATGTTTCAGGAAAGATTTGTACACTGAGGAGTCCAAATTCCTTTGATTTATGTTTCTAGTTGCTTCCTTCTCTTTCTTGAAATGGGATAGAGGCCAAGGGCCAGATTTTCAAAAGTATTCAGGCATTTCGTGATGCAGGTAGATACGTAGTGAAACATTAAAAAAAAAAACCTATTAGATTGCTCACCTTTCAGTTAAACCAATATTCACGTGCCTTTGAGAACGCTGCTTTGTGATTACCCCGATCATTAGGCATCATTTAAGTCTTTTCAGAAGCTTTGTCTGTGCTTCTATTTCCTTCTGTGCAATTCGGACAATAGCTTTTCTTTCCCTTGCTACACTATTCAGAACATCGGTATGTTATAAACAGGGTCTTATAAAGTCCCTTAAATGAAAGCGCAATAAAAGTCTCTCTGTAGCAGCTACGAGAATTGCCTACTGGGCTTAAGGGCATTGCAGAGTGGAAGAGGAAAGTAGTTGATAGTACTGGATGGGGCAGCTGAAAAATGAGAAAGGACAAGCATATTCCAGGCCATCTGTTCCTTTGGAGAATGGAGCTTGTACAGGTTAACACCTGCTCTTGTCTACTCAACACGATGCTAAACACATCTTCCATGATTTTTGACCGAGTGACATCCTGGATGCTGTTTCTGGATATATTGAGACATTAAAATAAAGCAAGCACTTAATGCGTTTTTCCCTCACTTCAGCTGCAAGTAAGGAGGAGGAACCAGTTGACCTCGCACAGGCCACCTGAATGTGTTGGTGTTTGAGCAAACCTCCTGCTGTTCTAACACAGTGATATCTAACCAGCTTTAACTGCAATGGCCCTCTGCAGACCGAAGAGGCTATTACCACTGTCAATAGAGTTGCCCAAATGAGAGATTTTCATCACATGAGGTTGCAAAAGGAGTGCTAGTTGATATCTGAGCAGTGCTTTTAACTAGCAGATGTTCTATAAATACTCATTATTTATATATAGATATATGATAGATTTAATATTAGATTTATAAGTAAAATATATGGAATTTTCAACAGAGGGAGAGAGCAAATAAGAGAAGACCAAGAACAGGTTGCAGTTCTAACTTTGCTGGAAAGAATGATAGAAACAGGACAATTGATGCAGGGATACGTCATACTCGGTGGCACCATCTATATCTAGTTTCCAGGGCAACTTTTCAAAAGCTGGAGTAGCTGTCTTTCAACTTTTAGGTCAGAAGGACCCTTGGCTCAAGTAGAACAAACCTTATAGCACCTTCACTCTAGTTATGCTTACTTACAGCCACGTGTGAGCTTCCCTCAGAAAGAAATCATCGAGTTACAATATCACAGCCCCCAACACACACTGCTGATAATGAAAATTAACCCGACTAGGTGCATGTGGCTTTGGAAATGAATGATCAGTGCTCTTTCCTGGACATTGCTGCATGGTCCAAAGAGCTGTTGTAAGAGGTACAGTAAGAGTGATGAAATCCTGCATCAACACAATTCTGGAAGAAACAGTTGTTACGCACACAGAAATATGAGAGCTTAGGAAACTTTTTTAAAAATCTGTGCCATCTGGTACATTCCAGAGACCAAAGATGCTCTCTTTGGATGCATCTTTTTGAGTCAGGAATAAGCCAACCCTTCCAGGGGTTGTCTGTTGGTTTTCAGAAAGAGATTAGTCTCACCATAAATAGAGTCATTTTGCCCTCTCTCTGTCTTGCTTCCTTAATGCTATCAGGAATTAGTGTTTGGGGGTCTTCTGAGGAGTGCTGAGGTTCTACTGTGTTAGAGACAAAGTAAAGTACATTGTAAAGCACTGTCTCCCAAGGGAGGAGAGAGAGGGGAGGGGAACGAACAGCAGCATTAAACTTGCAAACAAGAGGGAACATGGGAATTGAGCACTGGTATTCTAAATTTCAACATGGGTGAATGCCTGGCTCAATAACCAACCCCTGTGAAGCTTTCTGGAGGGAACTAAGGTGTAAAATAATGTGGATTCTTCACACACACAGCCCCCCAAAAGAAAAAGACAAACCCCCCAAGCCTTATGGCTAAGAAATGAGCATGGTTGTAACCAGCTCAATTCTGCTGGTAAAAGTGGGAAATTATATTTTCTTTTAGGTAAGTTAAAATACGAAAACAGTTATGTCCATTCAAATATGTCTTGGCCTCAAGGAAGCATTTGATTAGAGATGAGCATGAACTAACCCTTAAATCCTGAACCCTTTTGTATTTCGAGAGCTAGATCCACACCAGAACTGGCCTACTTTGCCATTTAGCATCCTTTTAAAATATGGGAGAAGAGCCACACCAGTGAAATTAAGCCTGAGATAGCAGTAAACTTGCCAAAAATCGAAGTGTGCCTTTTGAGGTTTCTGTTTTTTGAAGCTGAATTTTCAGGGACTGATGTGGTATCCTTGAATTTGAACTCTTAACTCTGCTTGAACATCAAACTCGTACACCTTCACAATTCAAATGCTGTTTCCTTGACCTCTCCCTACATTTCATCCGTGTTTGTGAGTTGTTCCTGCAGAATATAAACTGAATTGAATTACTGCAAATCACTTAGCCAAGTGTTGGTTGGTCGTCCACCTGTACCCCAGAAGTATTGGGTATTATTAAAGGTTTAGAGCCAGGTTAGGCAGTGGTGCATGGAGTCCTATGTGTATGTGCTCTAGATCTGATACTGTTCAATGTTTTCATTAACATTTTCACCGGAGACTGGAGTGGAGAGTATGCTAATCAAATTCATATGCAACACAAAGCTGGAAGCAATCGCCAATGCATTGGAGAATAGGATTAGCCCAGAGTCCGACTATGATGAATTCAAGAAGTGAGCTGAAATCAATAAGCTGAGATTCAATAAGCACAAATGTAAAGTAGTTCACATAGGAAGGGATAATTAAATGCACAAATGGAAAATGGAGCTGTCTGTAGGCAGCTAATATGGAGGGAGAGACAAAGAGGTTTTGCTCCTTAAACCAAATCTAGGAAGACAAGGAATCATTTTTATTCCTGGTAGTGAACAGCCAATAGCTCCAAAAATTAGCTTCATGCCCAGATCCAGCTTTTAGCTCCACATGAGCTTGTCACTGACGGTGCATAATTAAAGGTGAAAAAAAAAATCAAACTCAAAAGCACTAGCTCAGCCTTTTCTGTTCTGCACAGAAGAGGAAATTAGCTCTTAGGTAAAGAAATTTCAAGATTTTGTTTTTCCTCTCTTCAGCTATCTGTGATCACTTCTCTAAATCTCCCTTCATCTTTGCATTCTCCGCACCTGATGTGGGCTGTCAGAGATGCAGGTTTGCAAAACTGGGCTGACATCTCTTTTTCCATGGACAGCTCTGGTGGCAGGTGTCTTAACCTGTCATACGTAGCCCATTAGCTATTTTATTGTTTTATGTCAAGAAGAACCACACATTTTGTTATAATTAGTGATTTCTACATCCAAGTTGCTATGCTGACGAGAGTGGCTGTCAGCCAGAAGGAGAGGTGTATGCAGGCTGCAGTGATAAAAGCTGGAACCTCAGTGTCCTGAACTGAGATACAGTAGGAGACCTTTGCACAGCAAATTGCAGTAGGACAGGATTGCATGGGTCATTACTCTCTGGAGAGAACATGGTTAAGTGAATTTGGTTGCTTCACTTCAGGCAGGGTAGTGATGGAAAACATGATGAGAATACCCATCCGTGGCTCCCCCGGTGGGGTTTGGGGTACATTGACAGATGGTCTGGTGATCATTTGCATGGCCCTTGCTCGCGGTGTGCCGGTCTTGGGCCCGCTCTGTCACTACCTGTCAGGCACATGTCTTGACAGAAATCCTCTTTTCTTTGCAGGAAAAAATATCTGCACTGTTGTTTGAAGGGAAGTTTGGGCTTTTTCAGCGGTACACTGAACTCCTTCCTCCATGACCCTGACTGGGCTGTCTGAGTCCATCCCAAACGTAGGGCTTATTCTCTGAAGGAGTCTTTTTCTGAGTGCTGATCGGGAGTAAGTAGTGTGCCAATTCATCAGGTGCTGCTGTCCATGGAAGAGACTAACTAGAGAACACCAAGGGGTTGCCTAATGTACCAAAGGTCAAAAGCTTCCTTCATTGAAACCAGAAACTGTGATCTTTTGAAAGCCATTAATGCCCATGTTCCCCTATTAAATCCAGTCAGGTTCTTTCACTGAGTGCACTCTCCTCGGGCTAAGGGCTGATTTTATTTTCCAGTCTCCTGATCCTTCCCCTGTTGATCTTGGACTAGAGATTTCCTTTTTGAAAGTACACTTACTTCAAGGAATCACAGGCCTGAGCTCCTGAAAGGGCTTTTTGAGAGGCAAAAACAAAACTACGCTTTATTTGTGTGCTTGAGACTGTTAAAGAAGAATATTTTTCTCTGTGAGGCAATGAGAGCAGCTTTTAGTCAAGTGATGGTTAAGAGACGAGGTGGAGCTGTCAGTGTGCTCCAGGCATTTAGTGATTCCAGGGTTTCTGGCAGGGGGAGGACAAATTGCCCTTTACAGGTGTCAGGTACTGTGGGTCACCTTGACCTGAAGCCTTGGGTTCAGAATTTGTCTCAACAGAAAAGTCTTTTTGGCAGAATTGCTCCTGCTGAGGGCTCTTGCCACATCAAGGGAGGTTTTTGACTTGTCAAGTTTGGCATTGCCTGTGTGGGGAGGATGACACCGTGCTTTAATCATGTCTCACATCGCTGTGGTTTTTCGGTCTGTCTCCCCTGAACACCCCCAGCTTTACCCCAGCAGTAATCAAACTGAGAGGTGCTAGCACATTGCAGTGGGATGCTGTGCTCCTCCTTCCCTTATAAAATTTCATCTGTGGTGTTTTTAAAGCTAAATTTTAGGAGTAACTGGCCTAGGATGATATTTTATTAGTTTAGTACCAGTTTCGTGCAGCTGGCAGTGTATTAGGGTATAGGAAAAAAACTCTAGAGTGCATTTATCTCCAGCCATATCCTTCCCACGCAATAGCCTTGAGAGCTCATTATAAAGTAACAAAATTCAGGGCAGTCCTGAGGTTGTACTCAGCTCTGGTGTACAATGGAGTTGGCATATAACTGCTTCCAAAGTCAGGAACAACAAACGATTGCTCTGGGCTTCTTTCCGTACCCAGCAGCTCCTAGGCTGGGCATATTACCATGCTGCTAAGGTGGCAGCCATCGTGTGAATTCAGGTTCAGGATGCATCAAACAAATTGAACCAATACAGCAAATAATGTGTAGAAAAGACGTTCTTTTGCTGTGATGAACACCACTCCCTTAAGACTGTGGGCAGTGAGGAGGAGGCACGGGACACACTCATTGATGAGAATAATTTTGGCATAACTGACTTGATTAAAACCTGGCGGAATAAAGCACTTGATTATAATGTTTAAAACGTGTCTCTGGCCATTAAGGAACGAGAGAATGAATAACAGGGCTGAAATGGTACTCTGCATAAAGCCGCTCTTAGCCTTTCACAGTTATTGATAAGTCAAAACTGGAGGGTCATGCGTGGAAACGGTCAAGTGCTGAAGCCCAGGAGGAGGGCAACCTGTGAGAACACGTCTGTAGAAATAAACTGAAAGTGTTCAGGAATATTCCTGTGTACTGAGGGCAGCTGGCCCAGAATAGCCATTCCTATGCTGATGAATGCTCTTACCATATTTAAACCAGGGTAGCTGGATGCAGCCTGTGAGTCAAGATTGGCCCCAGGAATGTTCATACTTCCCAAGCTGTGCCTGGGAGTTATTTGGGAGGGTGCTTACAGAGCTGTGCTGGGGCCATGCCAACTGTTTAACAGTACGGTTGATTATTTCTTCATTCCCAGCCCACCTCCAGGCACTGTTTAACTTTTGAATATAGATGGACCCTGACAGCCCATCCAGTCATACCAGAAAACAGTGTTACTCCCCAACATACCTCTCTGAATGCATGCAAAGCAGTCGGGGTGTTAGGAAGGATATCGGTGTCGAACATTGGCTGAAAGTCTTACACAATCAGTATTATAATTTCTAAAAAAAAAGCCCAGATTATATATTTTAACTAAATATAAGGTAAGAGACAAAGGCAGACACAGATGAAGAGATGAGCGGGTGAAAAGAAAAAGAGAGGTGGTATTATGGCTCAGCCTGAGAGACAGAGGTGCCTGAGCACCTGAAGCCTAGCTGTCATCATTATTCCTTTGTGAGCACTGCAGTTTTAGTATAAAGAGAGTTTTAAGGAGGACAATGAAGCAGCTCTGCAAAAGTTTAGTGGAGAAAGCTCAAAGGTGCTGCTGAAAACATTTCAGATCTGATGGTGTCTGGCAACACTGTCCATCAGACATGGGAGCTAACCTTTCAGTAGGGATTCAGAGGTGACGCTTGGAGGAGGGTAAGCTGTAGAAGTCTTGACAGTGAAGACAAACAGCTTGTGTTTCATGAAGTAGAAGAGGGGAAGCCAAAAGAAACATTCAGGGAAAGGCACAACATACTCCAAACGACAGGAAGGGAATGTGACCTTTGTCTTTCTGCACTTATTTAGGCCAGGCAGGTTTGCAGTGTTAAGGCCAGGAAAAGGATGTAGCAATGAAAGGGTAGGCTGATGTGAGCCTGGGTAACCATTTCAGCTGCAGTGAAAATGGATCAGGAATTCATGCCTTAGACATGTTTTCTAGCAAAAGTCTTTGAGATTTATACAAAGCCCAAGTGTGAGGACCCAGAAAGAGGTCTGACTGGAAGATAATGCACATGTTATAGGTCAGAAGGATGGCTGGCCATGCTGATGGTATAGTCTACAGCGATGGAAAAAGCATTTTGGTGTTTCAGAGGGAGGATTTCTTTTTGCCCATGTTGTACCATCACTACCAGTGTCAAGCTCAGCAATGCATTCATTTGCATGTCTTTTGATGAAGTGCGAAAAAACTTGCATCATGTTCATATAAAGCCAGCTTCTTCCTAGATATTCCATATGGGGCATTTCCGTGGTGTGAAGGGAAGTTACTGGAGTGTTTCCAAGGTGGGAAGGGAATTTAATGGAGCGTGCTGAAGTCCCAAATGTAGAAGAGTTTTTAGGAGCTTGCTGCAGGTGGTTTAGTCTGGAACATGGTAACTGCTCCTCCACTATGAGGATGGCGAGGTATTTTCCAGTTTCTTAGTAAAACTATGATGGATATTAAGCAATGCTTACTAAGGGTAGACATTTGAAATCTATAGGCCCTGTTGACTTGCGCCAAGTTGTTCATGAGATTTGATTGAGGGGAGCTCCAGCTCATAGATCTTAACTTTAAGAGAGTAACAGAAGTATTAGAAGAGTGTTAATGTTGTGCTGGGTTCAAAACAAAACAGCCAGGATGACGTGAATGACAGTAGGGCAGTTATTTTGCCATTGTTCCAGAATAAAAGAATGAGAATGATTATATAGAATCCAGCAGCTGAAGAATAAGACAGTAAGAATGTCATTAGCAGTAGTCAACACAGATTTAAGGAAAATAGGCTTTTTCAAACAAATCGGCTTTTTTTTCTGTGGAATTACAAGACTAGTTCATAAGGATGACTTCATATTTGGACTTTTAACATGATATAATACCTCGTGGCATTCTGATAAAATGTTAACACTGTGCAATACCAATAAAGCAGAGATTAAATGCGTTGAGAGAAAGCTAAATGATAGATCTCAAAAAGCACTTGTCAATGGGGAATTATCATCAAATGGGAGCGTTCCAGACTGGCTTCTGAGAAGTCAGTACAAAGCCCCATTTTATTCAGCGTTTTCATCGATGATCTGGGAATAAGTATGCTGATAAAAAGGGTGGATGACACAAAGATTAGTAGAAGGGTACAAAGAATAATGTCAGTAAAAATCTAATGCATGGGTTGCTCAGAAAGGCTGCATCCCTTAAACAAAGGTATGTAGCACACCCAAAATTAATTTGGGTATTTAGGGAGACAGAACAGCACATCGTGCTTTCAGATGGCAGGACTATATCTGGAAAGGAAGAATAAGGTGCTGTACAAGTGGATCTCTGATTTCCAACTGGTGCAGTAGTAAAAAGGGACTTAAAGAACATAGTTTTATGAACACAGCAGCAATGAAATGTAACGTGAACTGGTTTTCTCTCTCATATGGCATTGTTGAGTCCTGTTCGGAAATACTGTGTCTTTTGCTAGTATCTACATTTTCAGAGCATGTTGCCGCACTGGTTGCAGAAGAGCCATCAGTGTGACTTTTATGGTTGGAGAAAATTACTTGCAGTGAGACTTCAAGATCAGTCTAATTTATCTGAAAAGATTGAGGGGGGACTTGATTACAGAGCATAAGTATCTTCATTAAAAAAAAAAAAATATGGGTGCTACAAAATGCTTTAATCTAGTGGAGAAAGGCATAGCAAGGACCAAGAAATGGAAATTGATGTCAGACAAATTCAAATTAGTCCCAACCTTTCAACAGTGAAGGTGATCAAACACTGGAACAAACTCCCTTAGGACATGCTAACTCTTCATCACCTTCAAATCAGGACTGGATACCTTGCTAAAAAAGGATGTATTAGCCAGGGAAAAGTCGCTGAGCTGAGTACAAGGATAGCTGGGTGAAGATTAAAGCCCTGTGACATACAGAAGGCCAGGAGGGATTGTTTAAACCTCTCTTCTGACCTTAAAGCATATGAATCTACCAAATCTGGTCTCCCTTGGAAATACTTTGCTTATTCCTTGCATTTCTCTTCTGCCATCATATTTGTATCATAGAGCTGTGTTGTACAGACACCGTTACATATGTCGAGCAAAGAGAGAGGCAAAGAACACCATTAGATGGATCTGAAATTTCTTCACATCTGTCTTCCTCTATCTCACTGCTGCCTTTCTCCTTACCCCTTCCCATGAATGCTGATTTAGAAAAACAAAAAAAACCAAACAAACAAAAACAATGATGTTTCAACAACTGGGAACAGAACCATTTTGAGGAAGGAATTTGTTTACTCTGATGTATTGGTTGCTATTACCAGAAAAGCAAGAGTAGGAATCATTTGTGCCCTGGGTGATAATCTTCGCTGCTGAGAAAAGAGTCTCTAATTGAAGATGTAAAAGTAAATAGTGGATCACATGTGGCACCTCAAGCTAGCACACATCTTCCAAACCTTTAGTCAAGGTGTGGCAAGTTGTCTTGAGCTTCTGTTGAACTCAGCAAGTTTAAGCCTTGAGAGGAACTAGAAGAGGGAAGCTAAAGTCCATGTGTCTTGTTCTCACTGTACTTTCAGAGTATGTGAGGTAGCCTAGGTTAACATTGCACTTAAAAAGCCTATCTGTAGTATGTTCTGTGTACGCTGAGTACTAGAGGATGTTTCTACACTTAAACGTGAAGCCAGCTGCAAAATGGGTGATACTTAGCCAAGTTTTGGGGGCTGGGGACAGGAAATCAGATCAGTGCGTGTACCTCTCCTCCTGGCATTGCTGTACAGCTTATCATATCTTCAGGACTTGAGAGCCTCTCTCTCAACGTGAAGCCACTTAAAAATTCGAAGATCTAATTCTCATTCCTTGTACCATTAAGAAAGTGCCGTCAGTGAGAAGGCAGCCTATTTGGGCCACTGGAATCCGTCAACTTAGGATAAGCCTCTGTGCAAACAGAAGGCTAGCGCTATAGTTCAAAGATGATAGTCGAACAAGATTTGCAAGTCAGAGGCTTGAAATTCCACAAAGGGAAGATCAAACAGCCTCTTTCTTTTAACAAGCATTTCATTTCTTTAGGGGACTGGACAGTTTTCATCCAGAAAATAAATGCAGAAATTTCATGCAGAAATTAAATGCCATCATTGATACATATAACAAAATGTTATCCCTGACACACACATTGTCAACTGCCAGCTCCTCAGCATATCTGGGAATCCATAGAGATGGTCCCTAACTAGCTGGATGCAGAGCTGTTGTCAGCAGAGATCACACTTGCACCCTGTCTCTGAAGGAGACATCCTGATTTTTATGGATAATTTTAGAAGCGGCTTCAAGCCTGTGTGTTATCTCTTTAACAGCCCAGACTACAAACTTAGGCCCACGCACCTCTGAACTCTGTCACATTTGAATTTTGAATCTCCTTTCTGTGGCATCAATCCATTTCTAATGCTGATTTTAAAAAGCAAGAACCCCCTCTCCCCCCCTTCCCCAGCCTTTTCAAAACTTGAGCAGGCTGGAGAATGATAATTCTGTATCATGACAACTTCCGAGTGTCTGAATTTTGTTTTTGATCCATGTTGGATTACACCCAAAACTTTTCAAGCATTTTAATGAAGCACAACTGTGTTAAAATGTCTGCTCTGCTTTTGGAATGAAAATGTTAAGTATTTTGATTTGGGTCTCTCTGTCACCCCTTGGAAGCGCTCAGATAGTCTGCCCTAGACTTGAAATGTTTTGGCTTCCACTAAACATCACATTTTGGCCAGAAATTATTTCGTTGAAAACGTTCCACCAACTCTACTTGAAATTCCCCTGCTATAGTAGTAGAGCTTGCAACACATCTCATTGTTAAATAAATGATATTTATCGCAACCTCCACTTTACATTGAAACAAGTGAGCAAATAGATGCTGAGCGTGGCTTCTGCCGCTGCTGCTCATCCCACAGTGGATGACCGTGGGGTCCTGTTGCTGACCAAAGCAATGGGATGACCAAAGTAATCCCTTGCCAAACCATACCGGGCCTATTTGGCTACACGCACGTGTCGCTGGTTCACTGTTGTAGCTTTTGTGCGCAGAAGCCTCAGCCACACACATCCTGAGCGTC
>NW_009258260.1:797063-823130 GCF_000687185.1 Egretta garzetta
GTCGTGATGGTTGTTCAGCCATTGGTCTTTCACACCGCGCCAGGTACAACAGTCAGCTTCTTCCAGGTCATTTAAAAATGATACTTGCTAAATAGTTAGCAGCTGCTATGCTCAGAGATGTGAGAGGAAATGTTGGGTTCCTCTTAAGATCCTCAAATTTCAGCACTGATATCGCAGTGTTCCGAGATAGGGGAAGTGTGTCGGGTGGTCAAAAAATGGACAGAAGACAGGCTTTCAAGAGAAAGACGTAACACTGTAACTTAGCTTTCTCACAAGTAAAAGATGTGCCAGATGCCTGAGGACTTCTTATATAAGATTTAAAATGCCCAAGGTGTCTGTTTTGAAACCCTTGCTGGTTCGGGCAGTTTTATCATACAATTTCTTTCACAACTGTATTCAGCTTCAGCTTAAAACCAATTTTGGGGGTTTAGTCTGTATTTCTCGTTTTGGCAGTCTGTGTCCCAAAGGCTGAGGCATCCCAAAATGACAGAATGTTTAATCAATCCTAAGCTGATTCACGGTAATGCCCTTAATACAGTTTTCAACCTTTCTTAAAGGCTTCCTGTGTTCGATCGGCTCTGATTGACCAATGGTTGATGTCATGGCAGGGGGGAAGATGGTAGGGGGAGTTGAACCCCCGTGCTCTGGGGATGGCAGCGGAAAGGTGTGACACGTTGGATAAGCGTGTACCACGTCCCTCTCTCGTGGCTGGTGCGCAGCTGTGATAAAAGCCTCCAGCTGCAGACAGCTAGCAGATGTTTTAGCTCAGGTAGCCGAGTCCTGCGCGGTTGGTGGTGGAGGCGTGGGGGCCCATCGCGACCGGCAGCGTGTTGCAGAGCACGAGCGCACTGGTGTCAAAGGGCCTCCCGTCGTGCAGGAAAGCAGAGGGAATGTTTAAGTAGTCTTCATCCAGGCTGGATGAGTGCTGTCAAGTAGTTTTCTCAATTCTTTCACCAATTTGTCTTGATTGCATTGACGCTCTCTTGGCATCCACATCCTGTGATTATTCCAGTGAGCACATTTATGATGAGGCAGGTTTGTGGGAAAAGTAGATTTCAGGTAAAGCTCACTGACAACAAATTTTGAATTCACAATAGGCAATATCTGCACTCAAAATTAGCTTGGAGGAGCTAAAGATTCCTTCAGGCAAGGGAGGGAACAGACAGGTGACCTAGGAGTCCTGTCCGAACCGCTCAAGCTTTTACAACGTACATCTTGCCGGGAAGCTCTTGCATTTAAGCGGTGCACTTGAAACTACTGACGGAGATCATAGGCAAATAAGTTTCAATCTGGACTAATTTTAGCTAGCATAATCTGTTTCCAGTTTGTGAGCGGAAGTATTTGATGACATATATTTGTTTCTTTCATTTTGTGCCTTTAAAAAGGAATGGAAATGATTTTTTGAAAAACCCTAAAGTATTGTGGAATCGTTTGCAGCTGTAAGTCCGTTCAGCCTCTCCACTCTTTGCCCATGGTGCTCATCTCAGGGCTAAGTAATTGTAAGTCTTTTTTTCTTCTTTTTTTCTTTTTTTCTTTTTTTTTTTTTTTTTTCCAAAGCCATTGCAACCTTCTCCTTCCTGCTTTCTTACAAATGTGGTTTAGGTATGACCTGTGATCCTTCCAATGCAGGGAAGCAACACAGGGGCATCATTCACAGCAACAGCTCTCTTCAGCAGAATCCACAAGAAATCGTTTCCTAGCTCTCCCCTTCAGCCACGCAGACGCAGATACTTCCAGGCAAATCCCAACGCCAGCTTCTTCACTGTCCAGAGTATCACTTGTCCAGGATAGATTTCAGTGATCTGGCTGTTTTGTTTCCCTTTAAAGATGTGCTTTGTCCCAGGGAAGATTTAATCCACTGTAAATTTCCTTATTTTCAAGTGTGAAGATGAGCTATGGCTTAAAATGCATGCAAGAATGAGGTGCTTTTGCCCGTTCTGTCCCAAACTGACTGAGTTTTGTGTGTGTGTCTGTCTGTCTGTCTGTCTCTTCTGTAAAATGGAGCCAAAATATGCTCCAATGCTGAAATAGGGAGTTGTTAAATTTACTCATTGCACAGGCTTAATAAATTACAAGATGTGAAGCACTTCAAGGTAAAAGGGAAGAAAGGGGCCCCAAATCCCATAAAAGCACTACTTTTTTTTCCGCACTAGCACTTTCCCCGTGCAGTGCCAGGGAAGGAATTGCACCCTCCATGAGGGGCGTGACTCACTCTTACTTCTAACTTCATTATCGCTGATTCTGATTTAATCAGACTCCATAAACTAGACAAGATCGAGTCTAGTCAGAGTGGGAACAGGTCCTTTCAAAGGAACCCCGCGCTGCCATAAGGAACTCCACAAAGAAATCCACACAACGAAACCCTGCCCTGAGCGGCGCTGGAGCAAGCATTTAGGACGGGCTGTGTTGTGAGGCAAGGTCACATCACTGACAGGGCCCAGGCTGCAAGTAGCAATATTCTGCAGCCTTGTACGGTCCTGTGATCATTTATTCTGAACAAAATGAGACAAACCCCTGTGTCCCAAACATATTTCCAAAGAATGATGTTATTTTTCCTTTCCCCCATTTAGTTGAGGGCTGCGTTCTTCAGGCTCCTTCCCAAATTGCTGCAGAGTGTTGACACACTCTAATAAGCAGTTGCCCGCTTCCAGCCCAGAGGTGGCTGCAGTTTTGGGATGAGTGGAGTGGCACTCGGACGCTGGTGCTTTTTTTTAAACACAGTATTTTGGGATCTTTCTGGCTTCTAAGTGCTATATGAGTGCTGTGCATCATTATCGAGTAAATCGTGTCACCTTGTAAGTTAATTTCTAATTACACAATTACTTTATGTGGCATTAATAAAAAGTAACGTGAGATTTTTCAGCAAACTGTAATTTTAAGTAAATAATTTTTTTGAGACCAAGTGATTTATTAAATTAATTCTTTATTAGGCCTAATTTAGACTTCGAGCCATTTTTACTAGTGCTTCAGCATAAAATTATTACATAATTAGTAATACAGTTGTCATACTTATAAGTAATGGTTTTACTTAGAACAAATTAAAAAGGATTAGATTTTTTTAAGAGGGTATCAGGTCTCAGGGGTAATAATAATAAAGAATAACTTACTTCATTACACCTTTCCTATGTTCGATCATCCTTTGGAAGTGTGGTTTTATAGAGGTCACCTCACCTGCTATTCTTCCCGTAGAGCAGCCATTTCTGGGGTAGAACACGCCACGTATTGGTTTTGTTTTTTTTTTTTCTTCTTTTTCACATTTGCTCAGCAACTAATGAAGTTTGTGGGGTGCAAGTGGTTTCAGCTTCAAGCTTCTGCCAGATGTTACCACCCCACAGCAGGGACAGCTGAATGGCTCATGAAGCAGCCCCTTCCCTAGCGCAGTTTTACAGCCAGCCTGGTAAAGGAAGCCGGCATCAATTTGATTCATGCTAATCGAGTGAGCTGTAAAGTGCAGCAGCTGACCCAAGGAGCTGTTTGGTTGTCCCTTATGTGGGAGCTGCAATCTCTGGGAGAGAGGTTTGATGGAGAGCTGCAGGCCATAATGCCCTCAGCCATCCCAACTTAATTTGCTGACACGAGCGCGGCAGCGCTTTCTAACAGAGCAGGCATTTAGTGCGGGAAGAGGAGAAGAGCTTAGCCACTTAATCTGCTGAGGGAATGGAAAGAGGCAGAGCATACCAACGCTTGTTGGGATTTTTTCGGGATGCTGATGCTAACACCTACACTTAAATATATGGGAGGGACGAAGGGAGAGGTAAAGAACCACCTGAGAAGTCAAGGCCTCCGATTTTGTCCTAGCCAGGATGCGGACTTCAGCAATGTGCACTAGAAGATATTTTGGCTCAGTGGTTTTTTGCACAGCAGCCCCCTGTGGTACCCCAGCGGTGTGTTTCGGTCTCTTATTAGGTTCGGTAGCTTCACATCCCGTAACGCTTGTGTAGTGCTCAGAGCTGTTGCCATTAAGTATTGATACCGTTAGGCTAGGGAGGATTTCCAGGAGAGCAGTGTAGTACTGTAGCTGTGTCTTGTTTCTCCTCAAAGGGGCTGAAAATCTTCACGGGTTCTTCCAGGTCTGAACCCTGGGTCGTTATTTGTAGCGAGGCTTGCCAAGGTCAGGTCATTTACTGTTTTGGTTTTAGAAGTTCAAACTTCTTGCCTGTGGAAGTCACATACCTGAATATAAAATGCAGAATCTGAGCAGGGAGAGAGAAACCTTGGAGCGGAACGATCCCTGGAAACCCCTCACCCCAGGAAACAGGCAGGCATCATGAGGGAAGGCTGAAGCCTGTGATTGAGGGAGAGCAGGGGAGATCACCTGTAGGAGCAGCTGCCTACACCTTCCCTTTTATGCCCATTGTAAATAAATTGCATTTATCATTACCTGCACCCTTTGTCTCCAGGCTTCTGAGGTGTTGAAAGCTCCAGTTAAATGGCTCGCCCAAAGAAAACACTGTCACATTTGCATAATATTTTCATAGACACCGAGCTCAACCTGAGCCTGGAGGGAGACAGGGATGTTCCCTGCATATTTTATATTCCTGTCCTCAATTCCCACCAAAGCTAACTCTAAATTGTGGCATGGATATGCGTATAATAGAGAGAGAAAGACGGCTGAGAGGTCTGAATTTGTCTGGGGTATTTCCAGACACTCTTAGTTTAAGAAGCTACTTACACCCCATGGAAAACGCTGAAATAGTGCTATTTAGAAACAAATCGGCTTCCATTTCACCTCTTTCTCAGTATTCCTCTTCTCTCATTCTTCATTGCTAGGGACATCTGCATGAAAACAGAGTCTTTTTTTTTTTTTTTTTTATATCTTGGGAGTTCATCTGCCTCTGCTGATTATCCCCTCCCTCCCCTCTCCTTCTGAAGTCATTATCTTCTGATTGCATTACATTTGCAGCCATCCCACCGCAGGCTCTCTTCTCATCAAGATTCTCAAGCTAAGCAGGGGAAAGGATAGGTCAGCTTGTGCAAAGGAAACCTCAAGGAAAGCCTGGCCCTGGCAGAAGGGGCGTTGGGGCCCAGTCTGCGTCACTGCCCCTCTCAGCCGTGGTCGTGCTCAGCCATGGGTATTTCTGTAAAGGCTCAATGAACCCAGTCAAGTTTCTCCCACAGACAGTGTCGGAACAAGTGTTGGAGGAAGTATTTTTGACAAGACATGTATTCGCTGCAAAATGCAATGTCATTCATGTTGCTTACCCTGCAGATGTTTGCAAGCTTGAATTGAATTAAGGAAACTTTCATTGCAGGCATGGGGGGAGTAACTGGAGATGCAAAATCCTGCTCATTTCCTTGAAACCAGATCTGGAAGCCTTAATTACAACAGAGTAACACTCAGTCTTGCTCTGGGCAAATGATATTTGTTTAACTGAAGTGGAACAGCTTCCTTAGGAGAGATTGAGGGAGATCCTTCTCGGAACAAATACAACCAAAGTTGGTGTCCTTACTTTGAGTCAGAAAGTGGATTTTGTCATGGGTCTACTGTGTCCTGTTACAGCAGTAGAGTTTTGCTAATCGGTCTTCCTGTGCGCTAAAAAAAATACCTTTTATCTATTGAAACATCTTAACGGACTTAACAAATGGTGGAACTATCTTGATGAGTATTATTTAACGGGAAAGGGCACGAAATGGTTATGGCTTAGCTAAGGTCATAAAATGAACTAATGCAAGAGTTGAACCCAGCTTACAGGTGTTCAGCCTCCCGGGCGTGCTTTTTAGGATTCACCTGTCAGACAATCTCTGTCCGCAATTATCCTATCCTTTATTTGACTGAACCCATTTAGAGGTTTAAAGCCAAATTCAGTATTTTTCATATTCATATTTCCCTGCCCTTACTTCCTTCAGCCAGCAAAGGAGGCTCAAAATACAATGATAAAATTGCATCTTAAAGGAAGAACTTCAGAGGTCTTAATGGGGCTCTTGTAAAGTGGACTTAGGAAACAGCTCTCCTAACACCTTTTTGCACTTGACTCATTGAAGAACGTTGCATTGTTCCTTACCTGCTCCTAACTTACATGCAAGTGGTGTCACAATGACACTGTGTTTGTTTTCATTGTTCTACCCCAGCTCCTTCTTGGAAATTATTAAAAGCAATGGGAACAGGTCCCTTTTATTCCTTGTAGCAAAATCCTTACGTGTCCAAGACAGCAACAGGGCCATAATGGTAATGCAAAGCAAGAGGCAGAGGAATTTGTAAACAATTTTGTACAGGGTGAGAATGACAACCCTTTCTTCTCAGGCAGATGCCTAAGCTGTTCTGGTTTTCCCCGGGAGGCATTGCAAAGGTAATTCTAACTAACAGCTCCGATACGTGTGTTCACTTCGTATCTCTGGATAGAGGATGCCAGCAAATATTGAATTTACTTCTAGAATTAAGTGACCATGCAACAGCACGTTATTGCATTTAATGCTACTTCTGTACTGCAAAGAGTATCAGTGGTAGAAATCAGTTTAAATGTAGGATGATCTGATTTCCCAGTATCCCATTACAGCTGGTAGCTCTGCAATGTTATTGCAAAGGGCTTGGCATCTCTGAGTTGATGGGTGCATCTGTCTCGGCATGTATTTGCAAAAGGATAGACAGCACAGTGGGTGGCTTCATCCTTCAGACCAAGTGTTTGTTCCTTCAGGATATGTCAAGGACAAGATCATGATCTCTTTTCTATTTTAAATCATGTAGGTGAATTAATTTCAAGCAAGTTGTGGATTTGTTTTGGGTTTTATCCCCTATGGGGATTTTCTTGGGATGGGACTAGACAGGAGGACTTCTGTATGCAAAAGAGACTGCTTAACTTGAAACCAAGTATTTATGCAGAATGAATATCCCCGTGGATACTTCCCAGGGTTGATCCATACTTACAGATGATAAGGGAGTTGGTTAGGTTACTCCCAGTTGTGTATCCTTTGGGGAGATGAGGCAGAAAATAAGTCTGAGGCCAGCAACAACACAGCATCTGGTGATCTCAGCACGTATCCTGCTTCATGTGCTATATACTATGTCTTAAAAAAAACCAAACCCAAAGCAACAGAGGAATTCACATTGTTGAAGTTAATCGCTGGATTAAATTGCCATTTGTCAATAGCAATGTAATTTGTTTTATAAATTACAGCAGCATAACTTTCAGACACCTTTTATCAATGTGTTTCAAATTATTTAATAACAGTATTTTTCAAAAAATAAGCAATGCCACTTGTTTTCACCACACCCCTTTTAAAATCGGCCCATTCTGAGGGTTTCCATCAGCGTAATAGCCAGCTCTGCAAAAATTCCTACTAAATAAATTATCACCAGGAGTCTCAAAATCCATTACCATAAACAAAGCCATTTTCCCCTCCCCAATCAATGGCCTGCTGTGTTGCTGCTAATGGGACTGTACACACATGTTGCACAGAAAGAAATTCATTTGTGGGTTCCCCAGACTTTTTTGTTTGGTTTTCTCGGTGGAGAAGGGGGCAGGAGAGGAATGTTGTGGGGAGGATTCAGAAATTGTTTAACTGAACTCAACGTTTATTGCAGAGAATGAGTCCTTCATTCTGCAGAAAGGGACACATTTGACTTGCACGTTGGAAGAAAATTTTCTGTACTAATTCATAGCAGAATTGGGAGAAGGGCAGGAAATAGGGAAGGAAACCCCAGAGAACGTGACTGCTGCCTTTATTTGGGACATCCTCTGTGGGCAGAAAAACGTCCGCATGTTCTGCATCTGGTTTAGAAATGTACCCTAATTGTTTCCAGCCATATCCTTCCCTATTTCAGTCCTGCCTTCATCCTACACTTCTGCCCTCGTATGTTCAGGCTGATTCCCTGCTTTTGCAGCCCTGGGCATCCCACACCCAGCCTGCTGGCGCACCGCAGTCATTTTATTCTTTCTCGTTTCATACGAAGTGTAGTTTTCTTTTAAAAAAATGAATAATCATTGATACTTCTTCCCTGTTTCTTTTCAGGTAAGTGGCCATTCCTGTTTTTATAAGACTGGTGAACAATCAGCAAGCCTCAGCTCTCAAAGGTACTCTTTGTGGTACGGTTTCTTTCTAAGCACCTTGAAGTATTTTCCTCATCCGCGTTTGTATAGCACCTCAGCAGGCGGTTTGAGTTAGATGAACTGGGATTTAACCTTAACCAAACAATAATTTCTCCTCTTTGATTGCTGCAGTTTAGTCTAGCCTTACTGAGGTGCCGAGAAATAAGGAGCTAAAGGTACAGTGGCGGGAGAGATTGTTCATGGATCTTCAACCGCTAGGAACAAAAACATGAAAGGCTGTTAGCACAGTGGGAGGCAGGCTGTGCAAAGCTCTTCCAAACATAGGGCCAGCTTCTACAGGCGCACTGCCTGTTGCATATTCTGATTCCTTTTACATTATTCTCAATGGATGCCTGCTAGAGGAACGCTATGGAGACATATGTATGCACCGGAGCTAAAGTGTTCAAAAATGGTTTGTACACATTTCTAAATTTGGCAGGGCTGATTGCTACCAGCAAACATCTGACTGTGTCTTCTGCTGCTGCTTCTCTTGGGGAGGAGGCATTGCTCAATACTGCCAACCAGGACCATGTGAAAATACCGGCTTAGGCCCCCAGAACCATAGAATTTACTTTAATAGTTGTGAAGTTTTAAAGTCATATACTTTTGGTTGTTTGGTTTTTGGTGGGGTTTTGCTTGGTTGGGTTTTTTTAATTGGGAATCTGGAGCATTTTATTTTGTTTGTTCTTTTTTTCCTCTTCTGTAGCATGAAGGTGTTTAAAATTATGAAAAATGACACTGTATTTTCAGGAATGTAGAGATGGGTCTTTAGGGAAGAAATCTTGATGACATAAGCAGTATCAGTCATTGGGGAGGATATTGACTCACCATGAGACTGATTTTACTTTAAATGCAGGGGTTTGAGGGTATTGCCATGGGAAGGAAAAAACTAACACTGAAGTGTTCACATACAGAGAACCCCAATTCCCTGATATGTAAGACAGTTTTAAAGGTCTCTGATTTGTTGCTTGATAGTCTTTGGTGCTGAATGGGCAATTATTTTCTGGTGTGACTAAACTATTGTCTCAAATGACTTAGTTGGACACAGCTCTGAGTATTACCAAGAAATGAAAGTCTGGAACACATTAAATATCAATATTAATTAATGAGTCTTGGACGCATACAGGAAATTGCCTTAAACCTCCAACCTTCTGAAAATATCTTCAAGTGGGATTACTGACATAAAGGATTTGATCTAATTATCAGTGCTAATTTCCTTTATGATGGTGGTAGCAATGCTGTTGTTAAAAAGGCACAGTCAAGATTAGTCACCTACAGTATTAGTGTTAATCCCTTATCTGTATTACTAATATTTTAAAACTAAACCTTTGAGAAATTACCACCACCGGTCTTGCTTCACAGTTTATTCAGTGTAGGCAATTAGATGGCTCAACTTTCTCGTCCTGATGTGCTGGGGGTTGGGTTTTATTTCTTGAAGCTTTCTTCTCCTGATAAGTGGCATTATTGGTTACACTTTCTCAGCCTTTGTGTGATTTGAAATGCTAGCTGTACACCAGAAGAGTAGGAGGCAGGTAGATAGATTGAAATGATTTAGCAAGATTATGTGTTTTTCCCTCTGGCTTAGCCATTAGAGGTAAGCAAACTCTGTGAAATAAACAAAACCCAAGAAAATGGTGATGAGGGGGCAGGAGAGTAATGACAAAAAAAGGCATCTGGAAGATACAGCACCTTCATCTCCCTGATGTGATTTTCTTTTTTTTTTTTTTTTTTTTTTTTGGTGTGCGTAAAGTAAGCAGTTGTGAGGAGGCCTGTGTCTCACAAGAAACTGAGGTCAAAGCCTGGCACTTTTTTGCTGGGACAGAGCAGAGAGGGCTTTTGGAAGCAGTGGGAGGTGTATACTCCCCTAGCGCTGCGTGATGGTGGGAAGGAGATACTTGCTCCATTAGCTTCCTGGGGAGCCGGGACTCCTAACCCGTCGGTCATCATGCCTTCACAGGCCAGATTATCTCAGGAAAAAAAAAATAATCCCATGAGGCCTTGGATGTTCTGTGAACCCCAGTGTCTGCCAAAAGAGTACGTAGTCTAGAGAAGGCTCCTGAAGGAGCCGACCAGCTCAGTTCCCTCACAGCCTTCAGCCTTGGGAACAGAGAACACTCAGCTGACAACCTGCTGCCTCCAACGCTGACACAGAGAAATGCTACCTATCTATGCAGTTCATTATCTGGTACTTGGATCTTAGTGAATAAAGTTGCTGCTGAAGAAATCCCCTAGCCACCAATGTCATATCAGACAGCACAGCATGCTATCAGCTCTTAAATGTCCAACTCATCAACACAAATTGGTTCCTCTGAACAGCAGTCCCATGCAGAGATCAGTTTTTCCTTGACACTCCTTTTTTTTTTCCCCTCTGTCCTGGTTTTCTTTCTTACGTACTTTGAATGGTCAAGTGATCTCTTCTTACACAGATCTTGAAGTATTTTAATCGGCACACAGACCTCATCTGGAAACGAATGTCTTTTATTGGTGCTTTGATTTGTTTCTAATGCTGTTTTATTGACAACTGTTTCTGGGTAATGATCCAAACCTCTGCAGTGCTTTTATATAAGCGTGTGGTGCTTTGATAGGAAATAAGAGGTTGGGAGAGGGCTGTGTAGCTGGCAGGCTTTGATTCAGCAGTTGTGCCAACAGGTACAGGACCTATCCCCTGTTCCTGAGCAGAAAGCAATTAAAAAAGTACCACTTTTTAGAGAGCTGTCTCATCGCTGTGCATCAAAACAATTGAGCAATAAAGGGCAACGTGCAAGATAAATGTGAGAAAATCTGGCAAATTCTTGTGTGACAGTGACACCCGCTCACAGTTCTGCAAATTAGCAAAAAGGGATGATAATAACAATAATAATAACAAAGAGCAAAGACAGTGAATCACAAAATGCACTTTATTCACTTATTTTGAAAATTGCTAATTGTCTATACCTTTATAATGCTTTGGAGCAGATTTCATAAGAGTAATAAACCTTTGGTAAGGTGGCACCTCTCCCCTGTAAGCGTCAATCTCTGCTGAACAGCGCAGCAATATTATTGTAGGTAGGCATCTTTATGTAGAATGTATTAACGAGTCTTTTACATATAAAAAGAGGGGAGGGAGGAACGCTGGAAGTTTATTCCAATTACAAAGTTGCTGTGTGCAGCAGAACAGAGCATTAGGTTTGGAAGGAAATGTGGGCTGTGGAAAATGGTGGAGGATATGCATGCGTTTTTCCACTGTGACTTGGGGAAAGAAAGAATGAAATGTAAGGGGGGCAATCATAAATGTTCATGTCTGCATGCATACGCATAGATATGCCCAACACTTGCAAGCTCATATATGTGTACACAAGCCCGTATCTGTGTCTGTGTCACTCTATGGCAAGAGACCTTAGAGGGATGAGGAAGGGGGAGGCCTGCGTAGCTTACTCCTTCGGCTTTATAAATCCAGAAAGCTGGGCATAACTAGTTCTCAAGTCATTTGTCAAAGATCACCCAAGCAGGTGAATAGGACTCTGGCATTTTGAATCCTTGCCCAACACAATATCCACTGAGAAATACTGCCAGCTGATCTAGGATCTCTGCATACCAGCAAGTGAGAGAAGAGTACTCCCAGCTAGCGTGAGGAAAGTATGAAACGTTTGTCTCTGATTCTCACACCACCTCTCTCCCACCACACCCCCTGGCCCCCAAAGGCCCCAGAATGAAATAAATCTCATCTCCTTCTCTAAAAAATTCACTGTGTGTAAAAAAACCTCTAGTGATCTATCTATTTTTTGAAAACTTCACAGGGAAAAAGGATTAGAGAGCTACTACTTTTTTATTTATTAGGCTTCTAAATGAAAGCACAGTTCTTCAGGAGATGTTTGGCACCTTCTTTAAAAATCTGACACCCTCTTCTGATGTTTCAAACTCATCAATGACTCACTTCTCAGGTTTTCTTTTCACCTTTTCAAAATCGGTCCCGTACTCCTGGAACTCACCAGGTTCTTTCAAAGAAGCATTTGAAGCTTCTAAGACAAGCTGTTTTTGTGGTAGGGCGTTGCTAAGAATCACTGAAAGCATTTTCCAATTGTTATACATGATCTGTATTTTGCCAAGTCCCATATTTCAAAAATGGTTTGTCTAAATCTGCCTGTAAAATGCTCTCCGTGGGTCAGGCAACCAGTGCCTTTCTAGCTGTAGGCAGTGCAAGCTTCTGAACTGGAAACCACCTTGTCTGAGAAGAGAAGAGATACAAAGGAGCAGCCGGACTCTCTTTTAGTACAAACATGGCTGAGCCTACCATTTTTTTCTTGAGAACGGTAGGTCCTATTCCTCACTATCTAAATAGTGCCAGTCATAGTCTTGTTCTGGGAGGGTCAGTAAATACCTTGCTTGTGGAAGGCTTTCCCAGAAGGGCAAGAGGTGCCACGACATTTATCTGAGAAGCAAATGGGGAGGGGGACGCTGCACACCGGTTGCATCTGCAGCATCCTCAGAGCTTGGACAGTCAGACTGAAGCTCTGTCTCCCTGCAGAGATTTGTTTCATATGCTGTACATTACCTGTGGACAGAGGTGCAGTCAGAAGGATCGGTTGTTTGTCTGTCTACCTGCCCGGGTTGTTGTTTTCCTCTGCTTGAAAACCTCCTGTTTCTGACCTCACCAGCTTGCCGGTCCCTCAGCAAACCTCCCGATAGCAGGTGTTGAGCTGAGTGACACGGGCAGCATGGGAGCCCGCCGCGGATGGTCTGTAAATCAGTTTGTGCTGTGCAGCAAGGCTCTAGCTTAATGATGAGTCAGAAGAAAAATGTTATTAATATTTAATGTGCAAGCTGAATGTCTGGCATGCTGTTATTAGTTACACATCATGAGGGGTGCAGTATCGGCTACCAGTCAATGCAGGTCGCTTCCTCCAATGTTCTCATTCTGCAGACTTAATTCGTACTGTATTTTTCCATTCACTGAGACAAATATCTGCTCCTTTTAAAGGAGCTTTGTCAAAATCTTCCAGCTAAATCTTTAAATTGGTGTGCCTAGCTTTCAAGACCCCTTTCTGTGAGACGCTCGATCACTTTTGAGAGCAATTTTTCAAGCAGTAGGGCACTACTATCTTTTAAGGGGGTTCTGTGCTGCACCTCAGCCATGAGACTCCATGGGTTTGAGCCACAGGGAGTAAGAAGAAGAGATCTGAACTCTTTGTTTGCCTGAATCCGTTCTTCATGGGCAACCTACTGCTTGGCTGTGCATCACGTGCAACTTGCAGGCTGGAGCTGTATCACTTAACCAGCAACAGAGTGTTGCTGGTGAAGGCTGCTGGATAATCCAGATTCCTGGCTGCAGGAGGAAACACCTCGGCAGCGAATGCTATGCCACTGCTGGGTCATGCTGGAAAGCAGTTGCATCCACAGCCCCATCCTGTGCTGTAGCTATGGAGACCCAGGGGAGACAAAGTTGCTTCCCGTTTGTGACCTCCTCCACAAGACCTTTCATCCACCGACTTCCCAAGATAGCGGATGTGTGGTTGTGCTGCTAGGATTTGCAAATGCCACCCCTTGAGTGAGGAAGGATGGCTGCCTCAGCTTGGACTCCTCTTGTCCTGTAGCAGCCCATGATGCTCCTCAGTAGGATGAGGTATTATCCATGAGTATAAGCAGTGTCCTCAAGGGTGAGAACAGTAGTCTAGGCCAGTATTTTGTTTGCAACCTGTGCAAAAAAAAAACCAAAACAGATGCATTTTCAGAAAAGCATCTGGGCAATTGCTGCAGTCTGTTCCCCTCGTATCCTCGTGTTCCCCTCATATTTCTCCAGCATACACAGTCATTGGACTGGGGACATTAGCAGATGCGTTCCTACCTATTTGCTTTCATATCTCTTTATGGCCTTGTTGTCCATGAATTTGTCCTATTGTTTAACCTGCTGATACAATCTGCCCCTGCAGCCTCCTATGGCAACAGATTCACTACATGCTATGTGGAAAAAAAAAAAAAAGATAAAAATAAAATAAAGAAAAAGAAGGAGAGGAAAGGAGAGGAAAGGAGAGGAAAGGAAAGGAAAAGCAGCCCTTGTATTGCTGGAAAAGGACACATGGTTTACAAGTAAATGATTTTTTTTCTTCTTGGTTATTTAATACTGCTTGGGAGCATTTGCAGCCTCAGGGGTGGATTGGCTTCTTGTGAAGGGAGCAACACCGGGACTTACAGGGGCCCCTTCTGATTTCACGCTGTTTTCATGGAAGGGCCTGTCCTTTGCTTTCAGCAGTGTTACCCCTGATTCCCAGCAGCACAGCTTAGATTAGATTCAGAGCTCATGAGCTTCTGCGTCATTCATTCCTCTTGCACTAAATTGACCAGCTCTTGAAGTCCTACTTGCTTGGAACCAGCACCAATAAGAAGATGAAATGAAGCAAAACAATTGTATTTATAAAGCATGTCTCTTCTTATGGCATTTAGGGAGAAGCATGTACAGTTCTTTTTTACTCCATTCTATTTACAAGATATACCCAGCTCCTGTTCATCTTGGAAAAAACGATGACAAGAAAAGCAACAAAGCCATACACAGGTAATAACACTTTTGGAGTGGCTGCTGAAAAAAAATAATGTATGGCTCCCAGCAGCAATAGTTGCCTTTCTGTCTGCGTATTAACCCATTCCCCTCCAAACACCTATATTTTTCTGATCCCCAGCTGTTTCCACTTTTATGGGGAAGTATGTCTTCAAGGCACTTCACTGGGGCAATCTCTTATTTATCAAATTGGGGTCATACTTGCTGTAGGAATCCTCACTCCACCAAGGTGCTCATCTGCACTTCACATGGGAAAATAAAAGTTATCTTTGAAGTGAAGTCTTTGAAAGCAAGTTATCTGACCTGCTTCTCTGCAGCAGTCTCTGCCTAACTAGCCTATTCTGACCACATATTATATTATTAATAGATTAAAAGTTCGGCTCCACAGTGTCATAATTTTGTTATTTCTAAATTTTAGTGAGCATGCTGGAAATACATCAAAGATTATGAATGTCTGTACACGGCCATTTTTCCTGTAAAAAAATAAACAAAAGCAATTTTGGTGCAGTAGACCAAAACCAACCCAATAAAATCATTGTGTGAGGTAGCAGGGAGGGGATAGATAGGCACAGAGCGTGTTTTGAATTAATTTATTAATGTTATCATTAATATTCTTACAAATCACCTAGTTTTGTAAAGTTCCAGTGACATAATCCTTCAGACTGCAACCTAGTGCCCACTGGTGTCAGTGGTAACTGTCAGTAGATTAACTATTTAAAAAAAAGATTCAAAAATGCAGTAACTCTTCTCTCGATTGAATAGAAGTGGAATGTTCTTTTGCATTGGAATTAAGGTCATGGTAGTTAAAGATCCTGGAGCATTTTTACCCACTTCAGAGCACGAGCCCTGAGAGAGAGGCAAAATTCCACTTAGGAATAATTGCATTATTCTTCCTATGTTCTTTTTCTTTTTTTTTTTTTCCATTCTATACCCCCTGTGGAGGTCCCTGTCCTTCTTACCCCCACAAAGTAGCCACATTTCAGTAGATGAAGTGTGTGGAGTTTGCAAAACATTCAGTGATTTCTTGGGAAGATGTATAAATACTGGCTCTAATATTGGTGCTAATAAGTTGTGTGCATATTTTTTTAAATCGCAATCAGAGTATAAAGATTTTGCTGTGAATTGTAAAATTAGCCGAAGCTGCCTGGCATGTCGCTGCTGCACTTTTTCTCTTCCACATGACATATTCTTAACTAAGTCAATCATTTACATGGGCTTTAAATTTAATTTAAATGTAATGAATTTAAATTGGGCTTTGCTCTATTTCAAGGTTGTTGGGTTACTTTTCTGTAAGTTAACATTCAGTGCGAGAGATTCAACTTCTGGATTTTGGTTTCAATTGCTCTCCCTTGCTCTCAAACCCCCTCCTCCTTTTTTTTCCCCCATCTTTATCACCTTCCCAAATCAAATCCAGCCGCACTGCCTTTAGCTGACTTCTGGCCCAGGAAGGGTGTGTGGGCAGGAAAAAGGGGGCAATACAGCTGCAAGCCACGCGTGTTAGGAGTGTGAGGATTACTGATTGGAGCCAGCAACAGAAAAGCATTACTAGCAAATCAAACAGATACATTTTCAGGAGGAACCGCACGATTCTCCCTGCACATTAGTGCCTATCTCGGTAATCATTTTCTTCCTCGATCAGGAGCCCTCTTAATCCTCCACCCCATCACCCTCCTCCATCAAATCTCCAATACTTCTGAAACAAATCAAATCAAGAATTAACCTTTCAACCGTG
Source organism: Egretta garzetta (assembly GCF_000687185.1). Taxonomy (NCBI): domain Eukaryota; kingdom Metazoa; phylum Chordata; class Aves; order Pelecaniformes; family Ardeidae; genus Egretta; species Egretta garzetta. The sequence goes on from NW_009258260.1 coordinate 813,349, forward strand.
AAACATTCCTTTGCTATGCTACGTGTGTCCCCTGTTAATCACTCTGCTGCAAAAACATGAGGCAAAGAGTACACTATTAGTGGCACTGGACTTCTACGTTCGCTCTTGCCTTTTCTTGTAAAGATCCACAAGTCCATTTCAACAGCAATCTCATGCCTCTTCCCAGATAGAGGGTGGGGGAGATACTGGTCTGTCATGGACTCATCCTGGAAGAGGTTCTGTAAAGCACTGAGTTGTCTTCCTGACAGGCAGTCACTATCTGTTCATAGGTAATGGTGCATCTTCGTATAACATTGATGTGATGCTGCTGGTACATTTAGGGAAGCTTTTCCTTATTGTATCTAAATGAAAGGGAGTGTAGGTAGTGCTTGCTCAAAAGAGAAGGGTCAAGATAAGCAAGGTGGGGAGAGAAGTTTTGGGCAAAGTGAGGGCAAAGTTGGGGGACTTGAATTTGAAATTACTCGAGAGGTGAGAGAGAGGTGGGCTTTTCATACCTTATGGACTTTGCCTCACAGAGCCTGATGCCACCACTGTTCTTGCAGAAGTGGAATATGTAAATAGCGTGCCTTGGGTATTCTGCTTACATCTGTAAAGTCTTCTTGTTTTCTTGGTTCCGTGTTCCTAACCAAACTCATTCCCACACCTGTCTATGTTGCTGGGGGTTCTATATAGCTTTATCAATACCTGGCAGGGATATAAATGTTCAGAGGATATTCACAGATTGGAGACGCTGATTGAAGTGTGGCTGCTCTGAGTTGCACCTTTGTTCATTAATGTGATACTGAACCAGCCACAATAGCTGTTGCATTCAGTAGCTTCAGTCCAGCAAAAGCCAAAATATTTTTCTAATGCCAAAGGAGGGAAAAGAAGCCCAAGGGACCAAGGTACATGTGAACCAGGGTCTACTGCCCACTGGCAATGTAAACTGGAAAGTCCTCTATGCAGTGATGGGGAAGGATGTCCCCATTGCACTTCATAGTGCCCCCTCTGTGTATTTGTTTCTCTCTGGTTCCTTTTCTCCTATATCAATTTCATGTTCTGTTACATGTTCTTTCTCCTAATTGGAGCTGGCATTAATTGATACTATTCTGTTTTCTCTCATCTGAATGTCATCTTCACCCTGAAATAAGGTCAGTGGACCTGTAAATACTGCAGAGTGCCAAGTCTCCTTTCATCTTCAAGTAAGAACTGGGGTGCTACTGCCATGAGACTTAGTATTAGCTCTGTTAGAGTGGCTGCAGGCTCACCACGGGTTAACAGAATGCTGGTTGCAAAGCACAGAAAAAATATAGCGGTTCAATAGTAATGAAGTAACAATGTACTAACATAGCAAAAAATGGAGTGAAAATTATAGCATAGCTGATTCATCACTGTGTTATTCTACTTAAACCAGTAGTGAATCAGAGCCAGCAACTTGGGAGAGGTTGATAAGAGTCTTTATGAAGTTTAGAGCCATTTACCAGTATACACTCAAATTCATTTAGTTTCATTATGGCCGTGATAACCTTATGTGTTTGGGGATAGTGACTGGTTTTTAGTTTGGTTTGGGTCTGTATATTTTTTTCACTCTCAAAGGACAAATCTGTGGCTGAGGTTTCTATGTGCTCCTGCCATACAAAAAACACTTTGGAGAAATATTAGTAATAAGAACGTAACTGTAAACCTGTAGCGTCATGGGGTATGCATGGTAACTTTCAAAAGCAGTTTGTCACTTCTATGCACTTGTAAATGCAGCAAGTCTTTCTGTGCAATGTTATTCTTGCCGTATAATTAGACATACTTAGAGTCTTCTTGATCTAATATTTCTGAGAGTTAGGTAAATAATTTATGGGGTACTCTTCACAAATGGATACAATGTGAATTCAGAGCTAATCCACTCCTCTGGAGGTACATAAAATTATCAAGCTTATACAAGAGCAAGCTAATTAGGAAGCAATCATCATCAACAACAGCTGTTCTTAGCTCACTGAAGGGCGGAGGCTTGCCTTGCACCGTCCACTCATCCATTTCCTCTCCCCAGCTTTCCATGAGACAAGCATCTCCAGAGCTACTCCTGTGCGACCATTCCTGCCAGTCACTCTCAGCTCAGAGTTCCCGCTGTCCAAACAGGGAGTTCACTTCTGCAGCAAGATACTGCCATTTCGCTAAGGAAGGGTATGTGTCTGGGGGTGGTGCAAGGTGAAGGATGGGTGAAGTGTCCAAAGTGTGTTTTGCCCCAACGCTTCAAACATGATGAGTGCAGGTTCATGTTGACTGCAGTGGTTTTTATGTTTATATCAGCTGTAGTATTTCAGCTGGGATGAAAACTATGGTAAATGCACAGCAGAAAAATGAATTATTTCTACAGCAGTACTGTTAAAAAGTAATGGCTGGAGACGTTTCAGTCAGTCCCCTCACCGACCTCACCTTTGTTCCTTTTAACCCCGTTATAAGCAGTGCTTGGCCCGTTGGGTGGGAGTCCATCAACTTATGCCTCAAAAGTCAGTAGTAACTCTACAATGTGAAGTGTGCATGAACTCAGCAGATACCCTTTTTTTTCTGGCACTCCCATCACATCACAGAATGGAAAGCCAAACTAGATGTTCTTTGCTAAAACCAGTATTGCCTGCTTATTCAGTGTTCCTGCCTCGGTGCCCACTGAAGTGCTTTCTACTAGCAGAGTCTTTGTGTTGTGCAGATGAGATGGAGAAGTAAGGATTAAGCTGTGGAAGGGCTGTGGAGAGAGAGAGAGACAATGAGAGAATGGACAAAGAGGTTTTCAGGATCATTGAACTCCAACTCCCTCGTGTTCTCCCAGTAAATGGAAGAGCCTTGCCAAATAGTGAAACTCTGTATGGTGAGGAGATGACATGTTGGCCACAAGGTTGGTGGCACATGCTGCTGGAGATGGCTTTTATTCTCAGGAATGAATGATTGAAAGGTTTTTGGAAGGATCGGGTATCTGCAAATGTTACGCTGCTTTTCCATTTGTTTTCTACTTTATTTGAAGGTCTCATCAGAGCAGGTTTCAGCCACCAAAGCTCTGACCCTGGAGAAGGCCAGACTCTCCCACAGAAAACTGAGAGCTGCCTGTGGCCATCTCCATTTCTTACTGTTCTCCTCTCACTGACACAAAACACAGGAAAGCTGAGGGGAAGGGAGAAGCTGACTGTCAGTGGAAAAGCTTTGAGCAACCTTGTGAAAGGTAGGCTTCTCCTTAGAAGTTGGTGTTACGTCTGTCACACCCACGTTTGATCTTTCCCAGCAATGATAGCTGCCTGGCAGAGGACTGCTGCTGCTGGAAGCAGACAGAGATGCCTGTGAAGGTAGTAGGCTTCTCACAATGAGGAGAAGCAGGTCAACAAGCAGTGATGGAGGCAAAACACAGTTCTCCTGCCTTCCACCTGCTCAGGAGGAGGTGGAAGCTCTGGCACAGTGGGACAGTCCCAGCTTCAGCTTCCCTCTGTAGCACCTGAGGGAAGTCCCATCTTTAGAGGAGACAGAAAGGTGTTATGCCGTATTCAGCCTGCTTGTCTTAACCTCACACAGTGGCCTGCTGGTATGGAGCCAGTCGTATGCCACCACTGGGTTGGGGAGAGGAGATTCAGCTCTCCTGCAGACCCATGAGGTGTGAAAGAGGAGACTGGGTTCGGGGAGAGGAAATACGGGTGTCAGAAGAGGAATTCAGGGTTGGCAAAGCCTGTGACAGCTTTATAGATGAAACCGCTGCCAGATGTTAATTGTTTTCTGTGTAGTTTTCAATTGATCTGTAATTTGACTGTAGATTCCAGGCTTTTATAATAAATTGTGTACAAAGCTAGCCACTTAAGGAGATAATAAAGACTCAAAGGCAGACAGAGCGATAAATTTGGACTTATCCAAGAGTAAGAGATGAGTTAGGGCCTCTTTGGCAGTGCTTTTTTTCTTCTTCCTCCTTTTGTTCTGTAGAGGAGCATGAGGGAACCAGAGCTTCCGTGCTCTGCAGACAGAGGAGGAAAGCAGAAGGTCAAATCCCAACCGTGCTGCAGACACATTCCTTTTGGTGGGTGATGCCTCAGCATCCATTTAACCTGGCAAATTAAAACTCCTATTTGCTCTGATGGTGCAGGAGCCTTTTCACTGATCGGACTTTCTCCTCTGTCTTTGTTCATTTATGCGCATCCACACTCACCGCTCTGTCAGTCCATCTACATTTTTGGCTTCTCTGTGCAACAGCTATTGCCTTCACTTGCCATAGTAGAAACCTGCTAGATAGTAGTAACCTGCAGACTTTGGCTTCAGTGTGGTCTCTTGCAGTTAATTTCAGGGGGTTTAAGACTGTCTGTGTACAAATATTTCTGTCTTCTTCTGGGGCAACTCCTGCAACGTAAGGGTCAGGTCCCCCGTGATAAAAATAAGGATGGTCACTTCAGGTCGTCGTCTCATTCTATCCCTCTGAGTGGGGCACAGAGGTTTGGTCCCAAAGAATAAAAATGACAGTGAGTGTATGATCGTGACTTGTAGTAGGCAGTGTTACTGCATGGGGTGCATAGCACATGTTGGCCTCAGCAGAATGAGTTTTCCCCTTGAAAATAATTTCTTTTCCCTACCAAAACATTCTGAGGAAATCAGTGGCTTCTGTTTACATTCTCGCAGGAAAACTGCATGATGTGAGGATTACATGGTGCTGCGAGCAGTATCAAGGGTGTGTGTGGAACTATATGACATAATAAGTTGCATAAAACCTACTTAAGAGAATATTGAGCAGGAGTCACAATGGGGCCACTGTGAGCTCAGCTCCGCTCCTGGACTCACTACTGGCATGAAAGCCCCAGCATCGAGTAGCGGGAAATGGCATTGTTCTGATGGCTTCAGCAAAGCTAAACTGATTTGCATCACCTGATTGCATGGCCCTTTCCCATCGGCTTTGTGAGGGCTGACAGTGCGATAATATAATTTGGAAAACGCTGAGAACAGCCACTGTGCTGTTGGACAGTTCAAAGGACTCTGCAGGAGACGGGAGCCCCTGCCACCCGGAAATGGTGGAAAGAAAGAGCACCTGCTTTTTCTCATCCTTGCCATACACGGGCAACTCTGTGCAGCGAGCAGCTGAGGATGGCCGGCGTCTGTCCATGCTGCCCCAGGATGCTGTGAGTGCACCCTTTTCCCCGGTGCGGCACCTACCTCCCTCGCTTCTTTCATTCCTAGACATCTCCGTGGGTTCCTTACAGCTGCTTCCAGGTCTGTTTGCTGCTACAGTAGCCAGTGCATTTCAGTTATACCTGGAGTTCCTGCTTTCAGGAGTGTCCAGGCCAGGTGACCACCTTAAACAATTCTTTCTATTGTTCTAGTTGGGGGTTGCTTTTGTGTAACCCCCCATGTTTCACGTTTATGCTCCTGCATGGCAATGCATGTTTCAGGGGCTGTATGAGGCTCTGTGCTGGTGCACAAAAGCATTTGTGCATCTGTGTCTGCCACGGGACACGTGCATTGCCCTTCAATCCCACCTGGCAAAGTGTATGGCTAAATTTGCACGTTTTTGGTAGTATATGAAGGAATTTCTTCTAGTGCTTTTCTGATTTGCAGTTGCGTTAGCTGAGGTCGCTGGGTGTTTATCTGTCTGGCTACAGTTTGTACTGTTCAGTTCTCTGTCTGTGAGCAGGCCTGTACACGATGTTCAGTTGTGTTTGCCAAAGCATGTAAGAAGCGTATGCGTACATTGCCTCAAATGCATGCCCATGTGGTGTTTGCAATAGGCTCTGAGGATTTTGCTGTCTTTCACACACTGCCATCTCAGTGCTGTGTGTGTGTATGTGTGCATGGCTTTCCTGCCCTGTGACTGTAGCACCCTCTCAGAACAGGACGCCAGCCAACTGCTGGCTCATAACGTCGTGTGGACTATCTGTCACATGGGATTAACTTTTCTGATGTACTTTACTATGACAAGCTCTCCTTTTGGGTGCACAGATTTGAAGCTGAATGCATGCAAAACAGCATCATGCAAGGTGACAGGCGCTCTTTTTTGTGCTTACCTGGAGTCATGCCTGTTACCCTGTGATGCCAAGTATGAAATCCTGAGTGAGATCACCTTAACAAAAATGTATTTGGTGACTGTCCCTTCTGTTGCATAAAAAGTCATGGTATTAGACTTCCTACAGCACCATCAGCTCCCCTGCTGAAGAGGCAACTGAGAAAAGTGAGCAGCAAGAGCAGCATTTAATGCCTGGAGGCACCACCGGTGGAGTTTGGTGTAGGGGAGCACTCAGGGCTGTGAGAGCCGGGGGGCTGCAGCAGAGCCGAGGCGGGCACTGGCAGAGCTGGTGGGGAGCTCAGGGCTGGGAGAGCTGGGGGTGGGCAGGGAGGCTGCAGGGTAGCAGGGAAGCACAGGCAAAGCTGTTGTGGTAAAATGCCCTTTTAGTTTATTCTGGTCTTCCTTTTTGTGGAGCAGTAAGTCCACCCATCCCGTAGTTAGAACATCCTGCTGACAGATAAAGCAGTGAGATGAGGTAAGCCCTGTGAGCACCGGTGTGTCTGGGGATAAACCCCCTCCCCTTCCCTCTCTCTCCCCCTTCCTTCGCTGGCCTGCCAAGAAGCGACCTATCTGTGATCTGGGAAATGGGCCTTTTTATGGTCTAAGATAACCATTTCTGTAAAGGCTGAAAGGCTCACAACCTGCTAGCATTTAGAGATCTATTGGCTTTTCCCCTTTTGAACCACAGCACCGGTCTTCACCATTTGGTAATAATTCACTATATCCATGTTTCTCTTCTCATTGTGTGATCCTCAGAAGCAGAGGGCGAGTGAGAAAGGATTGCTCCGTTTTTTCCTGCGGACACGGTAGAGGTAGACAGCAAGCTGCAGTTGAGGAATCTGTCTTACCTCTGGTTTTGTTTTGTTTTGTTTCTTGCTCCCTTGCTCTCTCCTTTTTCAGGGTGCCTTGAACTTGTCAACATGGTAAGCCACCCGGAGCCCTGTGTCTTCCAACAGCCCCCATAGAAGGGGCAGCCCTCCCTGCCGGGGGAGTCATTGCACTGTAGAGAGGGGGGTGTTGTTAACTGAAGTGAAAAGGGGTGGTGTGTTGGTGTGGTTTTACTTACTCCTGCCTCTGGTAGAGAGAGAGAAGTCATATCTCAAGGACATCTCTCTTCCCACTTTGGAATCATTCAGGCAGATGGAGAGAAGCTTGAAACATGTCCAGCTCAGCCAAGCCCTGTGATGGGACTTTTATTCCTGCTAACGAGACAGGTCACCATGAAGTACCTGTTTGAGGAGTTTCAGAGATGAGTCCCCTTCCCTGCGGCAGGGATGCCTCTTATTCTCTAATCAGCTCCTCTCCCAGAGAAATTGCGCAGTCCATGCTGTCATTGGGCAAGTTGCCCTTCCCCAGAATCTGCTCCACACCCTGTTTTAATTAAACAGCCTAATCTTTAAGTGACCCTATGCCGTGACGGCTGCTAGAGGACCTGCAGTGTCCGGACAAGCATAATTACTCACTTCAGAGACGCTGTGCTCGGCCAGCCAAATGAGGATGCCTTCATCCCCCTTATTCGCAGTTTCCAGTACCTTCTCTCATGTGGTGCCAGGTCCAACCTCCTGCAGGTGGGACTTGCCCCCAGGCTCTCCTGCCTGGCTGTCACTTAAGCTGCCTTCTGCCTGCAGTCCTTTGTGCCATGCTGAGGTCTCCTTCCCCTTCTGCCTGCAGCAGCACTGAGGAGTTCTTGGGTGAGAGCCCACAGCCGGGAGGCAGATTTCAAGTTATTCCTTTAGTTCAGTGGGAGATTTTGAATCCCCAGAGTGCCTGTCTTTGGCCCAATCATCTATCAGTGGAAGGTTAGCAGCCCTACAGCCTGAGGTGCTGAGTCTTTCATGGGGCAAAAGGCAGAAGAAGGGGGCTACATTGGGGTTTAGCTCTCTGCTTACCCTTATCTGGGGAGAGTTGCAGGTTCCACATGAATGGGTTGAACTGCTGAGCCCATGTCTGCCTAAATGTTAGTTTATTATGCACTATAGCTCAAGGGCATTTCAAGGACTCATTCAAAACTGAGAGAGGGAGGAGGAGGAGCTGCCATCATGCTGTTGCTTGAGATTGTCTGATCCTTGCTGGATTCATACTGCTTCCCCTCCGCACAGACTGGAACGTGCAGGGGAGGGGGGAAATCTTTTAATCAGGCGAGTTAAAAAGGCATAGATAAATAAATAAGCCTGTTCTCTTAATATTCTAGACTGAATCTCTATGAAGGGAAAATGGAAGGAGGAGAATGAGAAAATCACACGGTTTCTCCTGTGCAGCGAGAATCTGCCATCACATCCAGGCTTCTAGGTGGTGGGTTTGCACATGAAATGGCCTTATTTACTCTCCCACGCTTTTCTAAAGTGTTTTCCTTGCACAGAGTTGAAGCATTTTTTTTAAAAGAGTTTGCTTCTCCCGAGTGCTCTGTAGATGGCATCATGTGTCCTTTTCCAGGAACGGGATCGGAGATGAACGAGTGGAGCACCATTGCCATCTTCTGGCAAAGGGGGAGGTTGCCTTTTGGTGGGTTTTGAGGGTTTTTCCCTTTTTTTGCCCCCTGTCTTGAAAGCAGCTGAAACGCTGTGAACTGCTCCATCTCAGGTGTTTGAGTGGTGGAGTGTACATGGCATGGGGTTTCTAATTTGGATGGCTTGTTTGTACATAGAGGTCTTATTGCCTTGGGTTCTCAAGCAGGGGTAGGGATGCAGCCCTGGCCTGGCATTGGCATAGTTGTTCCCGCTGCATGAGATACTGAAGGTCCTTCTCAGGAATCCCATAGGCACCACTATGTCCAGGTGGGACAGAAGATGTAGCCCCATAATGCTTCGGGAAAATGAGCTTTGCAACCTCATGTAAAATATTGCAGGAGGGACTGTACTCTTCCTTAGGAAGAAGAGTTGGGGTTGTGTGCATTAGAAAGATCCCTCTGAAATGCTCACGCACATCCCTGTCCTTAAAGAACTGAGCAGGCCTCATCCACTATGCGCAATGTTGGATTAAAGGTTTTCTCTACCCAGCCACAAGGTTAGTTGTCTTTGCTTTTGCAGAAGAGCAGTATGCTGGTGCTCTGCTGTCTCTGCAGTGCTCCCAAAAGAGTGCTGACCCTTCCTCACTGCACCAGTTGCAGAAGGTGAGAAAGGATCAACCCTCGCTCTTCTAACCCCAGAAAAATGAAGGTGTAGTTGATGTCCTCTCTCGCAATCACCTGTCAGTCTCCATCTTCATCTTTGAAGGGGAAGCGGAGGTAAGGGGAGCACCCAGCATGGCACAGCAATTCTTCTGTACAGCCAGAAGTATAACTCTAAGCCATCTTTTCTCATGGGCCCTCTTACTCAAATAGATGCAGGTTTTAGTCAGTGAAAGCTGAGGGCACCAGGATCTCTATACCTTCTCTTATAAGCTCTTTGTATTGACTGTGGATGATTACGCTGAAGGCAGGTATTTGATCCTGGACTTGAAATAATAGGGTCCACGAGGCATGTGGGGGTGCATGCGGACTAGTCCTTCAGAGCTTCAGAAATGGTCACGGTGGGAGGGAGAGGTGAAATGATGAAGGGAAAGGATTGTTTACTTTCATGGAAAATGCTCTTTGTCAAGACCACTAGTGAAAACTTGATTAAACTTTGCTGAGAAAACTTTGTCAGAACCCAGAGGGAATTTCTGGCGTAGGGAAGACAAGGAAACAGCAGGCTGAATGGTGTCCTGAAAACAAAAAGTGGCATCTGTGTCTCTGCACATCCTCTCATCTTTTTCACGCTGTTTTTCACAGACTTTTTCTGATAATCTTTGCTTTATAACACATCTCAAAAACTCC
>NW_009258260.1:823145-825831 GCF_000687185.1 Egretta garzetta
TTTCCCTGATACAGAATTCTTGCTTTCTGGCTATTCCTAATCACCAGCCAGCCAAGACTATAGACCTACAACCTGCTTCCAGGTATGTTTTCTCCCATTGAAAGCCATCCCTGCCTTCAGAGGACAGCGGGCAGAGAGCATCCCAGCTGTACAACATGTGACAGCCCTCTCTAGCGACAGAGCAACTTGGAACAAATAGCTGTAGGTGAGAAGGAGTTTGGGAGGGAAGGACATGGAGAAGGAGCCAGAAGCATCAGGGAACATCCACACCCAGCTGAGCAGAGCAGGCCAGAGCAGCACGTGTGTGGGATGGCACCTGGAGCTGGCGAGTCGCAGCTGCAAGTGCACAGGCCCCATAGGTAAGAGTTTTCTGAAGGAGATGGTGGCTTCTTTGTGAGAAACTAACTCCCCTGTAGATAGAGGCAGACTGAACCACTATTTTTAATGGCTTCTGGCACTGAGGGACTGCCTCCTCTTCCGTTGTTTCCATCCTGGGCTCTGACCATCATCAGTTCATTAAGAAATGCAGCACATTCCCAGTTAGTTCCCTATCCCTTGCCGCTACCTACGTGCTTCAGGCAGAGCACTGCTAAGCAGAGATGCTGTGCTGCAAGCACTGGCAATGAGAGCTGAAGAGCAAGATGTGGAAGTTGCTAGAAAATGGAAAAGGGAAGATGATAAAGGGATGGGGCGGAACAGGTGAGTAGGGTAGGAGAAGGGAAGCCTTGTGGTCTGGATGTCTTTTTCCTGGTTTGCATTTGATTGTGAAGGTAGTGGTTTCATAGTTGGCAACAGATGAATTTTCTTTGCCCAGCACAGAGGATAAAAATTGTGCACTTTCAGTCTTGACAGCTTCACATTACAATATAGGAAGCTGCAAAACACTTCCCCAATACCCGTTTGTTCCATAAAGCTCTTTAAGGGGTTCACTTGAATATAAGGAACAGTAGCAGCATTTGAAACCATATCTGTTCCCTGTGCTGCAGCCAACAGAGAGCAGCATAGTTACACACATGCATGCACTCTCCACAATCCAGTCCAGTGCACAGTCCTTCCCTGTGACTGCTTATCCACCTGATACTGGTTTCCCCAGCCATGTTTGGGCTGTGGGTGCCAGAGTGAGCCCCAAGTTCTGCACCCACCATCCCCTCTGTGCTAGGCCCCAGGCACGGGCATCTCCCAGAGAGGAATCCTGCACGGGCAGCCAACTGCCTATTTAGAATCATAGAATCATAGAATGTTTTGGGTTGGAAGGTGACCCTAGAGGTCATCTAGTCCAACCCCCCTACAGTGAGCAGGGACACCGCTAACTAGATCAAGTTGCTCAGAGCCCCGTCCAACCTGGCCTTGAATGCTTCCAGGGATGGGGCCTCCACTACCTCTCTGGGCAACCTGTTCCAGTGTTTTACCACCCTCATTGAAAAGAATTTCTTCCTTAGATCTAGTCTAAACCTACCCTAGTTTAGTTTAAAACCATTACCCCTTGTCCTGTCACAGCTGGCCCTAAGAGGTGCTCCAGCCCTCGGATCATTTTTGTAGCCCTCCTCTGGACCCGCTCCAACAGTTCCATGTCCTTCTTGTGCTGAGGGCTCCAGAGCTGGACGCAGTACTCTAGGTGAGGTCTCACCAGAGCGGAGAAGAGGGGCCAGAATCACCTCCCTCGACCTGCTAGCCACACTTCTCCTGATGCAGTCCAGAGTACGGTTGGCCTTCTGGGCTGCCAGCACACATTTGCTGTGGGAAGCTCTGCTGCAAACGGGGGATTTGACTGCTTCAAAATTAGTAAAGTAAAATGAAATGAGGGAGACATTTTTCTGTTCTTGGTGCAGGGTATATCGCTCATCAGGCAGGTTAATCTTACTAGCGGCTCAGTGAGTAGCCACTTGGGGGTACCGGTATTCCCTGAGTAGACCCGTCTGATCATCCAAGAGACTTCCCTTCTGCTGGCAGGAAGCTGTATAAGGGATGGGTAGGATGAGGCTGAGCTTGCCTGCAATGGGAAGCAGGATTCCCAAGCCCCACGGTGTCTGAATGTAAATACAAGAGGATCAGTCCCACAAGATGGATTGATGGGCTGGAAACACAGGCCCTGCATTGGGGCAGCATCTGCACGTTTCCTCCTGGGGTGGCAGGATGATGTGGCTGTGATGGGGAGATGCGATGTTATTGCAGGTGCTTGGTGGGGGAATATATCTTGAGTCTGGTCACACTGACAGGAGACTTTGAGAGGCTGGGGGTCAGCCACTGCACCGTCCTACCTCAAGTGGGAAGAGCGCTCAGGACCTCTCTGTCATGATGGTGATGTTGGTCCAGTGGGTATAGCAGCATTGGCAGACTGTTGTCACCAATGCCAAGTCGGGCTCTCACTAAGACTTGGGCTGGAAGCAATGATAATAAGCCTCAAAGCTTGTTTGTCGGATTGTTTTAAACAAATTTGGCAGCAGACTCTCAAAATGTTTACCACCTCTCGTATTAGGGAGCTAAGCTAGGTAGCGCCAGGCTTGGGTTCATTGCTATGCTCTGCTGTGTATTTCCCATCTGATACAGAGAAGTCTGTCTGGGCTTCTAGCCCATTTGTCAGATGGGGGTGGCAGCACTTCCCCAGCTCTCAAGAAAGAGCATTGTGTGGACGAGGAGGTGGGAGCATGGGTACTTCCAGGCTAGGGTGCCTGGAAGGTGGGGAAGC